>NC_044340.1:17968618-18268618 GCF_007399415.2 Gopherus evgoodei | reverse complement strand
GGGTTCTGAAGCGCCGACGGGCATGATCTGGGGTTATCCCCATCCGGTATCTGGCCTTGGTTTGAAAAAGTTTATAGTCATTCATTTGCGGCTTGGGCATTTCAGCTGCCACCTCTGCTAAAGGTCCACTGAGGTGTGGCCTTAATTCTACCATGTACTGGTCTTCGGGGATGCTGTACCCAAGACAGGCTCTTTCAAAATTTTCCAAGAAGGCCTCGGTGTCATCACCTGCCTTGTAGGTGGGAAATTTCCTGTGCTGTGGAGCAATAATTGGCGCCGGGTTGTTAGGGTTGGCTGGCACATGCAGCCCAGCTTTTGCCATCTCCAGTTCATGTTTTCTCTGTTTTTCCTTCTCTTCATTCTCTTTTTGTTGTTTTTCCATTTCTTTTTGTTGTTTTTCCATTTCTCGGCGGTGGGCCACCTCTTCTTCTTCTAGTTTTCTTTTGTGTGCTGCCTCTTGGGCTGCCTGTTCTCTTTGGAAGGCTGCCAGTTTGAGGCTTTCTTCCTTTTCTTTCATCTCCATCTGTCGCCTGTGTTCAGCGTCTTTGATTTGTCCTTCGGCGTCAATCTTTGCCTTAGAAGTCATGGTTCCTGTTTTCTTGTGTTGGGGTGCCCTCCGGTGTTTATTTTCTGAACTGCAGGCTCTCTGTTGCCTCCTGAAGTCTGCCTAGCAACAGTGCTTTTTTCCTTTTCTCTCTCTAGCTAATGTTCAATTAAGGGAAACCAGAAAAACCACTTTATTTGCATGCATATAAGTGCTGGTACTTGCCACCTAATGGGAGGGCTATTGCATGACAAAAGACCCTTAACAGTCTTCTCGCTTAATATGCAAACCACAAACTGCTAGAGAGCAGAAAAAAAAAATTCTCTCTGGTTCCCTTTTAAAACCAAACTGTTTCTCTCTGCTAAAAAGCCCTTAGCAGAGAAAAGAAAAATATAATATTCCTACTGGCTTCTGGATTCTGTCTATATCCCGCCGCTGCTACACCATGTTATAACCTTATTCCCAAATTCTGGACCTTAGCGTCCAAAATATGGGGGTTAGCATGAAACCCTCCAAGCTTAGTTACCAGCTTGGACCTGGTACTGCTGCCACCACCCAAAAAATTAGAGTGTTTTGGGGCACTCTGGTCCCACTGAAAAACCTTCCCTGGGGACCCAAGACCCAAATCCCTTGAGTCTCACAACAAAGGGAAATAATCCTTTTTCCCTTCCCCCCTCCAGATGCTCCTGGAGAGATACCCAGACACAAGCTCTGTGAAACTACGCAGAGTGATTCCCCCTCTCCGTTCCCAATCCTGGAACAAAAGCACTTTCCTCTTCACCCAGAGGAAATGCCAAATCAGGCTAGCAATCCAACACACAGCTCTCCCCTTGATTTCTTCCTCCCACCAATTCCCTGGTGAGTACAGACTTAATTTCCCTGAAGTAAAGAAAAACTCCAACAGGTCTTAAAAGAAAACTTTATATAAAAAAGAAAGAAAAAATACAAATGTTCTCTCTGTATTAAGATGATACAACACAGGGTCAATTGCTAAAAGAATATTGAATAAACAGCCTTATTCAAAAAGAATACAAATCAAAGCATTCCAGCACTTATATTCATGCAAATACCAAAGAAAAGAAACCATAGAACTTACTATCTGATCTCTTTGTCCTTACACTTAGAAACAGAAGACTAGAAAGTAGAAGGTACTTCTCCAAAGCTCAGAGAAGCAGGCAGGCAGACAAAAGACTCAGACACCCACTTCCCTCCACCCAAAGTTGAAAAAATCCGGTTTCCTGATTGGTTCTCTGGTCAGGTGTTTCAGGTGAAAGAGACATTAACCCTTAGCTATCTGTTTATGACACTAAGCAAAAGCAGGACTGTGAGCCAGAGGCAGGCCTCACTCACAGAAGTAGTGAGAAGAGGAACTTGTGCCAAGATGACATCAGGACACTCCACAGACATAACAAGGAACAGACAGGTGCATCTTAAAGACAGGACAGCATGATGGATAGATCTATTTGCCTGGAACAACATGATCAAAGGGGGGACAGCACCCTAATGAGTCAAGGGGCTGTACCTCAATACATCAGTAGGGAGAATAATCTGTCCTGTAACTGTATAAAAGTAGGTCCCAGAGTGCGCGTCTTTGTCCAGCCTAGGGGGCAGTGGAAAGTCCAGCCACTGACTGAGCTGTGTCCATTGCCAGGGGGCACATATTCGTAGTATGTTCTGTAGAGTCTATAGGGAACCATTACTGTGCTTCATATGACAATAAACCTGGCTCGGGTTCCTTCGTACCTTACTAGAGTCTGTGGTCTTTGGACTTCTCTCAGGGTCTGCTGTGTCAGCGATCTGCGCAGAGCCAGGGCAGCACACAGAGGGAACATGCACACAGCCAACTCTTATCATCATCGAGCAAGAGCAGAGCACCACACCGGTAGCTACTGACAACAGGCCCCATCTTGCCCCTTGTAAACTCCCTAGCTCGCCACAAACTCTCATCTCTTCCTGTGAGGATAAGCCCAGCAGTTTGCCATGCACCAAGGTTAGTACCCAGGAGGGGGCACTGGGTCTCAATCCCTAACAAGACTCTCCAGGGTGAAAACATGAGAACTAAGGAGGGACCTTCCCCTGTACATCTTCCATCTGGCCAGAAAACACAGTCAAAGGCACAGGACCAGCAGGCTCCTTTCAATTAAAGAAGCCAGGCTAGCGGGACCAGGCAACCTACCTACTTTACTAATAGCTGGCTGTGTCTCTGGAGAGGCAACATTGCAGCATCTATAGATCACAAAGGAGGTTCTGAGTCATTTACATGAGCATAAGACGGGATGTGACGTGGTGCTGCGCTGTGCAAATGCTTGTGATGAGCACGTGATCCTCAGGCCGGCGCTCTGGAGAGCCTGTCCCCCTTGGCTGCATTTAGCAATGCAGAGTAGACAGGCTGCTTGGACACCTCTGACAAGAGGCAATTCCCAGTGACCTTCTCCAGGGGCAGGCGATGGTAACAACCTGCACAGCTACTCCAGCACCCTCCATGCAGGGCTTTGTAGGCCCTAGACACTAGGGGTTGCTGGAGTGGGGGAGGAGTGGACAGATTTTTCAGGTTCGGGGGTGGGGAGGGTATTTTTCTTTCCAAACGGAGGTGAGGGTTAGGGTTAGAAATGGCAAAGAAAGCACCAGTTCTGGGGTGAGCACGAGGGACAGTTGCCAGCGATTCCCCTCAGCGTGGGATTCCCACGTGAGGACCCCCAGTCTCTGACAGCTCATCTCCTAGGCAAGGTCAGTGCAGCCACCTTGATGTGAGCAGGTGTTATGAGGTCGCCAGTCCTGGCTTGATCTGTATCCTGTGGGTGACAGGCGAAGCAGAGAAACCCCTTACGCCTCATGCCCCCACCCCCATGAATAGCTCACCCTGTCCTGCTGAGGTCTGTATCCTTCCCACTTCTCCTCTTGGCTCTGTTGTCTTGGCCCCCTGGCTTTGGCCAGCATCCCGAGGGCTATGAAAGTCAATGGGGAACTGGGCAACTGATCCAAGACTCTAGAGGAAAAGAAACAAAGATCTGTACAAATCTGGGGTCACAGGGAAGGAATCAGGGGAATGGTCCAAATGCACTGGAGGAGGTGATTCATGGCCCAGTCACTCATGCTGGGCCCAGATCTGAAAATCCACTTGGATAGATAGATAAATAGCCAATGCACTCTCTTCCCCTGTCCGACCAACTGCAAAGTCCCTATCCTGCAGGCACCAGTGTCCAACTGTCCTGCCGTCTCCCAGCAGTCAATGAAAACCTCACAATACCCCTTAGAGAGGGGATCCTAGTGGCCATGCTCAGAGTGGAAGTTCCACCGTGGGGCTCTGAGCTGAGAAGATGGAACCTTGGCTCAAGAGCCGGGACCCGGTCCCAGCTCAGCCCAGGGGGAGAGACACAAAGCCAGAGCAGTTTGGGAACAGGCATTCCCTTTGTTCTCAGTGGAAGCCTGAGATATGGGAGGTGGGATCCCAGGTCCTAGGGGGCAGGGTGGGAGAACAGAGCGCTCCCCTGGCAGCCCTGTGTGGGCTGGGTACAGCCGGTCAATACACAGGGGGACTCTGGGGGGAAATTCAAAAGCAACAAAACATTTTCATTTTGTTTAAAAAATGTTCACCCAAATTTTTCAGTTTTTTTTGTTTTTTTTTTCAAATGAAACTACATTAACTCCCTGGGGAGGAAAATGGGAAAACAAAACAACTACCCTACCCTGAGCGCTGAAAACAAACTAGGTTTTCTTCAAAAACAGATTTTGATCAAAACAAAGTGTTTGCATGAAAATGCTCATTTTGCTTAAAAAATGTTTTCATGAAATGTTCTCCACCAGCTGCGGTGCTGGACAGCCCAAGGCTGTCCTCTAGAAGCTGTGCGATAGGCACCTCAAAGCTCTGTAAGAAGAGCTAAGAAAGAAAACAAGGTACTTTATTCAGCAGTCTGAGTGGGGCACTTTCTGACTGTGCGTGCATGCACACACACACACACGCACGCACGCGCACACACACACACGCACACACACATGCACCCACACACAAATCTGATGCCTGCTGAAGAACCAAACGTTCAATTTCTTAGCCCTCCGTTTCCATTTCCTCCTTCAGTCACGTCACTAGTTTCCAACCCACAATTCCTCCCTCCCATTCGCTGGAATGGTCGGATGCAAATGTTCAAGTGTATTAGATCCTCTAGTGCGGAGGTTCTGAACCAGGTGTCTAAGGCCTCCTGGGGGGCCACAAGCCGGATTCAGGGTGTCTGCCAAAATAAACCAGAGCTGGCATAAGAGGCGCTGGGGCCCCAGGAAGAAAGCTCAACCCCACTGCATGGGACTGAAGTCTGAAACCTGCTGCATGGGGCTGAAGCCAAAGCTGGAGCAACTTAGCTTTGCGTGGCTCCCTGTGGCGTGGGGGCCCAGGCAATTGCCCTGCTTGCTAACGCCGGCCCTGGCTTTTAAAATACTGGACATGGAGAAAAACAGTTGTTGTGGCACAGGTGGCCTGTGGAGTCTTTATAGCACGTTGAGAGTGGGGGCTCAGAAAGAAAAAGGTTGAGAACCTCTGGTCTAGTGCATGAAAGGAACCCACAGAGCTCACCACTTCCATACCAAACTGCAGGTGCTCTGAGACCATTTAGCTCCAGGCTGTGCACCACCAGACAGCGCGTGGTCGTACAGGAGGTAAAAGATCCTTACCATGACAGCAGCACTCAGTGGGGAGATCATGCGGCTAATTCATCATCACTGCTCCATGGGGCCAGCGGCTGCTCTCTGACAGAGGCGCAGCACCCGGGCCTCCCGTTAAATAGCCTGGGTTTCACACCACACACGCATGCATGGGCTAAACAAAGCCAGCAGCTATGGTGTCACAGTGAATAGAGCTGTTGTTTTCCCAGAGAAGTCAGGAGGCTGCCAGACTGTTTGCCCACCTCCCTACAATCTGCTAATAGATAAGGGGGCAGTCGCTTAGCAACGCCCCGCCCTCCTCCTCGTGCCCAAAAAGCATGCCACTCTCCCGGGTGCCCCACCGGGAAACACTGTCACTCCGCTGGATTGAGGGTGGAGCGTGACAGAGCGGTATCAGCCTTTGTTGAAATGTTTCAGATCTCAGCCCTCTGGTTCACTTTGATTCTGTTTGGACAAGACTTCTCTGCAGTGCAGCCATAATATTCCAGGTGATAAATACTGCAAGAGAGCAAGATCAGCTGCAGCCTCTCCAAGCCCTGTAAGGTTCAGTTCATCCATCATTTAGGAAGATGGGATCCTCTTACCTGACTCCTACGGCAACAACTCCCAACAGTTTCTGCTCCAGTCAGTCCGTTGGAAAAACTCCAGGAGTGCTGTCGAGGTTAACGCCATGGAGCGTGATATCCATGTCCCTGGTGCAGAGCTGTCCTGTCCCTGGTGCAGAGCTGTCATACTCTATAAGGCCATTTCCATTGTCTCTTTCTTCCCTCAAAGTCAGTCAGCTCTTCCTGGGCCTCAGAGGGGCCCTTGGTTTCCTTGAACCTGCCTGGCTCAGGGGGTGGAAACGAATGAGGCTATTTGCTGTGGAAATGGTTGTGATTGCCAGCAGGATCCTTTGCGCCGACCCTAGGGTTTTCTCTCCCTTTGCACCATCTTCCTTCCTACCATCATGGTCTCTGAGTCCACAGACAGGACTGGGGTACTGTGGTAAGATCCTTGGGACCCCTGTTCCCCTAGGACACTCACACAGATCCATGGCTGAGATAGCTCACTGGCTGCCTGTGTCATTCCTGCGGAGAGGACATGGAAAGGCTCATTGCAAGTCACTCCTGTCCCCGAAGCTGCCTGGTTGCAATTCAGACTGGACTGAATTTTTACAGCATGTAGAATGGTGCATTTTACCCACCTTGCTAATCACACCTTGGGCTATAGCACAAAAGGAAGAGCCCATTGAGATAATTAAGCCAGAGCAGACAAAAAGGCATGTACTGTTGGGCCATTAGTGCAGTTCTCATGTGCATGAGACCGGTGGCTACTCTCTTCACCTGAGCAGTGTATTAATGGCCCATACATACAAGCCAGAAGTAATATAGTGCAGAGAAAAGTGGCAAAGGTATGTGTCATTGATGCAGGTCAGGACTGAGCTGAACTGGCAGAGGTGGGTGCTACAGGATTGAATTTATTATTGGACTGCGGTGCTGAGAAACTTCAGCTGATTGAGGAGTGTCGACAGAGCTGTGGGGGCTGAGGATCAGAAAACCAGGAAGGCGCTGCAGTTTGACAGCAGGTTGCTCCTGAGCCTCCCCACGTCTCGGCAAGCCCTTGCGAGCTGGGGGGCTTTGACATTTAAAGGTAACTTTCACAGGCATTATGTGCATTATTTGCTGGCCAGGTGACAGTTACTCAGCACTCATCACTCAGCCCTAAAACCTGCCTTCCCGTTACACCTGTGCACTTGTCTGTAACACAGCAGGCTTAAAGCAAACAGAGAGCCGGGTAATTCTCCAGGAATGTGTGCCCGACCCTCAGCTCCCCGCATGTCCCCCTGGCCTTTTGGATGCAGAGTGAAAAGAATAAAGGTCAGAATAGCAGGTGCCACCATTTCGTTTCTGTTTTGATTTCCCATGTTAATTCCATGCTGGTGAAAGGTGCCTGGTTAATATCTCCAGAGGATAAAAGTCTTTCATCCACAGCATGTTCCTCTTCCCCCTCTACCCCACAGCATGGGTCACTCTGCCAGGAGGACTCAGCACCAGGAATCAGCCAGTCTTTCTCCTCTCTGCAGACTCCGCCACTGGGAGGAAGCGGGGCAATGAGTGTCAGCTCCAAAAGTGGGAGATTCGAGGATATAAGTTACTTCCCACTGTGGCAATGGACTGATTCATTGGACCTAGGCTGGGGCCTTTGGATTCAAGAAGCAGGGAAGGGTTAAGACTTTCTGTGGAGAATGCAGGAAATCGCAGTATTATTTTTTATGAAATGTACGTATGCCTCAGCTGCCCCACTCCCTTTGGGATTGTTACTCAGTGGGGGCGAAGGGCTTTCTTTCTTTCCTGGGGCAGAGAATAAGTGAGCCAGTGACTGGGTGAGAGTCACGTGTCTGGGTTGGCCTGACTGGTCTAGGAAGAACGGGAGTTACCTTGGAGAGACCATGGAAGACCATCAACCAGACCATTAACTACTAACTCCTGCCAGCCAAGAGGGGCCTGAAAACAGGAGGCTGGACTGGAGGTGTGAACAGACTGAGACAATATCCCGCTGTAACGGGGCAGGGGGAAAAGTCAATCCTGGGCATTTGGGGTAAGGCGGGCATGTGGTGCTGCCAGCATGCACACGCATGTAGAGTTTGTGTTACTTCTCTAACCTCATGGCCCTAAATGTTGTATTCCAGCTGGATCTCATCCTGTGTCTCTGTAAATGTTTGCCAGTTGCATTGCTCCCAAGAGGGGCAGTATCCAAGAGGCGCCAAGCTCTTTTGGCCCTCTTGCAGAAACTCTGGTGAGAAAGAGAGATGCTGGAGCCAGGGACCCAGTATCTGAGCAGCAGAGCTGCAAGGATCCCCTTTGCAAAAAGTGGAAGCCAGGTCCTACCACTAAGAAGGCACCAGCATGGAGTCTTCTCCATCCGACTCCAGGGCACCTGTCCTCACAGCAGGGGCACTAGACATGGAGAAGATCCATTTCTAGAGTTCAGCGAACTATAAAAGAGGGGCATAAAGCACCGCAAGTCATCTTTCACCTAAGAAGACAGAGGAGTTGAGCACTTTGAGGGAGATCTTGACCAGCGAGGCGGTCACCCATCTTGCTGGAAAAAGATATAAGAAACAGAACAAAACTACCATGTTGGTTGAGGGAAGTCTTAGTCACTAGCACATGTTTTTCACTTTTATTTCTTTGTGACCATTTCTGACTTTAACCCTGGTACCTGCACTCAGTTCAAAGTTCTCTGCTTCTGGTTAAATACAGTTGTGTTACTTGTATTCTAAATGAGCCTGGTGCTGTGCTGCTCTTGAAGTGAATATTCACTCCAGTTAAAGCAACAAGCCACGAGGCATTTGTCTCTTTCAAGGCCCTTATGACACCTCTGAATTTTCCAGGAGAGGGCTGGCCATGGGTGGGGAAATTCAGGACTGGGGTCACTTGGCTGGTCGTAACCAAGCCTCCAGAGACCAGAGTGTGGCTGGGGTAGCAAGTAGGCGGGCTGGAGGCAGTGCTGCTGAACCAGGGTAGCTTAACACACAGATAGTGTGTGCTTGTGTGGAGCACCCAAACAGGGAGCTCCAGCAGCAGGGCCTTGCAGGCAGGCAGTGACACAGCCTCTTGCTGGGCGGCCCTTCTCTGAGCCTGAAAATAATGTGTATCTAGATTTTCCCCCTTTGAAATCTCCCTGTCATTCCCAGTCTCTCTGAGATGGGAAGAGAGTGAAAGTGTTGAAGGCGGCTACCTTGATGTCGGTGCCCAGCCGTTACCTGCTTGGGCATTGCACTGGGCCTGACCTCCCTTTTCACAGTGCCCCTTAGTGCTGAGACCACAGACGCACCCCCTGCAGTGATGCGGGGCTGGGTCTCAATTGGTCCTTCTGTCTCAAAGACAAAGCGCAAGTGAAGCAAATGTCAACCGATTGTGCCTCTTTCCTGGTGCAGCAGGAGAGCTCTTTTCCTGCCAATAGGAATAGACCCAGGCTCCCTCTCCAACCAGAAAGATGCAGCTGACGTCTTGTTGCTTACAACCATAGTGAATTTGTAACGGTACTCACCCAAGAAAAGCGCTGGGATGTTTGACGCTCACCCTGGCCTGCGTGTTCTGGCTGAGATTTGGTGCAACAAATCAACAAGCCTGTGCACTAAACAGCAAGTGCTTTGAGTCGCAAGCATTCCACAGCAGCAGATGTTGATACTAGCACCTGACAGTGGGCTTTTGGCACCCCTGCGCAGAGGCGGATTAACAAATTTAGCGCCCCTAGGCCCTCAAAAAATTGCCCCTCCCCATCAGCTCACCTCTGCTCCCCCGCGGTAAGCCTGGCAGGACGGGGAGTGTGGGGGGAGAAGGGGAGTTGTGGTACGCTCGGGGGATGGCAGCGGTGGAGCGGAGGTGAGCTGGGGCAGGGAGCGGTTCCTGGCCCCCCCGGGTTACTCCCCATGCCCATGAGCCCCAGCTCACCTCTGCTCCGCCTCCTCACTTCTCCCTCCCTCCCAGCGCCTGGGGGAGGAAGCGGGCTGGGGATTTGGGGAAGGGGCGGAGTTGCGGAGGGGGCACGAGCAAATTTGCCGCCCCTGCAAATTTGCCGCCCTAGGCCTAGGCCTTGTTGGCCTAGGCGATAATATGCCGCTGCCCCCGCGGGAGGAGCTGCACATTGCTACACCGATTGCAGGACCAGTGCCGACATGGTTGTGATTCTCAGGATGACCCCAGCCAGTTCAGAGAGGCTTCCAGTTGCAACCAATTTATAGATTAGACTGAGAGCTGTGCAGTGGGGAAAAGCAAAAGGAACATCAAAGCGAGAGCAAGTGTGTGTCTCCTCTCTTGCAGTCTGCCCTCAGCTGAATACAAAATGGCTGCCTGTGTCTGAACACAGCAGAGTCCTTGGAGGTTTGCAGGGACAGCACACAGAAAATGATGACAGATCAGTTAAAATGGCTAAATGCACCACAGGAATTGACGAGCCAATCCCTCATACACTGCTGCAGGTCTCCTATAACAGAAAGGCACGGGTTTCATTTTTGCACATGATCCTGGCTTGATCTCCTCCCTTTGAGCTGTGGATCCACACCAGTGAGAACTCTCTCTTTCCAGACAGGTTCTCTCCTCACACGATGGGATTCCCCCCCTTACATCTTCTCTCCTTTGCTCCATGAAAGTGCTGAATGGAGCAGTGGGTAGATCAAGAGCCTGTGAGACAGCAGGCTGAGGATGCAGCCCTCTGGGGCTCCTGGGAGTGACACGCTGTTGGGGGAATGTTGCATTCACACTCCTGCCTTGTGCAAGGCCAGTGAGAATGGGCAGCCCTCGGTGCCCTTAGTGTAACAGATGGCAGTTGAACGAAGACTTCCTCAGGTACAGGCAACACCATGGGGCTGGGCGACTTGTCTGTCCACACCAGGCAGTCAGAGGCTTTGGGGTTTGCCGATTGAAAGCCACATTTGCTTCCAGTTTCCAAAGCTGGAGCTGGGCCCTGCTCACAAGAGATGAGTTTGTTCTGCTGGACTGATTGCCTCGTTTGACAGCGTATTGGCAACATACCACCTACCCCCAGACCTGTGCAGTGCTACAGCCAAACATCTCCACCCCCCACCCCCTCACTCTTCAGCTAGACCTACCCACAGAAGCGCAGGCCCACTGGGATGGCAGGAGGAGAGAGGATCGCCCAAGAGGGGGATGGGGACCGGGAGCAGGTGCTTTTATTTCACTCTGTGCTGTGAGCATGGGAAGCTGGCTGAGGAGCTGGGCCCGGCACAGTGTGCTGCATTCAGTTAGTGGTGGGGCTTCACATCGCTGGGCTGTGCTCCAGAGTGTGTTAAGGACCAAGTCCCCAAGTTTGCACTTGTAGCAGACTCCTGTCCATTGTGGATAGGGCAGAGGGAGACCCGTGACACACCCACAATAATGAGTTACACAAACATAGTGGGGATGTCAGTGGCATGTCCCTGCTGTGTCCATATTGCCCAGCCTGGGAGCAAATTACTGGGGAGTTTCCTCTCCCTTTCCACATGCATCTAAACCTATGAGCCCTTGATTTCAATGGCTCTCTCGGGATTCACCCCACACAACCTCACTGATCTTCCCGCACATCCATGCCGTCTCGGCCTCACCTCTCTCATCTCCTGTCTCCCTCCCCCATCTGCTCATTCCACTTCTCCTCACCATCCCTCACAGCCAGAGTTTCTCCTTCACTTTGCTGCCAGATGTTTTCTCTTGTAGCATCCCTGAGTCCCTTCCCTTCAAGTTGTCCTTTCCCCTCTGCTTTATGGCCAACCCCATTTCCAGGCAGACACTTGGCTGCCTCAGGCTCTGTGCTGGGTTAACCACAGTACAGGTGTCTCATTTTCTCAGACTCCCATTCCCAGACAGCAGATGGTGCTGAAGGACCAGGGAGCCATGAGTGGGGCTCTCAGATGTGCAGGACTGCAGCTGGTGGGTGCTGAGTCAGCCGCTTCTTTGCTGGATTCGCCATCTCCTTTTCCAGTCTACTCGGAAAACAATTGGGGAATCACCATCCTGTTTTCTGGGGCTGTCCCAAATGGAACAGTCCCCAGTGGTCTGCGGGTAGAAAATTGAGGCAAGAATTAATTCAGCCATATAGCCCCAAATTCCCAAGTTTCTGGGGCTAGGGAAATGCCTGGATTTGCTGACGATCAAAGTTTTGTGACTGCGGCCAATAAACATGTTGCTCCATTTTGGTGCAAAAAACAAACACCTCTACAGAAATGCTGCTGCCCAGAATATAAGAATGAAGAGAAACGGAACAATTTACTGAAAAACTAACAAACACAAATCATTGCTATAATTTTAGAAAGATGGGACAAATAATGAATGTAAGTCATAACTAGGCTCGCAAGGATTAGATTTTTGTCAATAAATGTCGATTTCACTGTACACACAGAACCCCATGAAAACTATTTCTGTCAATAATAATCAGAATTTACAGTTAGGCAAAGTAAGAAAAATGCTGATTGAGAACTTGTTAGGGTTTAATTTAAGGATAGTTACTTTGTACATTTTGACCCGGGATGGTGACAATTTATGTTTTAACAATGACAAAGCTTTAACTTTTTGAATGTCAGCATTTACTGTCATGAAATAACCATTGTTTGAGCCCCTATTGTCCGACCTCCCCCCCTCAAATTTCCCACAATTGTGAAAATTTTAATTGAGAAAAACAGAGAACAAAGGCTTCAAAATAAACATTGAGCTTATCCATCACAATTGTAAACGTAAAAGAAAGGAATTCTGCCAAGCCTACTCAGAGCCTAAATTGCCTCGATCCTGTTCTGTTCTGTTCTCTTTTGTAGCTGCTGAGCTCTCTCTTTGTACTTATGTAGGAAAATAACGTGTACTTCTACAATGCTGTTTACCTTCAATAAAATGCTAGTGACACAGACAGAGCTGGTTTTGTAAATTAATAATTCTGATGAAAAAAGGAAGGGGGAGGAGGGGACTGTCATGGCATTTACCTATTCTTCTTCGAGTGATTGCTCACATCCATTCCAGTTAGGTGTGCGCGCCGCGCGTGCACGTTCGTCGGAAACTTTTTACCCTAGCAACTCCAGTGGGCCGGCAGGTCGCCCCCTGGAGTGGCGCCGCCATGGCGCCCAATATATATCCCTGCCGGCCCGCCCGCTCCTCAGTTCCTTCTTACCGCCGTGTCGGTCGTTGGAACTGTGGAGCGCGGCATAGCTGTCCTCCACGTCCCTAGCTCTCCTAGTTTCTATCGCTTGTTTATCGCTTATCTCTAGTTCTATAGATAGTTGTTAATTAGTATTGTTAAGTAGATAGTTTAGTAAATAGCTGTTAAGTAGTTCCTGGCCGGGGGGCTTAGCCCTTCCCGGCACCGGGCGCCAGGCTCATGCCTGTTTCGCCAGGCTTCAAGCAGTGTGCGGCCTGCAAGAAGGCGTAGGGCCCCTGAAGCCTCTTTGTCTCGCCCCCCTCCCTCCCCGGAAGGGGACGAAGGGTCCAAACAGCAGGACTCCGCTGCGGCTCCGGAGACAGAGGCAAGGGCTGAGGAAGACCCTCAGTTGGACACTATTGTGCCTGGGGTCTCATCATCCTCCTCCCCGGATGAGGCGGTGGCGGGTACCTCCTCCAACAGTCCGCCCCCGCTGGATCTCAGGGCGCACCAGGACCTCCTCAGGCGATTGGCTCAAAACCTGAGTCTGCAGGCAGAGGAGGTCTCGGAGATAGAGGACCCAATTGTTACCATCCTCTCTTCCGATGCTCCCACCAGGGTCGCCCTGCCGTTTATCGGACCATTCAGGCCAATGCCAATACTATCTGGCAGTCCCCGGCCTCCATCCCTCCGACAGCGAAAGGAGTCGAGAGGAAGTACATGGCCCCTTCTAAGGGGTACGAATATTTACATGTTCACCCGACTCCCGGTTCACTGGTAGTGCAATCGGTGAACGATAGGGAGCGTCACGGCCAGGAGGCTCCGGCCCCCAAATCCAGAGAAGCCAGGCGGATGGACCTCCTTGGCCGTAAGGTGTATTCGGCTGGGGCGCTGCAGCTCAGGGTCTCTAACCAGCAGGCCCTGCTGAGCAGATATGCCTTTAACTCCTGGGTGGCAGTGGACAAATTTAAGGAGCTGCTGCCACAGGATGCTCGCCAAGAGTTCACGGCCATCTTGGACGAAGGCAAGAAGGTCGCGCGCACGGCCTTGCAAGCCTCCTTGGACGCTGCGGACTCGGCTGCCCGTACCCTCGCGTCAGGAGTTACGATGCGTCGCATCTCCTGGCTGCAGGTTTCCGGCCTTCCGCCAGAGCTCCAGCACACGATACAGGATCTTCCTTTCGAAGGCCAGGGCCTGTTTTCCGATAAGACAGACCCCAGACTTAAGAGTTTAAAGGACAACCGGGTCATTGCGCGGTCCCTCGGGATGCACACCCCCGTGACACAGCGTAGACCCTTTAGGCCGCAGCAACAGCAGCACCGTCGGCCGTTTTCCCAGTTCCGCCAGCGGCAGGACCCTTACAGGCGCCGCGGCAGGAACGGGAGGCGCAGGCAGTCGGGGAACCAAGGGGGGCAGAACCAAGGCTCCTCAAAACCCCCGCCTGGTCCTAAGCCTTCATTTTGAAGGTGCGCTCGAGGGCGCAGTAACAGTTTCCCCTACGGATCCTTCCCCTCCGTTTTCCAACCGCCTTTCGTTTTTCCTCCCGGCGTGGTCCCAAATAACATCGGACCGCTGGGTCTTGAGCGTGGTGCAGACGGGGTACCGCCTGCAGTTTGTTTCGTTCCCTCCTTCCCGCCCTCCTTCCTCGTCCCTCTTCAGGGACCCCTCTCACGAGCAATTCCTTCGGCAGGAGGTGCGGACGCTCCTCAGCAAAGGAGCTATAGAGGCGGTTCCCGAAAACGAGAAAGGCAAGGGGTTTTATTCCCGCTATTTTCTGATCCCCAAGGCCAAGGGGGGCCTCAGGCCTATCCTCGACCTGCGAGAACTCAACAAATACCTCGTGAAGTTGAAGTTCCGCATGGTATCCCTGGGGACCATTATTCCATCCCTGGATCCGGGAGACTGGTACGCCGCCCTCGACATGCAGGACGCGTATTTCCACGTTGCCATTTGGCCACGCCACAGACGCTTCCTCCGCTTCGTTGTGGGGGCTCGTCATTATCAATTTGCGGTCCTCCCGTTTGGCCTGTCCACGGCCCCGAGGGTGTTTACAAAATGCATGGCAGTTGTCGTGGCGCATCTTCGGCGCAACCGTGTCCACGTGTTCCCTTATCTGGACGATTGGTTGATTCGGGGCACGTCGGAACAGCAGGTGTACAGCCATGTCCGCGTGATCACCGGCATGTTTGCGAGTCTGGGCCTCTTGATAAACACAGACAAGTCCACCCTGAGGCCCACTCAGAAGGTGGAATTTATCGGGGCCGTCCTGGACGCCACTGTGGGCAGGGCCTCGCTGCCTCGGCAGCGGTTCCAGACCATGGCGGCGATCGTTCAACGCTTGCGGTCAGCCCCGTTGACGTCAGTGAGGACATGTCTAACCCTGTTAGGCCACATGGCGGCGTGCACTTTTGTGACCGACTATGCTCGGCTCCGCATGAGGCCTCTCCAGCTGTGGCTTATCAGTCATTACAGACCAAGGCAACCGCTAGACATGTTAATCACAGTCCCCCAGAAGGTCTTAGATTCCCTCGGCTGGTGGGTGGACCAGTCCGTATTGTGTGCGGGTCTTCCCTTTCACCCGTCTCAGCCCTCGGTATCCCTGACAACGGATGCCTCAGATCTAGGCTGGGGGGCCCACCTAGGGACCCTGCGGACGCAGGGCCTATGGTCCCAGGAGGAGGTGGGGCTACATATCAACATGAGGGAGTTGAGAGCGGTCCGCCTTGCTTGCCAAACGTTTTGTCATCAGCTTCAGGGTCGTTGTGTAGCCGTGTTCACGGACAACACGACGACCATGTATTATATCAACAAGCAGGGCGGCACCAGGTCCTCCTCCCTGTGCCTCGAGGCGATACGACTCTGGGACTTTTGCGTAGCCCACTCCATTCACCTCAGGGCTTCCTTCCTTCCCGGAGTACGGAACACGCTGGCGGATCGATTGAGCAGATCCTTCCTGTCACACGAGTGGTCCCTTCGACCGGACGTCGCTCTCTCCATTTTCCGGAGGTGGGGTTATCCCCGGGTGGACCTCTTTGCGTCCAAGGGGAACAGGAAGTGCCAAGCGTTCTGCTCCTTTCAGGGCAGGGAGCCGGGGTCGATAGCGGATGCCTTCCTCATCCAGTGGGCGACCCACCTGTACTATGCGTTTCCTCCGTTCCCTCTGGTTCACAAGGTCCTCCTGAAGGTGCGCAGAGACAGGGCTCGTGTGATCATGGTGGCCCCGGCATGGCCCAGACAGCACTGGTACACCATGCTGCTAGACTTGGCCGTAGCCGACCCAGTTCCCCTGCCCCTTCATCCGGACCTGATTACCCAGGACCACGGGTCCCTCTGTCACCCAGACCTGCAGTCGCTGCACCTAGCGGCGTGGCTCCTGCGTGGCTAACTGGTTCCGAGCTGCGCTGCTCCACGCCTGTGAGAGAGGTGCTCTTGAGCAGCAGGAAACCATCCACAAGAGCCACATATTCGGCGAAATGGAAACGCTTCTCCTGTTGGTGCGTAGAGAGAAATCTCCGCCCTATGGAAGTTTCGGTATCCGAAATCTTAGATTATGTTTGGTCCCTCAAAGAACATGGTCTGGCCTTATCGTCGTTGCGAGTCCATCTGGCAGCTATCTCCACCTTTCACCCGGGTGCGGACGGTCGCTCCGTTTTTTCTCACCCGACGGTGTCGAGATTCCTTAAGGGGCTGGAACGGTTATTCCCTAACGTCCGTCCCCCTGCTCCAACCTGGGATCTTAACCTGGTGTTGTCCCGGCTCATGGGGCCCCCCTTTGAGCCGTTAGCTACTTGCTCCCTGCTTTACCTCTCTTGGAAGGCTGCCTTTCTAGTAGCTATCACCTCAGCTAGACGGGTGTCGGAACTCCGAGCCCTTGTGGTGGACCCCCCATACACGGTCTTCCACAAAGACAAGGTGCAGCTTAGACCACACCCTGCCTTTCTACCCAAGGTGGTCTCAGCCTTCCACGTCAACCAAGAGATTTTCCTCCCGGTTTTTTTCCCAAAACCTCACTCCTCAGGCAGGGAGCAGCAGCTCCACTCGCTGGATGTCCGTAGAGCTCTCGCGTTCTACATAGAGAGGACCAAACCCTTCCGCAAATCCCCCCAGCTTTTCGTGGCGGTAGCGGACCGTATGAAAGGGCTTCCTATCTCCTCCCAGAGGTTATCCTCGTGGGTTACGTCCTGTATCAGGACCTGTTATGACTTGGCCCATGTCCCTACGGGCCGTGTGACTGCGCATTCTACCAGGGCGCAGGCGTCGTCGCTGGCTTTCCTGGCCCGTGTGCCCATCCAGGAAATCTGTCGGGCAGCGACCTGGTCATCGGTCCACACCTTTGCTTCCCACTACGCCCTGGTCCAGCAGTCGAGAGAGGATGCGGCCTTCGGAACTGCAGTGCTCCATGCCGCGACTTCTCACTCCGACCCCACCGCCTAGGTATGGCTTGGGAGTCACCTAACTGGAATGGATGTGAGCAATCACTCGAAGAAGAAAAGACGGTTACTCACCTTTGTAACTGTTGTTCTTCGAGATGTGTTGCTCACATCCATTCCACACCCGCCCTCCTTCCCCACTGTCGGAGTCGCCGGCAAGAAGGAACTGAGGAGCGGGCGGGCCGGCAGGGATATATATTGGGCGCCATGGCGGCGCCACTCCAGGGGGCGACCTGCCGGCCCACTGGAGTTGCTAGGGTAAAAAGTTTCCGACGAACGTGCACGCGCGGCGCGCACACCTAACTGGAATGGATGTGAGCAACACATCTCGAAGAACAACAGTTACAAAGGTGAGTAACCGTCTTTTTTTGACCAGCTCCACTCCATTTTTTTATGTAGCTATTACAAAATACAAATGCAGGACAGAAACAAACAGCAGGAGACTGCAAACATCAATCCCGATGCTGAAATATTCCTTCGCGTATTACATCAATACTGAACGACAGCTGCAGTTATGAAGGATACAATGTTTTCTTAGTCATTTTAGGAAAAAGCTTACTGGATTCTGTACAATACAATCATATTTCTAACTTATTCTCTTGGGAACAAAACAATCTCTCGCTTTTGAAAGTCACAAGCAGGGCAGGTGAAATATGGAAAGCTGCACAGCTTCATCAAAGCCAATCAATTTATGTCCATTTACACCTTCTAGGGGTCTGGCCCATGGTTTGTCAAATAAGGTACTTAGTTAATTTTGCACCATATTTGCAAATGAAACAGGAACAAATACTTCTGCCCATTAATCAACCAAGTCTGCTGAGTCCAATCACAAAGGGGTTATTTATTGGCAGACGTGACCATGTTCTTTGGCATGCTTGCTCCTGCCTGTGATACGCTGGTCTCCCTGCTCCCAACCAAGATACATACATTTACAATAACTGCCAAAGATCACACATTTCAAATTGGACTATTCAGTCACATGAGACATTGCAAACCATCTACATCACAGGCTGCAATTCCCACTGTCTGTCACAGATGAAAGGATGCCAATTGATCAGCCCTTACTGTTATTATTATTGAACATTTGTTTTGTGGTGGAGTGTGAATTAAAATGACCTGCCTCCACAGGATGCAACTCTTTAAGCATATTAAACGGCCTGTTAATATGTAGTTTCTAATGCACTTTGAAAGTGGATTAAATTAACTGAGGATTGCATTGCTGCAGATCAATGTTACTGTGGGAGCATCTATACTTTGCACTAGCTTGGAAGTCCTCCAACTGTTCTCCCACACTGCTCTACACTATGCCAGGACCATTTACCTGGGTGCCTTCCACTGCACTGTGTCACTTTGACCGATGTCTCCTCCATGTTTAAATGTTGGTGTGGAGCCAGAGTCAGTCCGTGTGCTGCTGTACGCTCCTGGAGTTCTTTTTGATGCAGCAGCTAAGTTCTTCTTTTGGGGTTTTACCCAGTGAGGTGAGCTGCACGCATGCAGAACAAGAACTAGCCCTTAGAAAGTCAGCCTCACGGCTTGGGGATTCATCAGGCTGTTTTTCAAGTCTCTCCCTCTTGTGACGAAGAATTTTGCTGCATGTGTTTACAAGACATTTTAAATCCCCCTTGTAGTGTCCTGAGTGCTTTCATTCAGCCTGTCACAGCTGGACAGCCCCAGGAGGAAACTGTACAGGATTTCAGTTTAATTAATCTTACAAACTCTCCGCAATGCTTGTCCGATTCAAAGCCTCAGATCTCATCCAAGCCAAGATGCCAGTTGCTATTCATCCTCAAAATGAGTTTGCCTTTTGAAAAGCAAAATCTTAGCTGCTGTTTCAGGCTCTGAGGCAGATCCAATGTTTGGATTCCTGCACTTGACGGTAGTGAGCCCAGACAAGTCTAGTAATGCAAAACCCACGTAAGCCCAGAGATCACTGCTCAGGGAGACACACATGCTAAGAGCTCAGATGCTCCAGTGGGCCAGGAGGAGCCCAGAAAATGGAAGATCTAAACAAAACGCAAAGGAGTCAGCCTCAAACAATGCAGGATTCATTCTCTCTGGGAGAGAATAGCATTCAGTCTCCTGATCCAGAATTCCCAAGGCAATTAGCTTAGCAGGAGGGAGAAAACAGAAGGGACAGTTAGCTGGGAGAGCACGTGGTCAATGTTCGCATGGGGGGAAATTCAGCAGTTACAGTTCACAGGGTTCTCTGCGCAAAGCTTGGTTTCTTTCAGCTTTGATTTGAGTAGCATTTGCATGAATGAGCCCAAGGAAATCTCAGAGCAAAGCCACACTGTTATGAATGGATTCCCCCGAAACCCCAGGGGCACTCAAACCCAGACTGCAGAACTCAGCACAGCTCATCCAAGGATTTTTTGGTGAAGAAATCCAAAATCCAAAAACTAGTGAGCCCCACCGGTATTAGGATTGTGCCCTGAGAGGCCAGCACACAGTGCTTCTGCCAGCAATGATAATGCCATGCGGATAATGTCTGTTTGGCTGTTGAATTTGAAGAATCAGTGATGTTCAGTCAGGGTTCTGCTGCCTGATACTCGGAGTGCGAGAGGAGGGGTGAAAAATAAGATTGATTCTTTAAGCACAGGATCCAGGAGAGTGAAATGCCAAGCGGAAGGAACAGCTGAGCGTCTTGCACCTTTTGTCACCAGACCAGTTCCCTAGGGTGAGTGCAGGAGGCGTGCTGTGTGCACGCTACGTCACTTATCAGTCCTGTGCACCAAGAATGTGTGGAGATCTCCAGATCCTTGCTGGCGATTCAGAGCTTTCACCCATTCCCTTGAGGCTCTCCATGACTGTCACTGTCTTGATGTTTGAAACCTGGGCAGAAATTCAAAGCCTGTTAATGTGGAACCAACAGCCAGGATGGTTGCTGCTTAGGGTCTGTCTACACTGCACAGTTGACCCAGGTAATTGGCACCCGGGTCTGAGCACCTCAGTTAGCCATACCCATGTGTCTGTGTGTCCTCACTGTTTCTGCACTTGCCCATGGGTCTGCGGGCATATCCCCTGGTTCTTTGTGCTGAGATGCTTTAGGATTCTTTCCCTCTCAATTGCAGGAGAATGTGTTTGTTCTTCGGGGGAAATTATGGGAAGGCAATGGAGGACTATCAGCATTTGAGAGATTTTACCTGTGCTTTCACTGGAAAGTGAGTACGTTCTAGCTTGAGTTAAAGTGGGGGTCGGGATCTAACCCATCTCCCAGCCAGGTCAGCTAACCCGGGCTTAAAGCACCTCCAAACCCAGGTCATAGATTCCTCTGTGTGGATGGTAGGAAGCTAAGGTTAAAACCTGCATAAGAACCTGGGTTAACTCTGCAGTGGAGACAGACCATGGCACAGAACTCCTTTGCCCCAGGGACTGAGCATACTGCCTTCTGCAGGCTCTACCAGTCCAGAGGGATAGAGACCAGGGCTGGGAATTGGCCCTGGATTTCCCAGGAGCAGAGCCCAACTCATGTGTCTCCTCAGGCAGTACAGAACGAGGGGTAGCAGACAATCATCCTCGTTCTTCCCTGCCATCTTTCTTTTCAGAGATTCCCACTCCGCTGCTGAATTTCTCTTGGGATGATTCTGCATCCAGCCAGTGGCTATCGCTCCCATCAGCTGACTTAGGGACTATGCAAAAACTCAGAGGAGCACATCAGACAGTTCCCTTATCTGATGTCTTCACCTGGTGCTGAGAGCTGCTGCTGGGACCAGATACATATGTGTATTTTACCTGCTTTGGTTTTTCTGATTTAATGGGGAAAAGAATCCCGTGGAAGCTAAAGAAGAAATCTTTTTCTTATCTGAGCTAAAAATGAAGCTGTGCTGGGCTGGGGGTTGAGAATTCAAGTGCCCTGTTATTCACATACTGACTAAGCTGGTGCCCTCAGCCTGGAGCCACTGCTCTCTGCACGGAGGGCAAAGGCTCTGCCTGTGCAGCAGAAACCCTCTCGGAGTTAGATGAATGATGCCGGGAATGAATTTGGGGCCAGATCCGAAGCCCACTGAAACTGACAGGAATCTTTGCATTGCCTCCAGTGGGTTTTGGATTGGGCCCTTTGAGCAGGCTAAGGATGCACCCCCAGAGTCTGAAATCCTCTCTCCAGGGAAAAATTTTGGAGGAGGAGAAGAGTGAGAAAACTTCCAGCAAAACTGCACCAGACTCCAGGAGAGTTTGTCCAATCCCAGCCCTTTCCCACTCCCTGTTCATTCCCGGCATCTCTTGGGGTGTGTCTACACTGCAGCTGGAGGTGAGCTCCCGGCCTGGGTAGGCAGAGCCATGCTAGTGGGGCTAAAAATAGCCGTGTGGATATTGTGGCTCCAGCAGGGACTTGCGCTAGCCACCGGAGCTCAGACCTAGGGAGTCAAGTGAGCTTGAAAGCCTGAGCTGCCATCCGAGCCGCACTGTCCACACTGCTCTTTTCAGCATGCTAGCTCGAGCCCCACTAGCATGGGACTCGCTCCCAGCTGCAGTGTAGGCATGCCCGTGGAGGCTCACATTTGAGAAGGGAATTTATGGCAAAGGTCCCCGACTCTCCCCCTGCTGGGCTTGTGAACGTTCCATGAGGCTCTTCGGTGGCGGACAGTCTTGCTGCACGGCATCCATCTCTGTGAGCGTGTACCAGCATCTGCCCAAAGATGTTACAAGAGAGGCCCAGGTCAGGGAGGGGGGATCGAATAGCATTTTAAATGTCTCCACATTTTCACAACAGTAACATTGCACTTTCCCTCTGCTTCCACCCCTACCTCTCCTCTCACCTTATTCCCATGGACTTTCAGCTTCAGAAATGCTGCTGTGTTGTTGCTGTTGTTGAAATTCACCGAACGGGAGATGGGAGGTGTATTATTGGTCACTCTGCTTTGCTGGCTTTGGTTTACATTCACTTTCCTGGGACTGATCCTTTGGACAAAGAGGAGCAACCAACTTTTATGCAACTTGACTGGAAGAAGCAAAGTTTCCTTCATTTCTCAGGGTTGAAATGTAAAGGAAAAGCACATTCTGGTTAATTTGGTCTAATTAGAGATTAGTTCCCTCCACAGAGGCAAACAGCAGAATTTAAATCTGACATTTTCACTACCAAAGCACAGATCTCTAATGCTTGAACGAAAGGAGTAACTCCGTTTCCTGGCATCAGTAGTAGGCTGCTATTCTCCAAGTGGCCCAGTCAGACACTGTGTAAGTATAGTCACACTGAGAAATACAAAGGGGCAGTGCAAGGAACATGAGAGTTTTTTGGCTATTTATACCACAGGCTGTGTTTCCTCCCTAGTTCCAAATAAGTTCTGACATACTTCTAATGTCAGTTGGGAATAATTTCCTAGTGTTGAGCAAGCATGATCCTCCTGCCTTCTGAGATTGGGGGAAGTCTTTATTTGAAGAGACTATTTCCTCCATTTGAGGCAACTGCAGAAGTCCCTTGAATGCATCTCCTGAATGAACAGACATGAAAGCAAAGACAAAAGGTGCATCAAAGAACCTTTAGGAAGTATTCCAATGGTATCCCATGGGTCAGAGAGCTGAAAGCCCCATCTCCACATACGGCTCACTTGAAAAGCACGTACATCTCTTCTCAGACAAGCAATCCTGGGCCCAGGGAGGTTCCATTCTCTGAATCACCCGGAGGATGCTCTGACCCACTGCTTTGTCAGTTTCCCTCACTGCTTTGTCAGTTTCCACCCCTGCCCTGATTTACTCACCACGTTCCAGATATCAGGTGCAGAGCAGAAGACACTTCATCAAACCTCTTTGCCAATCAGAAGCAGTTTTCACCAGGGGAGGCGCGATCCTTTGAAGGCGTGAAACTCTGCCCTGTCTTCACGCTGTCAGTGGGAGCAGAACTCGGCCTGATGTGAACCCGTAATCACAGAGGGAGCTGTGCCTTTAGTCAAGGAGTTTGCACTGTACTTACTGAATCTGCTGGCAGCAGCATATTACAAACAGCCATTACTGGGAAGTGCTTTATGATTGAAGTTTACACAGAGGAATTCAGCTCCATTTGTTGTGAAATATTACAGATGGGAAATATTCATTAGGTCCCAAGTAGCATGGAGAATTGCTACCTAGAATGTTTCCCAGTCTAGATTTAAGTGACTCAAGTGGTGCTGTTAAAACTGCAGTGTGCTACAGTGGCTCTGTTTCCATTGTAAACCCTCAGCAAGGCCATAAGCATTAACACTGTTAATCACTCAGGGCTGGAGGTTCAAAAGATGGTGCCAACTTATTTTGTGTTTCAGAAATGCAGCTCCACCCTGTTAAAAAACCCCAGCCACCTGGATGTACTGAGACACCATATGTTTGAGGGCATATTACTCTTGATTTACATGCAATAATCCTACTGAGGTCAGGCATGGGACTTCTCTCCCCCAGCAAGCAGGAAAAAAGATGAAATAAAAATAAACATAACAAAACGCAAGAAAAAGAAGAGCCATACTGGGTCAGATCAATGGTCCATCTAGCCCAGTATCCTGTCTTCTGACAGTGGCCAGTGCCAGGTGCCCCAGAGGCAATGAACATAACAGGTAATCATCAAGTGATCCATCCCCTGTTGCTCATTCCCAGCTTCTGGCAAACAGAGGCTAGGGACACCATTCCTGCCCATCCTGGCTAATAGCCATTGATGGACCTATCTTCCATGAATTTATCTAGTTCTTTTTTTGAACCCTATTATAGCCTTGGCCTTCACAACATCCTCTGGCAAAGAGTTCCACAGGTTGTGTGAAGAAATACTTCCTTTTGTTTGTTTTAAACCTGCTGCCTATTAATTTCATTTGGTGACACCTAGTTCTTGTGTTATGAGAAGGAGTAAATAACACTTCCTTATTGACTTTCTCCACACCAGTCATGATTTTATAGACCTCTGACATATCCCAACCTTAGTCATTTCTTTTCCAAGCAGAAAAGTCCCAGTCTGATTAATCCCTCCTCACATACAATCCGTTCCATACACCTCATCATTTTTGTTGCCCTTTTCTGAACCTTTTCCAATTCCAAGATATCTTTTTTGAGATGAGGCGACCACCTGGCAAGCCGTATTCAAGATCTGGGCATACCATGGATTTATATAGAGGCAATATGATATTTTCTGTCTTATTATCTATCCTTTTCTTAACGATGCCCAACATTCTGTTCGCTTTTTTGACTGCTGCTATGCATTGGGTGGATGTTTTCAGAGAACTATCCACAATGATGCCAAGATCTCTTTCTTAAGTGGTAATACCAAATGCAGAGCTGGCTGACAATCTCTGCTAGGCCATAGGAGTTGGTCTTCTAGCTACTGGCTACAGTTTGTCCTAGGCTCTGGGACTATCCATCCAGGATTGTCTGAGATGTCACACTGGCCCACTCTGCAATGAATATAGACCCTGGAAAGACTGCACTGACAGTCTGCCTCAGAGAGGTGACAAGCTGTGTACAACCGCTATAGACAGAATTTTTCACTCACTGCTCCTGACTGCATGGGTGAGCCTACGGATAAATGAAGGACATGTGATTTACTGTCCCAATAACTCTGGAATACAGCACAGCCACTCAAGCTCCAGAAGGGAGCAAGACCAGGGGTTGGAGGAGAAGCAGCAGTAAGAGGGAAAGGACCTTTCAAACTCCTCCAGCCCCCTGTGCTGGAGTCAGGGGAGCATTTCTGCTCTCAGATAGGCTGGTATAAATCCAGAGTAACTGAGTTCAGTGGAGCTGCTCCAGATTTACACCATGGTGATGGGAGAATGTATCTGAGAGTCTTGCAATGACTCATGCAACATAGTCAAAAGGCAACTCCATAGCAACAGGCTGAAGCAGGTGTTGGCTTCAGAAGCAGGTTCGGGCTTTCCCAAGCAGGGGAAGGGGTTCCTGAAGTTTTCATGCACTTGGAGATGAGAAGAAACATTGCCACTGACTCTCACATTCCCAGCGGCAATTCTAATCCCTTCAGTCAGCGTCTGTCCGGAGTACTGCTCGGCACCTCCAAGTAGCTAGACACAGATGGCTAAACACAGAGATGTGGCACAGAGAGCAGAGACGAGACACAGACAGCAGCCTCCTGCAAAGGGCTAAGCGGGCTTTCAGCTCCCACTGATGTCAATGAGCACTGAGGGCTCTTGGAACTGGGCCAACAGTGAGCTGCAGGTTAGGACTATGCATTGAGACGTTCCTGCACAGCTCCTACCCCACAGTACATATGGTCTCACACTGCCAATGGGATCCACAAGCACGGGTCCTTCTGTAACCCAGCCCAGCAATCCACCCCTTGGAAGGAAATATTCATTTCTTTCTAATGGAGACCATGGGCCTAAATCGCTGAGATCAAAGCCTGAGAATATCATTTCCTTTTGGCCCAAATGAAGGGTAATTTAAAGACCCTTTAAAAAGCCACAGAGAGATGTTGTAAGGAGCAATGAGCAGAAATTGATGGGAACAGAATATTTTGCTCCTGTGCAAGGAAATAGATGATCTCTTTGTCTGGGCCAACTACAGACCAAGGCATCTGGGGACAACAAAATCCATGGAATGGAGTTTTCTGCCAGAGAGCACCAGGCATCCAGGGCACAGACAATTGTTGAGACAGTTCAGCGTTTGGGATTCAATCTAATTCCCAGTGAAGCCTGATCCAAAGGCCAGTCAAATCAATGAACAGGTTTCCCATTGACTTCAGTAGGATCTGGCCCAAATCCTTTAATGAGAGCTGGCAAGTGCCCCCGATGAGCATGAGGCGAATGTGGGAAAAGGTCAGAGGTGGCGTAGGTTCTTTCCAAGCTGCGTTTAGGGGAAAGGCAGAGAAGCTGGCTAAACATTAAGGAATGTGCCGGATGTGTCATGATTGTTCATCAGCAAGTCCCCCCATTGGTTTGACACATACTGCAGTAGCCTCTTTGGGGCCACGCTGCCCAGGAGGAGCAAAACTCTGCTAATTCATCTCACCACAAAGCTGCTGCAGCAGTGTGGCGTGTCTGCGCCTCCTTTTGGAAGCTTTTATTCTTTACATGTGGGCCCCCTATCTCTGGCAGCACTCCTGGAGCCTCTTCCCCCACTGTTTCCCTCTGAGACCCTTTCTGGGGGTTTGCAGGTGAGAGGCACCTCACTACCAGTTGTCCTTAGTGTGAGGAAGCCTTGTCCATGCCTGCAGGAGGGTCAGCTCCCCAACTCACTGGCCCTGGTGAACACAAGCACCTCCCCCATAGAGCTATGCAGACCCTGCTGTCTCTCCACGGATATAGGCACACTACAACCCAAGACCCCTCCGAGCATCCCCCTGGCATGCCAAGCATCTCCCTGCTCCACTGGACAGTCACCCCAGCTTACCTATGTTGATTACTGATTACTCTCGCCCCTTGCTCCACCAATATGGCCACCAGGTGCCCGTTATCTACCGGGTAATGAGCGTTGGGGTAGGGCGGAGGTTCGATCACTGGATGCCCTGGGGGGGGTGTCAAGTGCCCACGGGTAGCGACGGAGAGCACGCAAGCAATCACTCTTAGTGTTTAAGAGAATAAGGGTTTATTAAATGAATCACAGATAATGATAAGGGAGAACACGATCAGTTACATCTGGGGCTTACAACACACTACCAAAGCAAATAATACAAATACTGCAATTACAAATAAAAGCTGGCCCTGGTATTTTTCTAAGTCCCAATAGTTATCTAAATCATTCCAGGGGTTAGTAGAAGTGATATTGGTGCTATTAGTAATCATAAGTGCAGCAACTAATTTCCCTAAATAAATTGTGAGGCTTAACTGATCCCCCTTGCTTTCAAGAGTTCCTGGTCAACGGGTTTCCCCTAGCAGGAATCTTGGGGCGGCTGGAATCAGTCTTTGCCTCTTATCTACCAGTACAGAATACTTAACAGCTAATTATACTTACACATACAAACCACAAAAGTTTCATTACGGCCGGCAACCGGTTAGGCTTCAGGAAACGCGTGAGCCGAGAGAGCCTTCAGCAGGGTGATCAGGCCTGGATACGGTTTCGACAGGAATTCGGGGGCTCTCCGCCCGTCCCCGGGAGGGGACCGGCAATATATAGTAAATTTGTCGTCATAGTTTGTGATAAGCCAATTGGGGGGTCGCGAGTGGCATATGCCCATACAAGGGAGGCAGTGGGCCCCAACATCTCTACCCAGGAAGCAACCGTCGCGAGGGGAACTGTGTCTCTTCAGGCTGGCTGACCACAAGGCTGCTTTTCCTGTTGCAAGTTCTGCTTTCAGAGCAGCTACGTGACCAGTGTCAGTTCTGAGGGCTGGGGGAAAAATCCGTTGGGGGGTGGAGGCCGGAGCACCCGTAGTCTGGCCCTGGGGCCCCACTTGGGGGTCTAACATGCCCCCATGCTCCGGCCGACAACACCCCACGTACCTAAACCTCAGTGTCTGAGTCAGCATCCGCCCCTACGAGCGGACGTTTCTCAGTAGCCGAGGCAATAAGGGCACTTCCCACCATCCGCCGAACACAGGCCTTAACAAAAGCACACCCAAGGCAGAGGAGGCAGAGGCCCACCACAAGCGACACAAAAAGGGATTGAAAATAAGCCTTATAGGCTCAAAGCCCCAACCACTCCAGCCATGACCAGAAGCGGAAGGTCTCTCTGGACTCACGCACAGCGGTTCCTAAGGCCTTAAGATCATCAATTACTTCAGTTAAGTTTCCAGAAATAGAAGAAAGAGAGATACAGCACTTATCTTTAAACTGGGGATACATAGATACAAGGGTTTCACAAAAATCCCGTGATTGTAACAAAAATTGTATCATTAAGCGATTCTGAAAAGAATAATCTGCTAATTCACCTAGCCGCTGATTAACTAAACTAAAGCCTTTTGCAGTAGTATTAGCTAGCGTTTCAATAGCCAGTGATTGGAATAATACTTGCTCACGCAATAACATGTACCCCACGGGGTTAAACGAGACTGCTGAAGAAACCATAGAGGACAACGCCCCCTTCGCCCTCTCCCACCATCCCCAAGAACGTCGAACCCTCCCGGCTGAACTGGGCTGCCAGGTTTTAACATAAACACCGCCCCCTTTTATCAGGATAGAGCCAATGGTACATATGCCTTTGGGATTGGGGGGGAGTGCCGCAAAGGCAACCTCGCCACATAGCCAAAAATGACCGGGTCGTAATCTGTTTAAAACCCAATTAGAATAAAAATAGGTGTGCTTAAGAGGGTTAAAAAAGGTGCTAAAGGGTGGGGCCCAGACATCTATTTCCACGACAGTTTCATTGATTATTGGCAAGGGGGTGTCCCGATCCATAACAACGTCACCGTAAGACACGTTGCCATAGACAAGGGTTTGGGAACAATTCGGATACGTGCCGACCCAATAGGGTGAGTCTGACCGGTTTTTATGCCCCTCCCTGCCGTAAAATGCCCAACAATGGGACGCCATGGGTCTCTGTGCAGGTGACAAGGGGAGTGGGTCCCTGCAGCGTGCTCTAGTTCTATTAAAAATAGGGAAAACAAGAGGGGAAATGGGGTTAAAAAGGTCATTCGTGCAACCTGTCCACTGCGCGGTAGGGAGCCACTGAGCTGAGGGGGAAGAGCAATTAAGGGGACCATTAATACTACTAAAGTTAAACACTAACGGTAATAAATCAAACAAAGGCCTATTTACAGACAGCTTGTTAGAACATGCAAGGCAATTATCAGAGGTCAGCGAAGATAAGTCGATGTTTCCTCCCAGGGCTTCCTGGATCCAATAGGCTGCAAACAGAAGCTGATGGGCATTTTCGCCCACAGGATACCGTCTCAGGTTCAGCAGAGGTGGGCCCCTCCGGTCCTCGTTCTGGCTTCCTGCCGCTATGGCAAACTGTAAGACAGAACAGAAGGCGGCCTTATTGGCCCCCGTTAGTTCGCTCCTGACTCAGAACGTTTGCTTATCCAGTTGTGGTGGACCAAGGTGTGGGTGCCCTGGGCATCCACAACCGTATAGGTATTGGGATATTTACCTGCACTTACAATTTGTGCGGCGTAGGGTTCCCGGCGACCTGAGGCCTGTGGCTCAGCCACCCAGACTAGTTGGTCAGGGTGATATACGGGAGTCCAGGGACCTCTAGGTCTGGGGCTGATCTCCGGCCAACGAGAATAGTTTGCATTGAGGGAGATAAGAACCTGGGGTAATAGCGCACTCCAGCCCTTATAGTCATCGTTGGGATTAACTGAACGTATCATGGTTTTCAGAACCCCGATTTTCCGCTCTACAACACCGTTACTTTCGGGGTGATACTTCAAGTGAATATGGAGGGAAGCCCCCCATCCCAGCACTAATGCTTCGAAACGTTTGCTGGTAAACGGGGGTCCTCCATCTGCTTGAACCTCGGAGGGCACACCCCATGCTGCAGCTACCTGTTGCAGCGCCCCAGCCACGGCCGCAGCCGTGGTGGTATTCAGGGGAATGCAGTGAGTTTGACGGGAGCCCAAATCTACCACTACCAGGGCCTTAGGGTGGCGACGGGCTCCGGGTAGGGGTCCCATTAAATCTATTTGCCACACCGCGCCAGGAGGGAAGTACTCTGCAGCGTACGCCCACCGCTCGTAGCGCGGGCGGTTTTGGGACTTGATTTGTGCACACTTAAGGCAGGCCTGCACGACTCTTTCGCAGTCTTGCCGCCGCACCTCAGGCTTTCCCTGAGCACCTAGGGCTAACTGATTGTATAGGCGGCCGCTAGGCAAATGCCCCCAATCCTCATGAAGCCATTGGAGGAATGGGTCGGTGTTAAGCTGGGGCTGCTGCCCCAGGCACACTTGGGGTGGTGCCTGAATTTCCCTCATTCTGTGATCCAATTCGGAGTGGAGGGGGTTAGAGTCAGGACGATGTGACGGGCAATGGGTTACAAACCAGGGCCGTGGGAACTTACGTACGAGGTCAAAAATAGTCTCCCACAGGGGCGTAAATGCTGTGGGGTTAGCCTCTCCCGTGAGGATGCTGAGACAAAATTGTGAGTCTATACCCAACACGACCTGAGCAGAAATGGAATGGGCCTGGGTAACGTGCTGGGCAGCGAGAAGGACCCCATGAACTTCGCTATGCTGGGCCGATGAACCCGGGGGAAGGAGGTCAACCTGGAAGTGGTCGCATTTAGCACAGAGGACACCTGCCCGGGGGGTCGGGGAAGTGCCCCCATCAGATACAATCCAGGGGTCATATTTTGTTTCTATACACAGGGGCTCCGAGGCTATTGGGAATCGGACATCGTTTGGCAGCGATTTGAGCGTCCATTCCCGCCACGTGATCTCCCCCACATAACACAGCTGTTGCCACGTTAGGCTGGTTCCATGAAAACTGGGAGGGGGCAACCGCGTGAGCCAAGGAATGAGGTGTACCTCAGGGCCAATCAGGGTTCCCTTACTAGATAGCGGGGCCCAAATGCGTGCCTCACCTGCGGCTAGTAACATGAGTCCTATGGGCCCGTATCGATACTGAGGGCCCTTGAGCCGTCGGGCCCAGTTATAGACCGGTTGCCCGTCCTGTGATACTGAGTACCCATAGTGATGTTGTGTAAAGAAAAGGGTGATGGTGAAAGGTGAGTCCCTTTTATATCGGGCCAGCCGTGGGTTAGAGGCAAACCAAGTGGCTATTCGTTCCAGGCTTTTTTGGGCCTCAGGACTCCATATTTCCCGTTTCCGTTTGGACGAGAGGGGTTCCTGGATCGTTTCCAGGTCCACGAGGTGTTTATCTGGGATAAAGTGTCGGTGATAATTAATTAGGCCTAAAAGTCTCTGTAGTTGCTTTTTATTCTCGGGCGGGTCTGTTACCCAAGGATCTAGAATCCCCGAGGTGGGTTGGCCACAATCGTAGGGGTTATAATGTTGGCCTAAGAAGGAAAAGCTTTGAGAGGGCACAAGGTGGCTTTTTGCCTCATTAATTCGCCACCCATTGGCCTTTAGTTCAGCTACCACGGCGTTAGTTACGTGCTGAACTATGTGTTCGTTGGGCCCAATTACAATTATGTCGTCCACATAGGCTAAAATGGTGGTGCCCCCAGTGGCTTCTACCCCTTTTAAGGTTTTCGCAAGAGCGGCCGTTGCCAAGGCTGGGGAATTACAGAACCCCTGAGGGCACACCTTCCACTGGTACTGCGCGCCCTGGAAAGCGAAATTTAAGATTTGGGGTTTGTCCTCCAAAGGAATTTGATAGAACATATCCTTTAAATCCAGGGTGCAGGCCCACCTCCCACCGGCATCACTTAACTGCTGCCGTATTTCTGGAATGGTGGCTGGGCCTGCAAACGGGAGGTGTCGGACTCGGCTATTTGCCTGTCTATAATCAATGACCAATCGAAATTCAGAGGGGTTGCCGGGCTTGGGGATACCCCAGCCGGGAGATAGATAGTTGGACGCGGTCGCCTGTGCTATCCGTCCCTCCTTTAACAACTGGTCGAGCAGCTGCTTAATGAGGGGGATGCCTTCAGGCTTCGTGGGAATAGGGGAAAATTTCCATGAACTGTTATTAACAAGCTCGGGGCTATAAGGGGGGGGGTCATCGGGTGACAGGGCGACAGGCAGGGCCTGACAGACCTGTTTTTGTAATCGCAGTCGTTTTATATCCCCAACCCCCAACAAATTGGTTCCTCCCAACAATGCCTTTACTTTTCGCTTGTACCCCTTATGAATTAAAGTAAAGCTGACTACAGGCTTTTCTTCAATACTGTTAAGACCCTGAACAAACATAGTAGAACTTGTGGGTACGTGGGGCACATCGGATTTTATAACGGAGATTTGAGCTCCGGTGTCCAACAGAAAGGATACAGGGGTGTAAGGGGGTTTGGGATCAGCTACTAATAGGGTGTGGTATGGTCGGTCATCCCAAGTCTCTGTGGAGGCCGGGGCGCACCCGGCCTCTACTCATTTTTTGTCCTCAAATAGTCATCCCAATCCTTCCATCCCAACTGCTTTCCCAAATCTTGCTGTTGGGTATCAGACATCTTCCGCAGTGCCTCCTTGGGGATCCCCTTATGTAATAGGAACCCAAAAAGCGCCCTTTCAGCCTTGGTTCGTTCAGGGTGTTTAGGCTGACCCTTATTAACAGGGTTCCCAGCTGGAAGGGCTGAAATGGGATTCTTCGGGGTCGGTGGCATTCGGAGCCGGGACACGGCCTCATATAAGGTAATAAGGGGTTGCCCCACCCAACTTTGCAACAGCAGGAGTCCCCCTGTGTCAATCGGTGGGGCGCCCTCTACAGCCAAGTCCACCGCGTCCCGGTGGACCGGGATTTCAGTGGGGTCTGTGACATAAATAAAGGGGACACCTGTCTGAACCTGTTCGTCGCTTAAATTTAACGGCACCGCTTGTGCATCCCACGTTACGATGGACGCTCCGGCAATAGCCCAGATGATCTCATGGGGTGTATTTACGCTGCCAGGAGGCACATACAGTCCCCTAAAACTGCCTTTCATGGTCAAGACGGCCGCGGCCGGGGTGGTAATCGGCCATAGCTGATTTCCCAAGAGATGATGACCTGGGAACCCCGACGCCCAATTGGACGTTTTTGCCAGAACAGCGGCTTCCTCCCTGTCTACCGTCTCTGCCCCGTGATCCAGGGCCAGACGACCCAGCCACACTAGGGGTGCCTCGCCCTCCCTGCGCCTCGTGTCTGCCAAAAATTCCTTCATCTCTGCCTTAGTGCGAGTTCGATACTCGGTAGTCGTAACTGTCTGACCTGTCTCATAATCCACCTTACTTTTAGTGATAGCAACGGGCATTGCCTCCATCTGCCTCTCCTGCTCAGGCGCAGGTGGGGCTGAGGGAAGAGCAGGGGGGAGAGCAGGGTAGATCGAAGGGGGAGCTTCATAGGGGGGTGGGCTTTTACCAGCCTGACTCCCGTCCTCCTGCTCCTTGTCACTTATCTCACTTTCTACACTGTCGGTACCGTTCGCAGCGGCTTGTTTAGCAGCAAACATAGTGCTTCCATGAAGGACCGCACAGAGGTCCAGCGCTTTGTTAAGTGCACTGAACAAGACCGTGGACACGTCCTCCGACTTAAACTCGTCTGGTCTAAGTTTCTTTGTCTGCCTGGTCTGCTCTAATTCCTGCAGTAACTGGGCTAGCAACCCGTGGGCAGGATCACCTGGCTGTACCCGGGGCGGGGGTATGAGTTTAGAAACGGTGGCCCCGGATTTCTTTAGGATACGGCTACACTCCTTCCAGATGCCTGATGGTGTCTCAGTCCGACTAGTTTCCGCAACCCCCGTGCACTGGGGTTGCAGGGAACCATCGGCCGGCTGACACTTAAAGGTGGGGTGGCAGTGGAGGAGGCATCCTACGGCAGGCAGGGTTAATGAGGTAGTATAGCTTTTCGACCCTGACCCTGACTCTATAGTACAAACCCAATCTAGGGTGGGCCTCGCAGACTGTCTGCTGGCCACTTGGTGAAATTGTAAGTGTTGCAATTGCTCGAGCTCAGATTGTTCACGGTCCCCACTACACCACGGGCACTGACCCTCCCGAAGGCATCCTGTTCGTGACGCCATGTTGATTACTGATTACTCTCGCCCCTTGCTCCACCAATATGGCCACCAGGTGCCCGTTATCTACCGGGTAATGAGCGTTGGGGTAGGGCGGAGGTTCGATCACTGGATGCCCTGGGGGGGGTGTCAAGTGCCCACGGGTAGCGACGGAGAGCACGCAAGCAATCACTCTTAGTGTTTAAGAGAATAAGGGTTTATTAAATGAATCACAGATAATGATAAGGGAGAACACGATCAGTTACATCTGGGGCTTACAACACACTACCAAAGCAAATAATACAAATACTGCAATTACAAATAAAAGCTGGCCCTGGTATTTTTCTAAGTCCCAATAGTTATCTAAATCATTCCAGGGGTTAGTAGAAGTGATATTGGTGCTATTAGTAATCATAAGTGCAGCAACTAATTTCCCTAAATAAATTGTGAGGCTTAACTGATCCCCCTTGCTTTCAAGATTTCCTGGTCAACGGGTTTCCCCTAGCAGGAATCTTGGGGCGGCTGGAATCAGTCTTTGCCTCTTATCTATCAGTACAGAATACTTAACAGCTAATTATACTTACACATACAAACCACAAAAGTTTCATTACGGCCGGCAACCGGTTAGGCTTCAGGAAACGCGTGAGCCGAGAGAGTCTTCAGCAGGGTGATCAGGCCTGGATATGTTTTCGACAGGAATTCGGGGGCTCTCCGCCCGTCCCCGGGAGGGGACCGGCAATATATAGTAAATTTGTCGTCATAGTTTGTGATAAGCCAATTGGGGGGTCGCGAGTGGCATATGCCCATACAAGGGAGGCAGTGGGCCCCAACATCTCTACCCAGGAAGCAACCGTCGCGAGGGGAACTGTGTCTCTTCAGGCTGGCTGACCACAAGGCTGCTTTTCCTGTTGCAAGTTCTGCTTTCAGAGCAGCTACGTGACCAGTGTCAGTTCTGAGGGCTGGGGGAAAAATCCGTTGGGGGGTGGAGGCCGGAGCACCCGTAGTCTGGCCCTGGGGCCCCACTTGGGGGTCTAACAACCTATTACACCAGGTCACCATGCCTCTTAGCACACAGCACGTTGATAAGGTGCGAGGATTTACACCCCTGGTAGCAGGGCAAAGTGGCCTACTGGCCAGAGTCTGTAGACGCGCCCCTGGTTGCGGGGCAGCATGGCCTAATGGCCAGAGTTTGTAGACTCACTCCTGGTTGCAGGGCAGAGCGGCCTAAGGGCCAGTGTCTCTCCCACTCTGCCGGACCCTAGCCCACAGTCCTAACCGTGGCATAGGATCTTGCCACTGGCTCAGCGGGGGGTCCTACCGAAACACGCTGAGGCTTACTGGGGGCCAGGTACCAGTCCGTCACCACCCCCCCAGGTTGCTTCCTACTGGATTGAGAGTTGGGGGTCTCCCACGAGTCCCTGGGTTTTCCACAGGTCTCCGGGTCCATCGTCTCCTCAGGCTCCTCCCATAGTAGGGCTTCGTGCCGGCTCGGGGAAGCTTCAGTTCCCAGCAACTTCCAGGGTGGTCGCTGGTCCTCTGCAGGAGTTTCCCAGTTAGATCCTTCCCCTGCGGCTGCCAGCCCAGACTGAGCTGAGTTCCCTCCTTTTATACTCTCAGAGCACTTGAAGCATGCCCAATACGGCTGGGGGGGGCTTCCGCCGTCATCTACTGGTCTGATGCTGCTGAGGCTAGTGCAGGGCGGGGCTGCCCCATCACATAAGGTTATAACGAAAACAAGTAAAAGTTAATTTAACAAAGTATAGAGATTTGAGTGCTAGCAAGTAGGAGTATTGGAAACAAATGGTTACATATATAACAAAATCATAACCTGCATTCTAGACCCTGGACTTAATTTATTAAATACTCTCCTGTTTAATAAAATATTGCTCCCCAGTGCTTTCCAGCAGGCAGGCTCTGAGCCCTTTTTCACGAGACAAAACATGCTATCCATTTGTCTCGAAGGTGTAGGGTGCTATGTGTTTCCTGGCATTACCTGATATAGCAGACTAATCCTTTAAATTTGGCCAGAAGCAGGACACCGCCCCACGGATTGTTTTTTCCTGTAGGTTTTCTCTCTTGTTGAGTTCACAATCTGATGCTTGGTATCTGGCTTGGCATGCAAATAGGCACCCATCGCAAGGCACACATCACCAGATGGGGAGAGAAGCACCTGCTACCCCCTGCCTGAGAAGAACTGGTGACCTGGCTTAACCCCTCTACAAAAAGAACATAATTTTCACTATAGAGCTATAACTCCTGAAATATTACCCATACACACATTTTGCAATGCTTATAATGACCAGTGGGCTACTAGCTCTCAGTAGACACCTCATACACCGCCTTTTAATGAATTATTGTGCATCTATCCAACCAAAGGGATCCCTGTAAAACTCCATGCACCCTCCATGCTCTCCGCCTTAGGTTCCTGAGTCACACGCTCCCTGTTTCAATCTGCAGTACAGAGGTTCAAGCAGCACAGGACTCTGCCCTGGCCTCATTCTAGAGTCTTTCCTGAGGCAATTTGCTTCATGAAGGTCACAGAGTGAGTGGAGACAATTTCAGGGAAACACGTTTCTCTCTACGGAGATTGACGAGAAAAGCAATCTTCATAACCTACTGCAATCCTTTATTTCAAGATCAGCTGACACCTCATAGAACAACTCAAAAGAGAATGCAAAGGCAATTCTGCCTGTGCCAGAGAGATCGTCTGCACTTCTCCTCCCTGTTCTGGAGAACGAACAGAAAGTTAGAGCAGCCTGAGTGCCTCGTCTTTGCAAACCATAGTAGCCAGCAGCTGGCGCTACCACACAGCAAGCATTAAGAAGGTTCCATAAGAAAGGGGCAGCACAGTTAACACCCCAGGCAAACCTTCACCCCAGACTCAAAGGGCCAGATTTTCAAAAGTGTCTACCACTCGCTGCTCCTCCAGGGAACAATAAGAGCTACAATTAGGGGCCTAAATGGGAGCTGAGCTCTTTGAAAAGCTGGAACAAAATGTGCACTGATTAATACTCAAACAATTTAATTACCTTTTTTTAATTTTCTCCTATTCTGCTCCTCTGTGCTTCCTGGATCAGGGGCCAGGAGAGGATGTGGAATTACTGGAATTCAGCACAAATCTCCAGCAGAACCAGGAATCTGCCCACAGCCTTTTCTTGTGCTCTTGCAGGACATTCAGAGCCAAGGTAGGGATAAGCAGCGTGCAGACTTGGTCAGTCACTGGATCCCTGGGATGCGATTGACACCGAGAGTTACCTCAATTGTGTTTGACATTTCCAGACTGGGACTGGCTAAGACCCTTTCCTCATGTGACTCTTTGGAGTCATTAAGATAAAGCTCTTTTGCCAATTAACTGGATTTTAATTGCTACAGCTCATTCTTCGTGTCACTGGCAGTTAGAGTTCGAATTGAGAATGTGGCATTTTAGAACTTAATGATGACAAGCGTGTTTTAGCCTTTGGGATGAGCCTTGACCAGAAAGATGGTTTGTTTTCTTACTCTTTTTCTCTCTTCGCTTCTTTAATTTTTCTGAAGTTGCACCAGGGAATCTCGGGCTCCTTTGCCTCCATGCTAAACCAGAGTCACTAGTCCTTGCAATCAGAGCATGGAGTAGTCGGATACAAAGATGCTGAGCTTTCAAACTGCTCTACATCTTGCACTGGCTTTGATCCTCAGATAACACACATCACTGGGGGAGGAGGGTGAGATGACTGTGTTCTTTTCCTGTCAGCGTGCATGGCTGAGAATCCATGTGGAGATCTGAAGCATTCCAGTTGATAGTCAGTGTGTATTTTGTTCCTGACATTCACCAGAGATGACATGTCTTCTTTTTATTTACTGTAGGACCATATTCTTAGCTGGTGTAAAAGAGTGATGCCTTCAGCAATCAGGATCTGTCCTCGGTACCTTGTCAGAAGTTACTATTCTAAGGAACAGCTCTATTTTTTGTACTGTTATTAGGTAAACCAAAGACAGGAGAAATTAATCAAGCCAACCCCTCCCCATCCTTCACTCCACTTTAAAATGAGAGATACCTTTCATTTGGAAGGGAACTATTCTGGTGGGTGCCACACCTCTTGAAAAATAAATCCTCAGGTGTTTGGGAAATTCAGGACGTTGGGAAAGTCTTAAGCCATACAAAATGACCCCGTTTGGTCCAGTCCACTTGGCGTCAGAGATGGATGTTTCTTCCAGTTCCATGAAATCTGAACTCTTAAAGGAAGCCAAGAATGTGTCTGTTGTGGGGAGCAGATGACTGGGGAGCAGAATCACTCTCCGTGTGATTTTAGTTCCTTCTGCTGAATTTGCAGTGGGGAGTTTCAGGAAGGCAGAAGATGATTGGAATCTGGCCAGGGAACTTAGGTTAAAAACACCTAAACTCCCTCAAAGAGGACATGATGAGATCTTTAAGGAGCACAAGCGGCCTACATTCGCTAGGGATGGACACACCCCTTTAAATTAACTTCTTCAGTCTAACATAGCCCAGCTGACTTATTGACATTCAAGACTTGTACTATTAATCGAAAGCTGACTCACGGGAACTTATGTTAAATTCTAGCTACTGTAGGCCTTTGAGAATGGGGCCGGAGGGGAAGCAACAACCCACAGCTTGAGAAATAGAGTCCTGGGAAGTGTGCCGCATTAAATGATCCTGGGATATGACCTTGTTGGGGTGGTATAAATTAAAGAAAATGCCCTCTGGGTTGGCATGTGAGCTATATAGATCACACATGACCAAGGAATCTCTGTGTATATATAGATCACACCTGACCAAGGAATAGCTATCTAAACGTGAGTTTTATTGTTCTCCTTTCCTGAGGATAAAGCAACTTCCAGGCAAAGGGGCTGGAACTAGGGGGGGTAGGGGGTGCTGCAGCACCCCCTGATTTGAAGTGGTTTCCATTATATACAGGGTTTACAGCTTGGTCAATGGCTCTCAGCACCTCCACTATAAAAATTGTTCCAGCAGCCCTGCTTCCTGGTGTTAGCAAAATGAGTGAAGAGAAATGGAGGTGTAGTAACGTGTGTGGAGGAGAAGAATGTGGATCTGTTTAGTGTGACAGTTCAGGTGCCTTTATAGACACACATGTGAGGGAAGATCAGATAGTGCCTTAGACAACTCTCCCTGGTCCAGGTTTCACAGCTGACATGACTGTAATCAATATCTCCTGGAAGAGAAATCTGCTGTGTTTCAGACAGATGAGAAGGTAGTTGCCGTTACTGTTGATACCTCTATTAAATGCTCTTTGAGGCGTGGCCAGGGTCAAATTCAAGCCTTAAACCACACAGAAAACTAAACAACATATCGTGTCTGTGAGTGCATGAGTGACATGTGCCAGGATATGTCAGATTGTCTGATTTTGTGTGCACGTAAATGAGACAGAGAAATGACATCCCAGGGCACTGTGACCCAGAGAAGCACAAAAACAGGTGCACTCGAGCCGGACCTGTTGCTTCTTCTACTGCTCAAAAAGTGTTTCAATCACTTCAAGGGGTACTAAGAGGATAAAAGATTGGGGAGCGTTGTGACATCTACTTATGAAAAGTGCTCGAAGAGCTAGGTATTATTACTGATAACACTGGCCAAACCACAACCTCGAATAATAAAATAGTCTGTTGGCTGCAGTGTTAGACTGGGGGGAAACCCAGTAATCCTATGCTCTACATATCTAGGACCCAGAGGACTTTCTCAGTCATGACGTGGTTGCTCTTGAGTGCTACATGCATCAGCACGCTCTATCAGTTGGGTGCCGAGGTCAACCAAGTGGGCTAGGTATTTAAATATCTAAGCCCTAGAAGGCCAAATCTGCTGGTGTAAATTGGAAAAAGTCCATTGAAGTATTCTTCCCAATTCCTGTTATTACCTATACAGTCTCACATGATATTCTTATTGATAAACTAGGCAAATACAATTTAGATGGGGCTACTATAAGGTTGGTGCATAACTGGCTGGATAACCATACTCAGGGAGTAGTTATTAATGGTTCCCAATCCTGCTGGAAAGGTATAACAAGAGGGGTTCCGCAGGGGTCTGTTTTCGGACTGGCTCTGTTCAATATCTTCATCAACAACTTAGATATTGGCATAGAAAGTACACTTATTAAGTTTGCAGATGATACCAAACTGGGAGGGATTGCAACTGCTTTGGAGGACAGGGTCATAATTCAAAATGATCTGGACAAATTGGAGAAATGGTCTGAGGTAAACAGGATGAAGTTTAACAAAGACAAATGCAAACTGCTCCACTTAGGAAGGAACAATCAGTTTCACACATACAGAATGGGAAGAGACTGTCTAGGAAGGAGTATGGCAGAAAGGGATCTAGGGGTTATAGTGGACCACAAGCTAAATATGAGTCAACAGTGTGATGCTTTTGCAGAAAAAGCAAACGTAATTCTAGGATGCATTAACAGGTGTGTTGTGAGCAAGACGTGAGAAGTCATTCTTCCGCTTTACTGTGTGCTGGTTAGGCCTCAACTGGAGTATTGTGTCCAGTTCTGGGCATTGCATTTCAAGAAAGATGTGGAGAAATTGGAGAGAGTCCAGAGAAGAGAAACAAGAATGATTAAAGGTCTTGAGAACATGACCTATGAAGGAAGGCTGAAGGAACTGGGTTTGTTTAGTTTGGAAAAGAGAAGACTGAGAGGGGACATGATAGCAGTTTTCAGGTTTCTAAAAGGGTGTCATCAGGAGGAGGGAGAAAACTTGTTCATCTTAGCCTCTAAGGATAGAACAAGAAGCAATGGGCTTAAACTGCAGCAAAGGAGGTTTAGGTTGGACATTAGGAAAAAGTTCCTAACTGTCAGGGTAGTTAAACACTGGAATAAATTGCCTTGGGAGGTTGTGAAATCTCCATCTCTGGAGATATTTAAGAGTAGGTTAAATAAATGTCTATCAGGGATGGTCTAGACAGTATTAGGTCCTGCCATGAGGGCAGAGGACTGGACTTGATGACCTTTTGAGGTCCCTTCAAGTCCTAGAATCTGTGAATCTATCCATCCATCCATCGATGAGGTTATCTGCCCTATCGTCATGTTATTCCTAACGGCCTCTGCTCAGGCTGAACATGAGTCTAGGTCACTCTACTGGAACAGAACAGGAACCTCTTTCCTGAGTCCAGCTCATGTCACCACCTGATTCTTTAGATCAGTCTTGTGTTCACAGCTGGCAGCAAAACCCAGCCATTTCACAGTTTTCCAGGGTCTTGAGCGAAGAGATAGACTCTTCTGTTCTAGCTGCAGTCAAGAGCCATGCTGCTGCCACTCAGACATCCCAGCAGCTGATCATTTATTGAAAAGCCCCAGGATAGGATGCTGCAACATATCCTTAAACTCTTGGAGCCAGATGGGGTCACTGCACTGTTTACTGACCAGATCGTACAGCTGCTATGGGTTTGTCTGAGCAGGGGATGGGTCTCTGGAGCATATTACCTGTTGCGGGTTGGTGACCTTTGGAGAACTCAAGGAGCAAATCTTCCCTGAACTTTACTGCTTTGCCCAAGGGAATTCCCTTGCAAGTGCATTTTTTACACATAGCTGATGTGGCGGCTAGTTTGCTTCTGAAAATGGATATGAAATGGGGACTTAGGGCTGTGCCCTGTAAAATGACACCAAAGGAGTAATTCCATATGCTGGGGGATGAAGCTGTGTGTGTGTGAGATGAGGGACAACAAGCGGGCAGGTGTGGTGGGGAAGGCTGGGAGGAGACGGTGGCAGAGGAGCAATGCAAGCAGACAGACACTTTAACCTGCATAAATTGGTATAAAGTCTCAGTTGCAGCATGGTCCAATGGCCATGGCTGAGGGCCAGCAGTCAGGAGAAATGGATTCTACCCTCATCTCTGCTGCTGACTTTGGGTGAGTCCATCTGTGCCTCAGCATTCCAGTCTATAAAATGGGCATTCTACTGCCTGTCCAGCCTTTGTGGAGCCTATGGATGGAAAGGTCCATATAGCTGCGAAGTGTTACTATTTCATGACTGCAGAGGCAAGACATCAAGGTTGCCCTCCTTTGCAGTGCTCTGACTGGGAAAGGATTTCCTCTGCTTTGTCCCTCCATCCTTTAAGCTGAGTTTTAGTGCTGGCGGAAGGTGCTCAACTGACGGGGCTGGAGAGCAGCTGCCAAAGAGTAAGTCTCCTTCCACCCCATCCTCAGTCTTTCCTCACATCTGACCCGGTAGAAAGGTGGAGGGGGGAGCTTAGGGGCTGAGAAATCGAGTTCATTGGGCATCCCTCCATTTAATTCTCAAAAATATGAGCTAGTATTTCCTCTGGATGTCACTGTAAATAAAACAACTGCCTCCCTTGGTCTGAGTGTATTGAATCCTCCAATGGCACAGCCCGGATTCTAGAACCAACAGCCTGCAACAACACACACACACACACACACACGTACGAAGTGCTGAGGGTTGGGCTGGGGATGCTCACATGGAGCGAGGTGCCCTGCACACTCCTCAGAAATGGCTAGGAGTCTGGACACTGGAGTTCTGGGTGAGCACCACCCCTGGGAAAGTTCCTTCTGCTCTCTGCCTCAGTTGCCCCTTCTGTGAAGCAGGCCTGATAATGATTTTTGGGGTCTGGGAAGGATTTGCAGAGTGCTGTGAGAATGCAGTGGCTGACGTTATTTTTCACCCCTTAAGTCCCATTTTGGAGTGATTTCTGCCTGCTAACCCCCACCCCGCCCCTCCAGGACCAGCACCACCTCTCCTGTGCTGCCAGGGAGCAAAAAATGGTTGTATTAGGAATCTGCACTCAGGTCCACTGGCGTCTGACCCTTAAGAGTCTCCACTGACAGACATGAAAATGAGATGCTGATTCTCCGCACCCGGTGCTGCAGGGCTTTGCGTCGCCACTCCTGAGGGAGCAAGGCCATTGTGGTGCTCTGAGCTCCTGGGAATCCCAGCCTGGAGGACTTTCTTCTTCCTCTCTGGGCTGTTTTTGCCCCAGGGTAGCTTGCAGAGAGACGTGTTTGTTTTGGTGCTCTTGAAACCATCAGCCTGTATTAGAGGGGCTGTCAGAGTATTCGAAAGGAGCCCCACATGTGAGCCTTTTCCCATGCTCAGCTGCGTGGGAATCCTCTCCTGCCTGGGAAGCAGAGGAATGCACACTTGGAGGATGCATGCAGTGGATGGCAGTTTTTGCATGCTAACAGCTCTTGCATTAAAGCAATGGCCCAGCCAAGCACCCCCAGCCCTCCTGTCTCTTGCTGTCTTTGGAGGCCTTTAATGGGTGCACTTTCTGCATGGACAGCGATCAGCCCAAAGACACATGCCAAGCATATGGCAGATCACTGAGCATGGCTGCTGGCTTCAGCTTCCGTACCGATTAACATCATCAAAGCAGCCGCTAGTGACATGATCTCGTATTCCGCTAAAGGCAGCCATGAGTCCTGATGGGAAACTCCTGGGGGGCTGCTGAGGCCATCGGAAACCTTTGGATTTGTGTCTCTCTCTTACCTCGGCCTTTTATCACTAGCGGGACCATCCTCGTCACAAATGGAGCTTTGCTCCTTACACGTCTCATCTGCTCCTGCCGATTTCCCACCCGTGAAGTGATAATCCTCCAAATATTATGCCATCATCTCTTCTCAGCAGCAGGTTGTGATGTCACAGATGGGAGCCAAGAGCTGGCAATAGACGCTCCCATGGAGGCAAATTTAGCGGGATCACGGCCATTTCATTCAGCAGGCCACAGCGGATCTAGCTTCAGTGCATTACAAGCTCCTGCCAGTTCTTGTCATACCATAGAGTCCCCACCTGTGGAGCACACATATTGATGGAAACTAGCATACTGCACTGAGAGGGCAAGCTCAGAAAGAACTGAGTAATAAACAAACAGACAAACAAACTCACACGCGAACAGGGAAAGAGTAAAGCCCAAGAAGCTCTCAATGCAACCGGCCTGCCCACCCAGGACAGGGAGCTCTTGCTCTCTTTCTCTGCAACCTAAACAGTAGCAGCAAAGACCAATCAAAAACCCCTTACCTGTCCTCCGGGCTCTCAACCCCTTTGCTCCATGAGCAACTATGCTCTCTCTAGCAGGAACCCCTGGCTAAGCACTGGAAAGTCAGGGGATGGGAGGATTTAAATGAGCTCTATCAGAGCCTACAGCTCCAGTAGATGCTTTGTGGAACCTCTGCCCTGCTCCTCTACTCCCTGGCACTAGGGGCTTAGTTGGTTAAGCATCATCTTGGGGTGTTTGGATTTTTTTTTTTTACTATTTGCTAAATTGTTTCCATTATTAAACAGACACCGTTCCTAATTTCCTTCAGAAATCATTCACCTCTACAGCAGGTCTAACTGGAGACATAAACATGTTTAATGAAGATGGCATCCGCTGAATATAAATGCTGATTTGTGGCAGGCTGGCCAAGTCAACAAAGACCAACTTCTATCTGCCTGGAATACACATCTCCCGCCAGAACAGATTCCGCCCACCTCTCACCTCTAAGGCCTTGGCTACACTGGCGCTTTACAGCGCTGCCACTTTCTCGCTCAGGGGTGTGAAAAAACACCCCCTTGAGCGCAGCAAGATACAGGGCTGTAAAGAGCCAGTGTAAACAGTGCCCCAGCACGGGGAGCGCGGCTCCCAGCGCTGCAAGCTAATCCCCACGGGGAGGTGGAGTACATGCAGTGCTGGGAGAGCTCTCTCCCAGCGCTGCGGCTGCGACCACACTCACACGTCAAAGCGCTGTCGTGGCAGTGCTGTGCACTTGCAAGGGTAGCCATACCCTCAGTGAAATGTCTCTGAGCGCTGCCGTTTGCTGTTTCGCTTTCCTTACTGAAGAGACTGTGCACAGCTCCTGCTCTGCAGAGGGGGAAGAATTTGGCAGCCGTATCATTTGATTACAGGGTTCCACAGGTGTTCTTAGCACTTTGGGGCTCATTCCAATGCTCACCAGGGGCCTTTACATTCAGTTCAGTGGGCTTTCAATCAGGCTCCTAGAGACGATTCCTTGTTCTATTCAGAGAACACATACAAAGGCGAGGGCCTGGCTCCAAAGGGCTTAGCGGTTGATAGTCCTAGATGTTGAGCATATGCTAAAGTCACTGGGATACACAGGTCCTTGAATAACAGGCCCTCTTGCCGTCTCATTCAAACAAATGCCACACCCCAGGCTCAGGAGTGGAAGAGCTGTCAGCGAGTGGATCGCTGCAGAAGGTTCTGTGAAAGAAGGGGGGCTTTAAGGAAGGATTTGATTGAGAAGAAGAAGGACTCATTGAGGGAAATTGACCTTCTTCAGAGGCCAGTGCACAGCCCATGCACCACTTAAGTCCCACCTTGTGGATGTTTATGATAGAGGCAGAGCAGGGAGCTCCCCTTCACAGCATGGTATTTAGAAGAACTTCATGTGTGCGCTTCTGCACATGAAAAATGTCTGTGCAATTGCATATCTAAGGGGACTTGATCCATCTCTATCAGAGAGAGCATTTCTTTCTGACCCAAATGGACTTTAACTGCATCTCCACTTGTTTTCTCTTTGATGTCCTTACCCCTCTCCTTTCAGCCTTGGGCGATAACTTGAAGATGTGACTCATGGTGCAGAAATATTGAAACTGACTTCATTTTTATTCATTTCCCCTGCAACTTGCTTAAAAGCCGTGGAGGACGGGGGGGAAAAGTCTTTCCTATAAAATTACATCATCTATCTCAGTCTCTGCAGCTCCCAGGAAGTCATTACAGATGGAAATGAAAGCCCATTATTGCATTTAATTACCCACCAAATGAACTGCTTATATAATAAATATTGTAATCCCCAAACATATATAAAGTTTCCAAGTTCATACCTCTCCTGCTGTGTGGCAAAATAATTCCAAAGTGCTTGAGCCCAAGTCCAATGAATTCGAAGGAAAGACTCTCTCAGTCCAGCAAAGCGTTTAAGAACATGCTGAATGTTAACCATGTGGGTAGTCCCACTGTCCCAGTGGGTCTACGCACGTGTGTAAGGGCTTTGCTGAATTGGGACCTGAATGTGGATGTGTTAAATCACATGGACAAGGAAAGAGTGAGAAAACCTGGTGGAACTAGGGAAGATGTGAGCACTGTGTCCATTGCAGATAGAGACACAGGATGCCCACAGACAGGACTCCATTTCACAGCATGTCTCCACGACTTACATGTAGACATGAAGTTAGAAAACACAAACAAACACTCTTGCACTCAATTTTTTCCTCTAAGGCTTCCAAAGGTTTTCCAAGCATCCAATGCATCTTTTTGCCCACTCCTGAAATGCAGCCTCCTCTAGGCAGGAACACAGTAGCTGGACATTTTATTTTGCTACCCACTTTGGAACAGTGCCCTGGAAACTAGTACCTTTCCAAAACTGACCTGGCTTCAGTATAGGTGTTGGAAAGATGCTCACACTCTAAAATGGCAACACCCTGTTAGGGAGAAAGATCTCATGGCTATATTCCTGTATAATGTCTCTCTAAATAAAAGCAAACTGTTGTAATGGTTGTTTGTTTCTGATATTTACATGGCAAGGATTTGTAACTGGTTAAAACTTCCTATATTTATATATATAAAATAAACATGGCATGGCTTGAAATTATACTTTATCCATGGGGACAGGAGATTTTCCCAGGCAATGTGGAAGTGAACTCAAATCCTTGACTCTTCCATGGGGATGGACACCTTCTTTAGCATGTATAGTTTAGCAATGAACTATACAAATGCATTAGAAAACTATCCTATGGTTTATATTATTCAGAGTGTGCTTAATCCAAAAGCCGCTGAAGTCAATAGAAAGACTCACGCTATTTTTAATGGGCTTTGGATCAGGCCCAGTTAACTTTGTCTGGTGTGGAAGCTAGGTCTGTAACTGTCGCAGAGGAAAACTTTAGCCTGGTATGATGTGCAGAAGAGCAGCTCGCCTTGGTTTCTGCACCAGTTCAAATTCTGCTGCCCTATTGCAAACCCTGAATACAGCCGAGGTTTCACTGGGGCAGCTTGGCTCGTGGGAGTAAGCGAGGCCACGTGAAGACAAACTCTAAAGATGAATGGGACTAGACTGGGTGTTTGGGGGTGATCAGAAATTCCACCTGTTGCTTCAAACCTGAAACCTACCTACTCTTAGCTCAGAGAAAAGTGTTTTGTTCCTGCAGCATTTATGGGATTTTTTTTAAGGAAATGTATTTAACCAGTCTCTGTTAAACAGGATACATTTCACTCTAGGTCAAACATCACTGGAGATACTGCCATCCTGAGATGTGAAGATGATTTTATGCTCTTTTTTCCTCTACCTTCCACGGAGCACTGGCAAGTCCCAGCACTGTCACTGCTGCAGGATTTCTGAGCGCCCTCAGGGCCATAAGCGGACATGAAACTTCAGTTGGGTCTATTTATTTTTGGTAGAAAATCAATCTTCAGATGCAGCCTCCCTGACCCTGCCTTGGATGCTTTGCTTGGATTTCTTACTTCTTGTTATCTAGAAACTGTATTTCTTCCGCCTTGCAGCTCAGCCTGGGCTATGTAGAGATAAAGCAGCCACATCTACCCATCTCCTTTTCAGTGGCAAAGGGGAATATGGAAGAAAGTGGAAATCATCTCTTTCATGTTATTCCATTGAGTAGATTACCCCGTGGGAATTCTCCAGGGCTCTGACCTATTTACAGCCCAAGTGCTACATCACGGTAGGGAGATTCATTTCCTTCGTTAGAACAGCTCAAAGCTCCGGAGTTTCTTTGCTTTCTTTCTTTTCGACTGGTACATTTTTTCTCCCAAAATAAATGCTGTGGTGTCATGATAGGGCTTCCCTGGAGCTACGCCAGTTTGCACCAGCTCAGGATTTGCCTCCTCCTCTGCTCTCTCATTCTCTTCCTTGGCTATTACAAGGGCTGGTACAATACATTTTTAAAGCTGCTTTCAGGTCACAGATTTTACAGCCAGACCCATTTTCTGATGTTTTTCTACATTTCTCACCATATCTATCTCTTAAAAAAAAAATCTCCCAAAATCGACTTCCACTTGCCATTTTTGATTGGATGGGAAAATCGGGCTTCGGGCAAACAAAGGATTCCAATACAGCTCTGATAAAAAGTGACATGGGCATTTTCTAAATAGCTGGCAACTTTGGGCCTAACTTTGGTATGGGCAAGAGATGAGGAAATGTCGTGACAGGCCTGTCAGATGTGGCTTCACAAACATACAGCCACGTAGGGAGCACCCAGAGAGGACCACCACTGCCAGAAGGAACGAGCATGTTGTTTAGGAATCCGCCCCAGTGCTGTTATTTCTTCAGGGCCTTAGCAGCTGTGTCAGGGGTGGAAAAATCAACATGCTTCCAAGCAGCATCAACAGCAAAAGGGCTCTTGCCCTCAAGCCAGAATCCTGCTCTTGGAATCCCGGAGATGGATCTCAGCTCTGATAATCAGCTCTCAGATTACAGCACTGGAGCCACAATCTGATGGGTGGAGGAGAGAGGAGGATTGGTGCACAGCTGGTAGATCAAACAAGAAGAACCATTACATTTGCAGAGCCTTTTGGTATGTGCACTTTGCTACAGGCAAATCCTTGGTAGGTCCTCGGGTCTCCAGGGCACAAAGTCTATTTGGAATCAACGTTCTGCCAGCAAGACACCCACCTGGGAAAACAGCTGGGGCTTTGGATTCTTGTTAGATCCTACTCAACACCTGACAAAATTCACTCCTGCACTCTTCAGGAACTTGTACCTCTTCTACACAGTTAACTTTGCAACATTCCCCATCAGACTCTCATTGTCCAGGTTTGCAGCTTCTCACTCAGAAAAGCACAGGGTGTTTCCAGGAATCATCGGATATGCTTGCCAGTTGTATCTTGGCAGAACAACTGAGCTCAGAGGCTGCTGAGCTGACTTGGTTCTCGGAAGTGTTTCTTCCCTGTGCAGTTCAGACTGCACTCTGAATTCTGTAGCATCACCATCTCTGCAATACACTCCGGATGGGCTCTTTCCTTCCAGCAAAGGGCCATGAAAACGCAGGCCAACACCAAGAACTCGGACAACACCCTTTGCTGCCTGGGGAAGCCATTTGCTTCCTGAAGGAGATTTGTACACTGTTTTTTTATTTTAATCCACATATTTACATATCCTAATTACCTAATTACACAGTTTAATTAGAATGTAATTATAGCCCCTACTTATGTAAATAAATGTACATGCTGTAATTACATACTGATGAAAGGCAATTATCAAGCAAAGTTGTACTTAAAAGAAAAATCAACTTTAGGGAACTTTCATTCTACTCCCACGTCGTGGCCCATGCATTAGAAACTGGAAATCCCAAGGAGATACAAGACACACTGGGTGGGTCTTTCTTCCTGGAGTAGCCAGTGAGCTAAGCAGACACTATTCAGAAGGCAAGTGTGGACATGGATAGGGGCGGTGAAAATGGAACCTAGGGAGTTAACAGGAAGAATGGGCTGTAATCCATTGTGCTTCATGCACCACTAAGACCATCCACCACTCCCGTCCAAAGCCAGAGTCTTTACAGCTGGGCAGAGCAGAAAGAAGCCAGCAGGACTACCGTGTGCCAGGCTGAGCTGGGAGAGCCCACTGGAGTTATCTTCTAAAATGAGCCAATTTAGGATGAGGATCAAATGCACCCAGAATCATTTCAACACTTGTTTTTCCAACTCAGAACACACTAAAAAGCAGTAAATCCTAGAAGCTTACTGCTGAAGGGGGGAGGGGGAGGAGGGAAGAGTGCCCCACACAGAGTGCCCTGTACTAGCTTGTGAAGGAGGAGCACTTTCACCGATCAAAGTCCATCACTGGTTTGGGCTCGGTATGTCCGGCTGGAGTTGGACTGCTGGAAGGAGTGAGCTCTGCATTCAGTGATGCGCCTTGGAGCTTGGTCTCCAAAAGGTGCCACCTGGGGGCACTTCAGGTCATCTTACCTGTTCTGATGGGCAAAAAAACAGATGGCCCCTAAGGCAGCCAGGTCCCAGACCATGTAAGGCCTTATAGATTCAAACCATCATCTGGAATTGAACCTGGGAAACCCATGGACGTTCACAGAGTACAGGTGCAGTGAGCTCCCACAGACCCCTCCCACCATGTTTTGCACTCTCTGGAGCTCCCCAGTGGTCTCCAGGAGGAGGAGTCAGAGGCCCACAACCCCAGCTCTGGCTAAGTCCATTCCTACAGGACATGTGCCAAACGCTCCACCCAGACCCGCTTAAGAAAGACTGTCTTCCGGCTATGCACTCAGCTTCCAGCAGGGAGGAGCTGTTTGCACATCCTTCAGTGTTTGTTTGCAGTCATTAAGCAAGTCCCTGAAATGCTGGCTGCACAGACGGATAATCCTTCCATTTCACAAGGTCATGTTTAAAGCAATTAGGGTAGCCTAATTTACAGATTAATGACTCGTTCCCAATAAATTGCTTCTGATATGTGCCCACGGTGCAGAAACAGCTTGCAGAGGATCTCTGGCTCCAGAGCAGGAAACGATCCATTGCTTGACAAATGAGAGAGGTCAAATGGTCTCTCAATGGCTCTTCAAGCTTTTTATAGGCAGAGTGGCTCTTGAAAGACAGCCCTATTTGATTGGGTTCAGTTAGTTGGAAAATGAAAAAAACCCATCAGAGCCACAATTATAATAGACTCCTTCTTCCCACCACAATACAATTCTTAGCAGCATTAGTTCTGGTGCCAGCCTGGTCCTCCGTGCTAGGATATCACCTGACTTCCACTAAGTCAGGGCTGGATATGTTATTCACAGTCCTGAAGAAGTTAGCCATTCTGGGATCTGGTTGTGATGATACATATCAGACTGAACAAGGCCAAGGAGGATGCTTACCTGGCAACTCATAATGTATCTGGGGGATACCTGCTGAAAGTTGGTTCTTCTGCAAACAGCAGAGAGTTTAGGATTGATAGAAGAGATGGTTCACTCTCCATCCCACATATTCTGGGCCATACCCACAGTTGGTTTAAATTGGTGTAACACTCCCGACTTCACCGATTTATACCAGCCCATATGTATCCTTCTAACCTAGTGGGACCATGCGATGGTCAGTAATACAGGGCCCTTCCTTGGGGAGATAAATACAGAAACATTGTAATGTCCACAGCCCCCGTGCCTTCTAGCACTGTGCTGGACTCAGGAGATTGGGGGAATTCAATAAGTCAGCAGTACCATAGTTGTGCCGGACACTTTGTCACCAACTCTGATACCAATCTTAGCAGCTCTAAGTTCAGGGAAGTAACCAGCATGACCCATCAGCAATGACCGAGTGTAAGCCCAGGCAGACGGTTCTTGGAGAAGACCGAGTTGACCAAATTCAAGAGCTCCAAGCAATCCAGCAGGTGTCAGCTCCAGCCAAATCAAAGGCAGGAGTTCCCCCCTCCCCATGGGAACCGCATTCACTTTAGGAACACCCCCTTGGCATATTTCCTTGAAAACAAGCCCTTCCCACTTGCAGTCAGTTTGTGAGTGTGGGCCTAGGCTGTATCTTCAGGCCCAGCTGTCAGTGAGGGATGACATACAGGCACAGAAACCCTTCCGAGGCACAGTTCCTCCAGAACTCCCTGGCTCAGCTGTGCAAGGAGTAGTTTGCTACAATGCTCCTCCCCAGTGCCCCACATGCATCGGAGCCACGGTTCCCCCTCCTACCCATCCGTCCCTGACATATAGCTCCTGATGTTCCCCTGAGAGGTGACGGAAGCAGCCTGAATGCATCCATGCACTGGGGGTTCTTTCTCCTCTCTCCAGTGCACAGGACTGTGTTAGGGCTAATGAAAATCTCACCCTGGAATATTTATGTTGTTAGTAAAATTTACAAAGTGGCTTTTCCCCCTCCTCTCATATTTATCTTCCCTTCCTGCTGCTCACATCGGCTCATTACCAAGCACCCTGCGCTGAAGCAGAGACCTCACCTTATTCTGGGGGCGCTCCAGTAGTGGAAAGTTACCTTTCTCTCTTGATGGTTTCTTAATATACCCAGTGAATTTCATAAACACAACATCCCTCGGAGAGAGGAGTCTTTCTTCTGCTCCAACATTAATGGATTTGCAGAACAGTAGATGCCAACTGAGTGAGAAAAGAAAAGGGATTTCAGGGCATCAGCAAGGAATTGCTACAGTATAGAACTATTAAATTAGATGCTTTCATCCCAATTTGCACTCATGAAACAAGGGGCCCTGCTGTTTTCCTAAGGAATTGCTTTTCAAAAGGCAGGTCACTCATGGGGGCAGACATGAAGCAAACCAGGGCATTTACACATAACAAAAAGTGCTTTTGTGTGCTTTTTCTCAGGCTCCTGAGTTATTTGCTGCACATGTTTTCCTTTGCTTGTTAGTGAAACATCTTTTGCATTGGTGTCCCCGGAGCCTGGGACTTGCTTCTGACTGATTTACTCACTATTCCCTGCTTTTAAATACATTTTGAAAGCATTAATTTTTCAGAGGGGAAACCATATCAGATTCTATTCTGCACTTCCTTTAATGAGGCCTCTCCTGGGTCACTTTGGGACTGGCACTGAGATGGCTGATAGGGCTGGTTGAAAGTTTTCTGTCAAAATGTTGGGTTGGTTTTTTTTTCCAGATCAGGTCCAGGGAGCGGTACACATCACACATATGAAGTGCTCAAGGTGGGGAGTACACTCAGCATTGCAGAGCTCCAACAGGAGTAGACCATGGAGTAAAGAACCCAGTTCCTCTGCCCTGTCTCAAGAAAAGCTCTGATGGTTTCAGCCAGAGATTGGTCTGAGCCTTGGCTACAGAACAGGGCCCAAAGAATTTGGAGAAGTATCATCACTTGATGAAAAAAAAATGATTTAAAGAGAAAATCAACTGAAAAGTAAAAGGATTTGTGCCTTTAACCTGACATATTTCTCCAGCCTGGAAATCTCCCATGAAGATGCATTACAGATATGGAGATTTAAGTGTTTGTGAAATTGCTCTAAATTGCAATCCCAGGTGACAGAAAAACTCATAAAAGATTTGTGGGGCGTTTGGATCACCGAGATCACCATTTATACATTCCGAGTAGGCACCCTCTCTGCTAAACATTGCAATTTGTCAAGTTTGAACTTCCAGCCCTTAGTTCATGGTAGGCCTTGCAGTTCTAGATCAAAGACCCCCATCAGTACCTGGTATTTTTCGCTATCAAGATACTTAAGCATTATAATCAGCTCATCTCCTGACCTTTTCAATAAGCTAAACAGATGAAGCACTCTGTGACTCTCACTGTAATTTTTCTCCAGCCCTCATACAATTTTTGGCTCTTATTTTCTTTTTTTGATTCTGGTTCACAAAAAAAATGAGATCCTGATATACTAAGAACTCCCACTAACCTGGCCATCTCCGTGCCACGTATGCAGCGTGCACAGGACTGGGCTCAGAAACAGGAAAATGCTGCCATGTCTGGCAGACACCTTGCTGAGTCAGAATAAGATCATTAGAGCTGTTCTCTCTCATCAGTGCAACATAAACTAACCATTTAAAATCAGCATTTACCTAATAACCAAGGAGTAAAACATGACTCAAGTCCCTTGCGTCTACCAATCTGATAGAAGTTCAGGCTCAGACATTAAACTGAGTTATATCTAGTTTGCATCTGAATGTAACAAATGGGAATACCAGGTTCCCCTTCACAGCTGTTACTGTTTGCATTACAGTGATGCCTGGAAGTGCTGATCAGGGCCCCACTGGGCAAGGCATTACAAACAGGCATAGGAAAAGAGATAGCCAAAGTGCTTATGGTCATAGAAAGACGAGGACAGATGCTTTTGTAGTTAAGGCACTGGTCTGGGACAGCAGAGCTGGATTCAGTTCCCTGCTCTGCCACAGACATCCTGAGGCACCTTGGCCAAGTCACTCCATCTTTTCATGCCTCAGTTCCTTACCTCTACAATGTGGGTGATGATAAACCTCCCTTTGTCTGTTTTATGCATGTTGATTGGAAGCTCTTTGACGCAAGGACTGGGTTAAACTACGTGTGTGCATGGTGCCTAGCACAGTGGAGTTCTGACCTTGGTTGGAGGAGCCTCCAGGAGCCACTGTAAATCAAATAACAATAAAATAATAATACAAGTTGTTCATAATTCTGAAGGTAGGGTTGACAAGAGAAAGGGCAAGGGGGGTGACAATTGTACCAGAGTCCTGAGCTCAGGTTTCCCCCCTGCAAACATCGTAACGGGGGTGAAATGAGATGCAATGGGAGGAGGTGGGGCACTCGTGAACATGATGTACCCAGGCCCCAAAGTTCTCTCAAAAGACCTACCCGGAGGAATAGACACAGCCTAGGGTTGGTAAATTTTTAGGAGTCAGGGACTTATTTTTTGCAGTGTTTAAGAATGAAAATGGAAGCAGCGTCAACCAGCCTCATTTAGTGACAGTTTTAAGGCCCTGAGCCCATGTTTCCTGCTCTGTGATCCAGCCCAGTGAAGTTTAGTGGAGCTGCACAATCGGCCTTTGCTATTATTGCTGGCACTAGACGATGCTGTACCAAAGACTTAACTGGGGCAGACATGGTCATCCCCTTCCTGCTCCTCTTGCTATTGTTAAAGATGTAGAAATAAAGTGTTCTTCCTGCAACGCAAGCAGGTAACAGGGGCAGAGAAACAGCCTCCAGGGATAAGAATTCACCTGATTCTATTGAAGGAAGAACAACTGAACTCTGCCAGTTGGAAACTTTCAGGCTCTTCAGATAATAAATGGGTTGTGAAGGAGACAAGGGAGACTTGGCTGAAGTATGTGATGTGAATCATTCGCTCACAAATTCCCCCACCAGGTGTACTGTGTGGAGGCAGGTGGGTATTTATTTAGAAAGGGAAAGGACTGATGCGGAGGTGGATCTGACCCAACAGCTTCAATCTGGATCCAGGTCTTGACTTCCCCGAAGTCCGGGTTATCCAGATCCAGGTTGTTTCAGCCAGTTATAGGGATATACCATAAAACACAAATCCCGATCCTGCCCGACAGCCCTGCTCATTCCGAAGCCACCTCATTCATATTAAAGAGCATTTTCTGTGTTTCTCTCCAGAAACAGAAAAGCAGGAATTTTTGCAGGCTCCATACTGCTAATCCAACTGCTCGGCCAAAATGAAAGTTTTGACCTGGTGGGGAGTCACATGGCTGGCTGGGACACTGCCTTCTTTTGTAGCACCTGCACAGTCCCCAAACCATGCAAGGTTCAGCTTTTTTGTGTCTATAGCTGTGACACAGGGCAAGAGCCATTCCATGTGATTCCTTGCTAATTGCAGGCCCTGCATAGACAAACTTGTTTAGATGGAGGAGGCTCTTCATGCCTCTGGCTTTTTCCTCTTTGCAACTTGATGTTCCTTTCACTGTCTCTTGGTACAAATGAAGGGTACCAGATCATCAGCCCCAGAGCCTTGAATGCTTGGACAGATACAGCACAGGCAGAAACAGTGCAAGTTTCTTGTGCATGCTGCACAGTCCATCTGTCCCAGAGTGCAGGGGGGCATCTCTGGAAGTGAAGACACAGTTCAGTCTCCATGGCCTGTTCAATCCCTGACCTCTCCCTGTTAGGAGCTGCCAAAAAAAGGGGGGCTGCTTGCTAAGGTGTAATTTCAGAGGAGACAATGTGGTGCACTGAAGAGGGCTCAGGACTCTTGGGTGCTCTGCCACAGTGTGACCTTAAGCAAGTTGCTTCCCTACTGGGTGCCTCAGTTTCCCTGTCTATAAAAAGGGGTGATCATCCTGTGAGAAATGGTTTGAGATCACAGGAAAAAAGGATATTCTCATGCAGCCATATTCACTGACCCACCCACCCCAAGTCCTGAGCAGCTGCCAGATGGTATCAGCCTTAAAATCTGATCCACATTCAAACCACTATGTAGCAAAAAACTCTACTCTACTGTTATCACCGGTACCCTGTGTGTCCACTATGAAATGACCCCTGTTCCATTGGAAGACATCACAGTAGAGACAGAACTGTAGCAACATTGTTCTAGACTAACAATGAGCAACATTCACCTCCACCCCCCATGATTTCTTTGGTAACCCCAGCACACCTGAGGGTTGTAAGAGCCTTCGGCAAAAAATCCCCCATCCATCTTCAGTCTCCATCTTGACTCTCTTTCACCATGAGCCACCATAGACATCTATTCCCATTATGCACACTGCCAAGCTAGGTTATGCACAATAACACACATCACTCGTTTGTCCCTGGGAAGGGTTACTGCCATGCCACTGTCCATTGCCGCTCCAGCACAAATAGCACAGTTTGAAGTATTAGAAGAGTGGACTGTTATTTCCTTCCCAATTCCAGCAATGCTAAATAGGCATATTTCAAAACAGAGTCATTCATTTTATGAGGACGAGTGGGATAACAGAGCCGTGCAAATGGACCAAAGTTGGGCTAAGCATTTGTAATTAGATTTTAAGTATAATAAAATTTTTAATGGCTTGTCATCAAATGCCTCCTTTGTGATGAGATTCTGGTGTTATTTCCATTTCTGCCATGTGGAAAAGGGGAGCAGGTAGAAAAAAGCAGAGAAAAAATTAGCAACACTTCACATAGGCACGTGGAAAATCTGATCCTTGGGGGTCTGCACTGCACTCTAAACCCATGTCTGTGGGACCCAGGCGTGTGGACTCCAAGTCCACATCTCAGCATCCACACTGCATTACAAAGCTAGGTTTACAATTGCAGGACCCAGGTCTCACAGCCATGCTATCATGTCTGTACTGCACTGTGCTGACCTGACTCAGGTCTGAGGCTTGAGCTGTGTCCACACTTCAAAATGGAAGGGCTTGGACCTGACTCACAGCAGGACTTGGATTCTGTCTCACCCCTCCATCCCCAGCAGGGTCCTAGGATCCAGGTCCTGAGTGCTTTGCAAATACAATACAAAATTGAGCAGGGAAACAGAAGCTCATACAGTATAAGAATGTTACAGGTATCGCCCAGGTTGTCATCCCCTCCCGAAAACAACCACCACCAAATTAATGAGGATGCCATTATGAGCACAGCCCATCATGGTGGCTAGAGCATATGTGTTGGCAGAGTTACACAAGAAGTTTGAAATCCAAGACATTGAGTTTGCACTCACCAGACAAGGCACCACTGGAGGTGTTGGACTGAGCTTAAAACACATAATGTTCTTGTGGTTAAAGGGCTAGATTAGGGCTCAAGAGATCTAACCTCAATTCTTGGCTCTGCCACTAATTTCTTATGTGACCTTCGGCAAGTCACTTAGGTTATGTTGACGGTGCACTCTAAGCCAGACTTAGATTTGAGCCCAACTCCCCTTTCCATCCTTGAGTCTCTCTCTAGAACTCATGTTTTCTAATTGTGGCTCTTCTGCGAACCCTCTCCAATTTATCAACTTCCTTCTTGAATTGCAGGCACCAGAACTGGACGCGGGATCCCAGCAGCAGTCGCACCAGTGCCAAATACCGAGATAAAGTAACCTCTCTGTTCTTACTTGAGATCCCTTTCTTTATGCATTCAGTGATGACATTAGCTCTTTTGGCCACACCTTGCACTGGGAGCTCATGTTCACCTGTTTATCCACCACTACAACAAAATCTTTTCCAGAATTTCTGTTTCCCAGCTTAGAGTCCCACAACATATAAGTATGGCCTGCACTCTTCGTTCCTAGATGTAGACACACACAGTTAGCTGTATTAAAGTGCATATTGTTAGCTTGCACCAGTTTCCTGGGCTCTCCAGATCACTCTGACCTGTCCTTTACAGTACTTACCTCTCCCCCAACTTTTGTATCATCTGAAAACTTTATCAGGGATGATTTTATGTTCTCCTCAAGGTCATTAAAAAACATTAAATAGCATAGGGCCAAGGACCGATCGCTGCAGGACCTCACTCTAAACACACCTGCTCAAGGATGATTTCCCATTTACAATTACTTTAGAGACTTATCAGTTAGTCAGCTTTTCATCCATTTAATATGTGCCATGGAAACTGTACATTGTTCTAGTTTTCTGATCAAAATGTTGCGCAGTACCAAGTCAAGCGCCTTACAAAAGTCTGAAGATGAGCTCTGTGTAAGCTCAAAAGCTTGCTTCTCTCACCAACAGAAGTTGGCCCAGTGAAAGATATTACCTCACCCACCTTGCCTTTGTAATACCCTGGGACCAGCACAGCTACAACAACACTGCACAGTACAGACGTCTAAGTATATTACATCAACCTTATTACCTTATCAATCAAACTTATCATCTCATGAATAAAAGATATCAAGTGAGTTGCTTGCAGGCAGGCAGGCTGTCTCTAAGCAGGGCTTACACATATAGATCAGGAGCCGCTAATAGGCTAGGAAGGATCCCAGTGGGATAGACCTCTTCTTGTGCTTTTTTAAAGCCCTGCCTCTGAACGCTGTTCCTCTCGTTAATGTTAAACAGCTCTGTTTGAGAGGGCTGTGTGGGCCCTGGGCGCTAACCGCCAGTCACCTCTCCCAAGGAGAAGTGGCCCAAACCCAACTGGACCTGCTGAAGTAGCCACGATTGGTATTAGGAGGCTGTAATCCAGGCCCTGGGCTGAGAGTGGGCAGATTATTGAACTCTGCCCCAGGAGAGGTAAAGGCCTGAGGCCTAGCAACTGCGAGGGCTCTCCAGGAGACCCTGAGAAGCAGAGGTGGTGCAGTCAGCCCGATCATCATGACAGGGGAACGACAATCCCATTAGAAAGAAGAAAGTCTCTCCTTGATACATCCTCCTGCCCCTGCCTTGTGGGCCGGATTTCCAGAGAGAAAGAGACAGGCATGGCCTTTATGTGCATGTGCTTTGGGAGGCAATGACAGGCAGTTCTGTGGCAGGTGTAAGTACAGTAATTACAGCTACTACAGGATGTCATTTCCATGGGGACATTCTCTGTGGCAGCACAGGTAGATATAGACACTTCCTGAAAGTGACCACAGCCTGCAGCTTCATTAACTCCCCTGGCTCCCAGCTAGACACTCTTCTCTGCCCAGCTGCTCTTCCGTCTCTGTCAGGAAAAACTGCCCAGAAAACCGAGCAGGGCTCCATCTCCTGCGCGACTCGATCTGTTCAAAGGAACTGGAATAGGCAAGAACAGGGAGGGAGATTCCAGCTCTCCTGCACAGGGAGTTAAAGGACCAATGGGTAGCTCCCTTGATTATGATGTTCCTAAAAATATGCCAGGCCATTTGGTATTGTCTATGCAGACAAGGACAATTGATGAACCGATCTAGCCCATGACTTTGCCAATCAATGATTGTTCCCAGCGCACAGCTTCTACTCTGTCCATTCAACTTTTAAAAATCCCAAGGGCTGGGTCCCCTTGGGAAACTAGCTAAACTATCTCACTGGTTGAAATAAACCACTTTGCAGAGGGCTCAGATAGGTCCTGCTTTGGAATCTTATGTGGAACTTAAGTAGTGAACAGGCTCAGTGTGCTGGAGTGAACTTCACTCTTATTGCAACTCGCTTGGCCCAACTTGAGGGGCTGTAGCAACTCAGTATTGGAAACAAACTTCCTCTGTAGCTGAGGCCAGCAAACAGAGACATTGATTCTGCTACAGTGTGAGTCCTCAACCAGATGAGGATCATATAGCATAAGTAATAGTTAATCCCTATTTACTTAAAGGCATGCATTTCAAATGAACACTATTTAATGAAACAAGTTTGCTGAGTTTAATCAAAATCTGATTTCTGCTATTTGAAATCATTTGAGATCCAATTAGTCATGATTACATCAGGCTGACTGGAAGGAGAAAAGCCTGTTTTACCTTGAACACCATGCAAATGACTGAAGTAAGCAGGAGGAGCAGAGTGCCATGGGTTTGCTTTGTACCTTATGCATACATTATTCTGTGGCTTTCATCGCATAATTCTCTGATGTGGAAAGGGAATGCAACATGTAAATAATCTATTAGCCTTTCTCCTTGGCACTTTTTCCACAACTATGGGTTATAGCAGCAGAATTATGGTTGTATATATCATGTCAGCACTTTTAATACTAATAGATTGAATTTCTTTTAATAATTACTGGAATGGGGACTCAGTTAAGAAAAACTCACGGAACTCCCTGAGGTAGGGACGGTCGTTTTTACTATTTGATTGTACAGTGTCTAGCACAAAGGGCTCTGATCCTTAACCAAGGTCCCTATATGCTAATATAGTATGCTTAGATTGGGCTCTCTTTTTGTTCTGCGTTTATACAGCACCTAATACAATGGGGTCTTGATCCAGGACTCCTAGATGCTACCGTAAGACAACTAATAAATAGTAATAATAATAAGCCCAGTGGTTGAGATTTTCCAAGCAGAACAGGGGACTCAGTTATGCATCTTCCTTTTAAAATTAATGGAACATATTCATGGCACATATCCCTAGTCCAAACAAGGCCAGAGCCTGTAGCTACAAGTTATATTGAATTAGCTACCAGATTCAGAGTATTTCAGGGAAGAGATGAATGACTGAGGGTAATAAATAAAAATGTTTTTTATGTATATACGTGTGTGTGTTTATGACCTCTCAATTTCCCTAAATGTGGATGGCATATACGATACATATGCTCAACCAGCAGTCCCTGGGCTAAGGGATAAAGAGAAGGGAACAGTTTTATGGTGGTTGGTTCATTCGATGGAAAGATACTAAAATAGCCCATATATGTGCAATTATCCATCATAGTCAGCTGAGACTTCATATGGAGATTGAATTTTCAACGATGTCCAGGGTGAAGGCTTCCAGAGCTTAGAGCAGCAAACGGGGAACACCTGGGTTTCCCCATTGGTTGAGAGGGAATAATGATACTTCCCCACCCCACAGGAGTGTGGTGAAATCTCAGACTGGCAATGCTAGGAAGGACTGAAGTTATTCTGCCCTCTTCTGCTACCATTTAGCTACCTGCAGAAGGAACTGACTGTGAGAGCCGTGAGGCTAAGTCCCCTCAACCAATATCTCCACATAAAACTGATATTAGTGAGACTGGCAGAACGGAACCGCTAACTACATTACCGAGGACGCCATAAATCACTCTCCACCCTCTGAGGTGGGTGTGTGGCATGAGACTGCAGGGAAATCCAGCACATAGCTTGAATCTAATGAGAGTTGGTGAAATTCTCTGAGTCAAATATTAGTCTTTCCCAGGGAGACACTGAACTTCTGAGCTAGCAGTTTCTTTTCTTCGTTTCTGAATCTCTGCCAGGTGATCTGCAGACAGGGAACAGAAGATGGGAAGATGAACACCACGGGGCTCACTAGGAAAAGCCAGGATCCTGGTACACCCTGTTTTGCAGGTTCAGGGCAAAGCTCTGGCAGTTTTCTTTTCAGGCTGGGCTATGTAGGTGTTGTTAGGGTGCACTCCATCCCCAGCATATGGCTGGTTTGCATTTCTGCAGTGACCCAAGGTCACGAGCCAATGCATAACAAGGTTGGAGGTGATGCAGATCCCTTTCTGGGAAGGTCAGAGAGTCCTTTTCAGGGTACTGTGAGAACAGTCACAAGTGGAATGTCTTTTGCCCATTCTGCAGTAAGCCTCAGCCAAGTAAAGGTCTTGCAATCTGTTCACTCCTATTCCCCCCTGTGGGAGCTTGTGATAGGGTGTTCAACCCACACCAACAGTCCTGACGGGGTTAAGGTAGTTATATCGGCCAATTAACTGCACAAGCTGCACCCGGAGGGCTCAATAAGGCTTAATGAAGGATGAAGTTCACCTGGGCAGGAAGTGGCAGAGCTTCTCTCAAGCTAAGACTCTGAGAACAGAAGGGGGCTGTGAGGGAAAACAGTCTGCAGTCACCCCCTGACAGGGTGTAGGTGTGTTGGGGCTGGTAAGACACCAAAGGGGGAAATAGCCATGGGGAGCAGAGGAAGCTTGAACGGGTAGTAAACTCAAAGGTGCTAGAGGATAGGAGGAGGAACTAGGCCAGAGCCCAGGGAAGTAGCAACCAGGACTGGGAATAAGTAGACCACAGTTGCAGAGCATCTGAGCATGGGGCCGCTGGGCTGGAAACCGGAGTGGTGGGCGGGCCTGGGTTCCCCCAGCAGCCGCTGTGGTGTGGACATAGAGCCTGGAATGGCAGAGGGACAGCTTGTCCAGAGACACTGGAAGGGTAGAGCTAATCGGACCTGTCCAGAGGACAGAGTCACAAAGAATGCGTCTACCTTAAGTCCTGGAGGGTGAGATGATACAAGAGGGTGAGCGACAGCAGGAAGGGGCGTCTGAGCAGCGGTGAGCTTATCCCCACATGAGTCACCAGGAGGCACACCAGCGGTGAGCAGCAAACCCTTTTACAGAGCTGCATGTAAAGCCACGAGGAGGTTCTCCAGAAAGAACCTGTAGCAAGGTCCTTGCCTCCACTTACCCCATGCACATTCCATGGCTCTGCCAGCCTAAGGTCCACTGCGAACAAGTGGAACAGTTCCATTGGATGGCAGAGCAGGATCAATGAAAGTTCAGAACTGGACACGCAGCAGCATTACAGGCTCTTCCTGCAGTGAAAGCGTCAGTCATTGAGCATATACACCCCTTCTGAGACTGAACGTTACACTCTGAAATGCCAGCTCCTCAAAGGCTCATGTTTTTCATCGGCAGATGTGACTCTTTGTAGCCCATGGATAATCCTTTGCATTCTGTACTTTTCAGAGTTTATCAACAGTCCAGGTGAAAGTCTTTCCATCCAATTTCCCACTTTATTAAAGGTCTCTGCAGAACATGGTCTTCAAAAGTGCATCTTTCCATTTGTGGTGCGTTATGCCTGAAGCACACACACGTGTGTGTGTGTGTGTAGGCCATAATCTTCTTCCCGCTCAGACGATGGTGTGCCTTGCTGCAGAAAATCACACTACCCTTCAGAGCTGTATCTCGTGCTATTATAAAGTTCCAGGTTAACAGTCTCTACCCATCCTTGGCAGATAACATTCAGTGTCATTGTAAGTTCAGTTTCCCTGAGCACCTGCCACTCTTCATTTAGGAGCAGTTCATCCTCAGAGAAAAAAACAGCTGGAATGGAAAGCAGATTTGAGTGGCAGGCTGACAGCTGACACATTGATTAACTCCAGTGTTCAGTTTTTCCAGCAATTTGATCTTTAAAACAAACCTTTGCCAGATCAGCTGACAACACCTGGTAAGACTTACACTGTACTTATGTGTAATGTAATGAGATACTAATTAAACTGATGGCAAAGAGTTGAAAGGCCAGAATTGTCATTTAACAGTACAGGAACATTCCTGCTAATATAAATAACTCATAAAACAATTGAAGGGTAATTTTTGGCTTTGATGCAATGTTTATTAGCTCTATTATTCTTTAATAGTCTTATTTCAGCTAAAATGTTTACAAAGCTATACCTGGGGGATATTAAATGTTCTGGCTATTTAAATAATGAATTGACACTAATTACAAAAGGGACTCCAACTGTGTAACTGGAAGTGCAATTTACAAAAGCCATTTCACAAGGACAATGCGTCTGGTTTCCTTGGTGGAACCATTCGGTTTGTGAAGAGTGACTTGTTAAAGGAGAAGGCTGCTCTTGCCTTACCAATCCGAGAGCAAAACAAAACAGCAATGAAGACCAGGGGGTCTGAATTGATGTGAGCTTTGAAAACGTCCCAAGACTCAGGACAAAGGTGGCTTTCCTCTTGTTTCAAAAAGCAAAAGATCTGGAATTTTGCAGAGAGAAGGATTTTTTATTTGTGTGGGGTTTTTTTTTTGCAAAACTTTGCATAAGGTTTCAAATCTTGTGCCACTAAAGTCCATGTGACTTTTGCCTTTGACATCAGTGAGTTCAACATTTGGCCCATGTTCACTGAGAGAGAGCAATCTCTCTTTATGGGCACACTCTGCACTTTTGGGTGGGGCTTTGATTCCATGGTGAAGGATGAAAAATAAGAACCTAGACAGGTAAATAAAAGGAGGACAGAGACATTGTGACTCTCAGAACCCAGCACTGTCAATTGGCAGAGGGCCCACTGTACAGTATCTCATACCAGGTCTGAGACACTCACTACACCTAACACATTGCTGTCATCATATTTATTTGTAGTGTTGAGTGTGAAGTAGCAAATGAAAGCTGGTGACACACCAGTCATTTGTATCATTGCATGATGTACGTACAGATGGTGCATAAAGAGTTCTGTATGTGTACTGGAAATATGTTCCTAAAATATGTTTTGGAGGCAGAGTTGGTAAACAAGTTTATCCTAGACAAAGGAATGATAATTTATATTCAGGACACAGGCAAATCAAGCAGAGTAAGCCAGAGACAATGGGCAGTTCATGTGCATTTGAGATAAACACCAGTTACCAGAAGGATGAGGAAACAACATGCCATCAGCCCACGAGAGGACACCCCAAAGTCTGAGCCCCAGAGGGTCAACCTGACTCTTGAGACAAAGACAATGAACTTTGGGTAATACAAGGAGATGCAAAAGGGCATTTTGTTACCCATCACTAAGACTGAGAGGCCAGCGGTGTCTGTATCTCTGAATGGCGGCTCCCCTACCACATGGAAGGTTGCTTTAGGTAACAAATTTAACTCAACAGGCTATGTACAATTTAGGCTATATTTCCCTAGTTAGTTTATGAGAAGGTCATGTGAGACAGTAACAAAAGCCTTACTAAAGTCAAGATATTCAACATCTACCGCTTCCCCTCATCCACAAGGCTCATTACCCTGTCGAAGAAAGCTGCGAGGTTGGTTTGACATAATGCATTCTTGACAAGTCCATTATGACTGTTACTTATCACTGTATTATCTTCTATGAGTCCTGAGGAAGTAAGTTTTAGACGCAGTTTATCAGTCCTTTCATGGTGCTGGGAACAAATCTGGGTTTGGGTTTTGAACCCATCAAAGTCAAGAGGTACACAAATTTGTCAAACACAGAATTTAATAGATGGAGGCAAATGAATAAAGAATCCTGACATTCGCTACGTTTGTTGTGCACAAGAGTTTGCTTTTATTCTTTTCAAGTGTTTGTGCAGCAACCAGGGGCTTAGGGGAAGCAGATGGCATAGCCCTACAATCATTATTACTCTCCAGTTCCAATCAGAGAGGCATATTTCCATAGGGCTGGGATCTATCTGCAGAAATATGCAGCTGTGCGCTTTGCGAAGTCTAGCTGCCTTCAGACACAGAAGCAGTTTTTTAATGTAACAATAACTCTCCAGATGGAGAAGGCCGTCCTTTTATGGGGATGAACAAAACTCACATCTACCCTGGCTGCTCTCAATCCAAGCCCTCAAGCAAAGCCAGTGCTGCACTGTGCATAGAGACAGACAAGGAAGCAAGACAAGCAAGAAATAGGAGGGAAGCAGCTTTACGGAAAGGAAATCAGAACAAAATCTTTCTACAGGCTGGAGGGGAATGCACCAGAAGAAGGGTTAAAATGGTTGCTGGGGCTTTAGAAAAATCCACATCTCTCTCTCATTGCTTCGATGGCACCCATCCCTGTGATACATGAGCTTCTTGTTAATGATTTTATCTTCACAACCAGTGTGAGCTAGGGGACATAAACCCTAGTTTACAGATGAAGAACTGAGAGATTAAAGGATTTTCCCATGGCTCCCCCAGGAGTCTAGCACAGTCAGGAACTGACCCCCCCAATCTTCACATTCCCAGTGCAGTGCCACAGCCTCAGGGTCAACCTGCCTCCAATTCAATGGGCCACCCTGACTCTTCCTCACGTCCCCAGACTTCCCTTCACACCTTTTTGGCCTCCTCGCTATGCCTCTGTGTTTCAAAGCACTTTATAAGCTACCTGTTCTGCAAGCAGAAGCACGTGCCCAGGCCAGCTTCAAGTCAGAGCATTCTAGCAGCCAGAGATGGAAAAGACCGATTGTCCTCCAGGTAGATCAGGCTGTTCCCAATAGTGTATTCTCCAGTCTATTCCAATGCAATTAAAGCAATACAACCCTCCCCACAGCATGGATTTAGTTATACCAGTTTCAATGTGCCAATACCAGTATAGATTCTTGTGAGGGAATGGGGATAAACTATCCTGCTACCAGGCATCTTTATTCCAATGTAACTGCATCTACACCAGGGTTGCCCTGGGATAACAACTTCAATAACAAGTCACACCCTTGACATAGTCACATGGGACTCAATCCAGACAACTGCTCAGGGAGGTGGAGGTAGGTTGAGGCACATTAGCAAGCAGAAACGGTGGCTTCTTAATGAGATAGTCACACTCCTTTAAATCCCATTGCTACTATAAGGCTGGATTGTTCCCTTCCCTAGGGGTAGAGATCTGGCAGATCTCAGTGAGGAAGAAAGAGCATCAATCCCTCCGTGACATTCCCCTTACTGCAGCTGCTCTGCAAGGATCAGGATCTGCGACTGGACAAGGTCTCATGTTTTCAAGCTTTTCTCTATACCCACAAGGGTCAGAAAGTAATTTATTAAAAAAAAAAAAGCTGAGAGTCTGTCAGAATCACATGGCTCCAGGAGCTGCGGCTTCGAGAAAAACAGCAACTATTGCAAGAATTGGCAACAGTGCAGTGGTGTCAGCTGCTTGGGAATGGAAGTCACCTCCTGGGGCCATTAGGGGGATTAGTTAGTTAATAAGTTGTGCTTTGAAGATGCAAAGAGCTAAGTATTATGAAACACATATCCTCTATCCCTTTCCCTCCTGCTTTGTTGGAAAGATCCCATGCTGAGCACCAGACTAAACCCTGCTGAAACATTAAAAGCAAATCTGACTTGGAAAAAAAGACCCCATGTATTTACAAGGAAAGTGAAAGTATGCAGCATTTCTTGCTGGGGGTTGCTCTGCGGTGTCATCTCAGAAGCTGCACAGCACCAGAGAAAGAGGCAGACGATAAAAATAACCCCAGCCTGTTTTGGAACCAGAGCCACAGAGAGAGGGAGAGGCAGAGGGTGGTTTTGCTGCTGTTAGTGTGGAGTGAAATCTGAGCCTTTTCCCTTTCACCTGACACCATCTGGGTCCCTCCCAGATTCTACCCAGTTCTCATCAGACTAGTTCATTCACCATTCATGATTGCACTCAGCTTGGCATGATTAGCGTCTATCACTGACATTTTGCAGCAGACTCTGTACCTAGTTTTGCATGTGGGTTTTGGAGATGTGAGGCTGTGTGTGAATGTGTGTGTGTACACGCTTGGGATACATGCAATGTGAGTGCAGTGTGGTAAAGGAGTATGTGTGTGGATGGGGTGTGTGAACTATCAACATGTGTGCGCACGTGGATTAGGTGTGTGAGTACAAGATTGTGGGAGCGTGTGTGTATCAGTTGGGAGGGCGACATGTGACATGGGATGAGAATGTGTGCACCGTGGGATGGATGTGTGACATATGAGGGGGCACAGGTGCGTCTAAGATATTGAAACATGTGGCTGACCCTTTTCATCTTAGTTACTTGCATATACTAACCCACCAACTACAAAGCTAACTGAATGTGTGAGAGGAGATTTTGAAGCTGCACCAAATGTTTTTTTAAAAACAGTTACATTGAAAAGCTAAAGCTCCGACTTTCTGAACACAGCAAAACTTTGTGCCACTTGCTGCCAGAAATCAGCTGCAGGAGGATTTTTTTCTGATAATAGGGTTTTTTGTCTTCTCCCTGTAATTTCAAAAGGTGCTAATCTAATGACTCATTAGATACAAACAAAAATGATAGGGAAAAAAGAACTAGAACTGGGTTTGTTTAGAGCTTCTTGGCAAAGTATTCTTTAGCCCAAGAGTTTTGCTTTTAACTAAAGCAAAAAAGGGCTTTTTGGATGGAGCTGTAATATTGATAATGATAAAACCTCAGCAAAATGTGTGTGTATGTGTTACACCCACAAAAATATACATTCAAAAGTTAGGAAACGCCAGAATTAAGGCATTTCCAATGGAAAAAGAAGCATTGAAAATTAAAAAATATACTATGTCATCGTGTAAGTAAAGACTATACCATAGTGGCAAGACTAAAATACAAAGGCAACCTGAAATCTGGCATTTTCTAAGTGCTCGATTCTGCAACCTTAATAATGTTCTTTTAACGTTGTTTCTGTGTGTAATAAGATCAATCGATAATACACACGTTATGTATATTAGCTTGTTGATAGTATAGCCAGCTTGTACTTGTGCAGTAAATATGTGCTCATCTCCGCTCTCCTTAGAGACATGCATCTGACAAAGTGAGTATTCACCCACGAAAGCTCATGCTCCAAAACGTCTGTCCAATATAGTCTATAAGGTGCCACAGGACTCTTTGCTGCTTTTATAGATCCAGACTAACACGGTTAGCCCTCTGATACGCCTTAGAGGGTGAAATTCATTCCTGGGCAGAGAGCTAACACCAGGCCTAAGCACCACTTAACTCCCTATAACTTAAACCCTCAAATGAGGGGGCATATTATTGATTTCAGTGGTGTTACTGTGTCCTGCTTTATACAGCTCTGAGAGCACCTGGATTAAGCCCATATGACTGTAAGAACACCCAGTGTGACTTTATAGATAGGTGCTGGAAATATCTTCTGGAAATATATTTGGTATGCGGTGCCTAAGCCACGCTTGTTCCAAACAATGGAAGGTGGGTCAGCCTGCTTGAACGTGGCTCCAATGTAAATTAAGCCAGATGTGACTAAAGCCAAAGAAAAGCATATTTATGTGCCAGGTAAACAAAGCCCTCAGGAGAGCAACTGGGAAAGATGACAGCAGGGGACGGAGACTGCACCCCAGGAAGCTTCCCACCTCTTGAAGCAGGGTCAATGGACTTTGGGAAGATATAAGGAGAGAGAAAAAGCCATTCTGGCTCCTTCACCTGAAGAGACAAAGGAACCAAGCACTTTGAGATCAGTGAAGGGTCTTGGCTAGAGAGCCTGATCAACCATGCTGGAAAAGAGACTCGATGAGAAACATGTCTTTGAACAAGAGACTCCAGAGTTTATTGAATCAGGTTTTAATCTTAGAAGCATAATGTTAGCTTTGTTGGCGTATCACCCTTTCTATTTTTATTCCACTTATCACTTAAACTTCTCCCTTGTCATTTAATCACTTTGTTTTACTTTTACTATAAACCAGTTCGGTGCTTTGATTAAAATACAGTGTTTGTTAACCCCAGTTAAGTTAAGAAGTGCTGGGTGGGTACTGTCTCTTTAAGGGAGCAGCAAACTTAATACCCTCTGTCAGTTTCCAGCGAGAAGGCTGGACACCACAGGGCAGATGGTTTGGGGAAAATTCAGGACTCGAAGGTGCTGGGGTCTTCCTGCAAAGTTACTGGGCAGTGGAATCCAGTAGAATAGTATTTCAGACACCCAGAGCTGAAAGGCAACGCCTTCCTGGTCTGGTTGAATCCCAAAGCGTCACAGCTTGGTGTGATCCTCATTTGAAAGCATCTGAGGCTGCAGCATGAAAGACAAGAGGGGAACCAATGGAGGCTGTTTTGGGGGGCTGAGTCAGCATGTGCTCACACTGACTCCCCTCCTTAGCATCCCAGTGGTGAATAACCCAGACAGCCATTCCGCCGTCTCCTCTTAATTCCAATTTCCCTTTGTTCCACAGGGTGAATTTGCAGACTGAACACAGTTAAAATGGCAGCGCTGCCTCTCGTGCGTTAAGTAGGAGGACATTAACGAGGCAATAAAAACATCCTTTGATGAGGATGTTTTATTAGGCTCTGATGAGAGGCGACGCTCGGCTGCAGAGACTCATTACACCGCAGATTATGTTTATGGACAGACAAGGGGCCTGATCCAAAGCCCGGAGAACTCAGTGGAAAGACCTGATATGGCTGCATTGCATCAGAACTTCTGATGGACTAAGATGCAAAGAGCTGGGGACAAGAGGCAGTTTAGATGGTTCTTCAAACTCTCTCCCCACCCTTCACTCTGCAGCTCTGGCCAGAATAGGGGTTTTCCCCCCAGGATTCTCACAGGGTATTGGCTAGGCAAGCGGTAGCTAGGGTGTGATATATGCTACAGATTTGTGTCAATATCACAAATCCACACCCCTGAGTGATGCAGTCATAACGACCGAACTCCCAGCGTAGAGGGCTTCTCCCATCGACACAGCTACTGGCCCTGGGGGAGGTGGAGAACCTACACCAATGGGAGCAACCCTGTCCTCAGCCTAGGGAGTGACTTCATTGTGAAACTCTGTTAGCTTTATTGGCACCTCACCCTCTAACCCACCCACTTTGTCTTGTCCACCTGTTGCATCCTGCATGACACCTAGACTGTATGTCCTCTGGGGCAGGGGCTGGCTGCTTTGGTGCTGGTCTGTACCAGACCTGGGCAACATCTGTCAGCCAAAACTTTTTTTAAAGAAAAAAATACAGATTTGACAACACCAAAACATTTCAGGGTCAGTTGGGCTGAATTGTTCGTGTCAGAAAAAGAACCAAAAATAACATTTTGAAAAAGGGAAAATGTTTCATTTTACATTTTTGAAATGAAATATTTTGATTTTTCAATTCAAAATGATTGTTTGTTTTGAAACTTCCTTTATATTTCTTTTTTAAAATTAAAAACAAATGCTTGAAAGCAAAATGAAACACTTCATTTTAGCTCAAATGAAACATTTGGTTTGATCTGAAATGGTTTTTTTCCAACTTTTTAAAGGGCAGAAAATTTTTTAAAAATTTCATTTCAGTTTGACCCCAAGCGAAGTTTTTCATTGATTGTTCAGATGTGCCAGTGACACAACAAAATCCATTATTGTCACAGCTCAGGGTTGTATAGGACCTACTGCAATGGGGCCTGGAGACTTTAATGGGGTTCTTCTTAGGTGCTACCGTACTTAAAATAATTTCAACACTTCCTACTCTGGTTTCCTCTATAAGCTGCAAGCGCAACAGCATGGGAAAAAAATGACAATATTATCTGAACATTTACACCTCTGCCCTCACCGGGTGAAACTTCCTCAGGGCAGAAAGTCAGCACAAGACTTGTGCATTTCCAAAGTCTCAAGACTTTCTTTCTGGAAATCTGACAACGGGGTGGATGTCATCACCTTCACCCAGAACTGGCCGCCTCAACCAAGAGAGAGCACCCTGGATGGATCTGCTTCCTGAGAGACCTTTTGTCCTTTGGGAGAAAAATATATTAAGACTTCTGGACATAAAGATGCAAAGGGAAGGGTCATTTCATGCTGCTGTTCTCTGACCTCAGCAAATTCTGCTCTTTCATTTTGCTTTTCAGGGGTTCTTATCCTGAGATTGGATACATGTGAGCAGACCCCTGCCCTGTGGCTGACTGGACCAAGAGTCTGTACAGACCCAGTGGCCTATTCATGCAGAACTGATTGGAGGATCAGGATCCAAAGAGAAATTTTAACAAAAAGAGTCTCTCCCCACCTTTCTTCCATCCACCCACGCTGAGTGGAGCCCAGTAAGGGTGATAAAACATAATTTGTTGGGCCATCCATGCTAGATTAGCTGATGTCTTTTCCAAGTCCCATGACATGGCTCCTTCCTTGTTCTTTACTCTGTCTCTTTCAGATGTCCTCTGTAAAGCTTCAGTAACATTCGCCCCCATCTCCAGCACCATCCTACGATGCTGTCAACTGCCACATACAAATATTTATCAGAATATATTAGGAGGCCTGAAAATCAATTTCTGCAGCAGAAAGGGTGGGAGCTCGGCTAACATGTGGCTTTTACTGGCCCAAATCCCACCCCCTTCTCTTAAAGATGTTTTGATAAATGAAGGCTGTTAGGACATTGCAGCAGTTCCTTTCACGGCTAATACCATTTAAATGGGTTTTACAAAGGTAAACTGACATGAAGAATTGCCCAGTGCCCAAAACTAGCAGCAGAAGGCATGGGAAGCAGCAGTATAGGCAATGTCACTTGGTGGTGTATTTATGATGCATCATAATGCTGGAAACTATTCATCTCTTCCCAGAATGGTTCAGGAAGCCTCTCGGGAAATCCAGTTTGTGACACACTTGCCATGCAATGAGCTCAGGCCATCGGTGATGCTCCCCTCTGAGATAGGAGCATTTGGGATATTATTTCTTGGTATTTCTCTGACTCCTCATTAACATCACTGCCCTTCTCCCAAGCCCACCACTTGCTGCCCCCAATCCCCAGCATTCCAGCTTTGCTTCTACTCCCAGCCACAGAGCTCTCCCAGGTCCTCAGAGCTTTCTCCTGCTCTGTCCAAGCCCCAATGTCCCAGCTGCATTCTTCCCACCAGGCCACTCCCCGGCAGGTCCAGCCAAGGAGCACCCTGGTAAGCGGATGCCACATCCTCAGGCCCCAGGACTAGCTTTGTGATCAGAGTCCTGAGCGCACTCTGCATCCCAGTAGACCGAGAGGGGAGACACAAAGTACTGCTAGACTTTAATTTCCGCCCGTGAGAGGAACAAGTTCCAAAGGATGCCGATGTAGCTGGTGCATTTTAAATGTACCAGGTATCAAAAGTGTGTGTTTTTCAGCAAGAGAACAAAGCTCTTCAATATTGCAACACAGTGAAAAACTATATGAATCAAGTGTCCTTAGGGGAATGAAAACGTCAGCAAGAAAACATGATTCTCAGCGGCTAAGGGAAAAGTCTGCCAGAACCTCCTCCAAAGCAGTGCTATAAAAGAGTCTCTCGACAGCTCGCCCCACTCAGGCTCTTAGTCCTGGCGGGTTCCCACTCTGGTGGGCTGCTAACTTTACATCTGAGGGAGAGAAAGGCAAAAGATCAGGTCAACACAAACAGAGCCGCTCCTGGAGTCAGTAACAAAGCAACAAGAAGTCAGAGGCACCATCTTGCCTGGGTCGCAGCTTTGTCGGGGTCCTTATGGCTGGGTAGCTGAGTCACCCCTCTCTATCAGGCTTATCCATGGGGTTTGCTAGACTCCTTGCACAGCCTGGGGGGTTTCTGGCATGAGGGTTCCTCCCGCTGCATCAGGAGCTATTCAAGCCACTGCCTTCTCAGGCCTCCCACCTGGTGTATTGCAGCTTCCACCTTACAAAGCTCTTTGCCTTACTATGCGTGAGTGACAGGGCCAGAGGGGCCAGGCTATGTTAGCACACATAGCCTCCCAAACCCCCTCTCCTGTCACAAGTGTCTCTGCCCTAGACAACACAAGAGTGGATGGCTGAAGGTCGGGAAATGGATGGACGGCACCAAGAACTGTCTAATGAATGAGCCTGCCCTCCACAACGGATCTTATCAAGTGGGAAGAGAGCGTTGCTCCCAGGGTTAATTCTGAGCACTGCTAATCCAGAGCTTTGTGCCGAAGCAAGTCCGGTAACAAATGGTCTCCCTTAGTGCAGTAGGTGCTTAATAATAAAACAAGGTCAGTCATTAAGAAGTCGTTTCCCCCTTTCTGTGGGTGATAGCTAATTTAGAGAAAACAATGAAACTCATCCCTCTTGGAACTGGGGGACAGAGAGAGTGAGATTCTAATTATTACCATATTACTGTATTCTGATTATAATAGAAAGTAGAGATGGGTCCAAGCTAGGGAGTTTGAAGGGAGGCAGGACTCAAAGTTTCTCAAAGTTCAGGAGGTTTCGGGCCTGCTCCAGGCTCATCTCTGCATGAAAATTACATGCAGTCACTGTAACTCGCTGTTGTCTTCCACAGCCCCATGGGGAGTCAGCCAGCAGACTCACTGTGCAGTCGTTCTGGTGCACTATAGGATGTGGTTTCCAGAACACAGGATGAGAGACCTGGGGAGTTATGCAGAGCAACAGGTTTCTTTCTCTGTTCTGCTGCATACTTTGGGTCTCATACTTTAGGTCTGATATGTATGCAGGCATGAGAGGCCTGGAAAAGCTCTCATATGGAGACTGGAAAGATTGTGCTTGTTCAGCTTGGAGAGGAGATGAATAACGAAGCATCAGACAGAAGGATACAAAATAATGATTGGAATAGAGAAGGTAGATCAGGAACTTCTATTCACTTTTTCTCATAATACAAGAACCAAGGTAACAGTCAAATTGAAAAGTGGAAAATGCCACACAGATGAAAAGAAACATTCTTTCTCGCAATGCAATTAACCCATGGAACTCCCTGCCGCAAGATGTCACTGTGGCCAAGAGCTGAGCAGGATTAAAAAAAAAAAAGAAAACCTTTCTATGGATAATTAGGATAACCAGAATTATTACAGATGGAAACATAGGGGGTGACAGTATTGCCATCCAATGGAAAGACTTTCCTTGACCTTATGGGCATTGGAGTGAATGGGTTCTTTGTATAATTATCACTGTATCTGCCCAGAGACAGATGTGCCAGCTCTGCAACTGGTACGGCCCTGAGCTTGTGTTCCACCTGCCTTATCCGTAGGGGGCTTAGATCAAGCCTGTTCCACCAGACTTCCTAGGTGATCTTGGGCTAGTCTCTTAGCCTCTCTGTGCAACAGGGACAATAGCATGGCTCTGCCCTAGAGGGGTTTTGTGCGATTAAAGATAGATAAAGATATTAATAATAGATTAAAGATTGTGAGGCGCTAAGATACTCTAGTAATGCAGGCCATGTAAGTAACTAAGATACATCAATAGATAGGGTTTACCTTGACCTGCTTACTTGTGTTAAAACTACAACTGCCCTGTCTTCGGTAGGATTTTAATACACGGAAACGTCATGCAATAGGAAGTACGAACACACCTGTTTTTCTAGTGAAGACAAGGCCAAAGAAAATAAAAAAGGGTTTAAGATTCCCCCCTTCCCAGTTATTTATATTTACATTAGCAAAGACCACTAGAGCGACGACACATTCACATTTCGGGCTGGATAGAAAATTCCACTGAGATCTAAGCCTTTGGATCAGCCCTTACCAAGCAGCAGCTTCCCCATAAGGAGAAAAACGTTAAAGCTTTATACTGCCTCCCGATGTTGTTTGCTTTCTCTCTAATGATGCTCCTTTCCAAGCTGTTTCCCTCCAGGCTCTCGCCTGACCCCTGTTTTGAGAGACATGGTTCATCTTTCCTGAATTCTGGGGTGAGACAGCTGCATTCTTTCCACCCCTTCCACCGAGACAATTTTCTCTCTTTCATTTCATCCAAGGGCTGATACTTCGAAGCAAGGACAAGAAATGGAGCGGGACATCAAATTGATGAAGTGCCCCCCCAGCGTAATACCAGGCGTCCTTAGGAAGCTGGTCAGAACACCAGCCTGCATCACTGAAGTATTATCATGTCTAAAGGATGTCTGCAGGTTTTCAGGCAAAACAAGGCATTTTCCTCAGACGAATGTGGCCCAGGCAACTTAATCAATACCGGATTGCTGAGCTATTATTACGGAGGGGCTTAAGTTTCATTTGTAAGATAGCTCCATTGATTGCAACATAATTTGCCTGTCAATAATGTCATTCCTGACAAATAGCTCCTCACATGAAATTTTCTGCAGTGCCTTTGTCACTCTTGCATTGTGGAGGGCTGCAGAGTTTGGCAAGAAATTGCTGCTGAAAGCTCAACCGTTGTTTAAAATTGCTGGGGGTGGTGGTGTGGATTTGAAGGGATGTTATCTTGCAAACCTTTACCGGGGTATTGAAACATCATTTAATTCCACCCCCTTATAGGTGGCGGCTCAGTAAGTATGGGCCTAGTTCACAAGGGGGAAAGTGCAGCTACTGAACTGCTGCAGTGAGCTTGTGTTTTTTGGCTCCAATGGACACTGAATGGCTCAGGTGGTCAGGCAGGGGAGGGTTACCAAGTCAATAGTGGGCCAAGCTGGTGGTGGGCTCAGCCATGCATTACATGTCTTGAAGGGGCTGGTGGGTCTCAGCAGTTCAGTTCCCAGCGGAAGGGCATCTACATCACACACAAAACAACCCACCAACAAAGCTGATGCTAGCAAGCTGAGACAGTCACAGCCTTCAGCAGAGAGACCAAGGACAGAATGAGCCAGACAAACTGAGTTCCCTCATCCTTCCCCCTCGGGGACAAGAATGAACAGGGTCTTGGATCGGTTCTCTCATCTCCTAGAATTACAGGTGAGCAGACCCAGGGATTGGGATATCATGTATCTTTGGTCCTTGGGATGCTGGCTAGCCCCCCAGCCAATACAGGCAAATACAGCTCAGTCCCAAAAGCTAGCTGGGATATAATCCAGTCTTCCTTTCATTATGAAAACAATTATTTGTACACAATGAGAGAAAGCAAGGGGGTCAGATCCTGTTCTCTGCAGGCCGCTACATCTGACAAGGAGCTGATATCGGTCATCAAAGACTTCAAAGAACAGATAATGAAAGGGGGAGGGTAACTGAAGAAAAAAAGTAAAACTCGCTTATGAACCCCTTACGAGTACACTCCATGTGCCATAGCTCTTTGTTCCTTGCATATGGCATTCTGTACTCAGGCAGACTGCAGTGGTACCAAAATACACTTTGTTGCCACTCCCAAAGAAATGAAAAAAGAAGAAAGGAAGAAAAGGAAATGTATGGCAAGAGAGAGATAGAAAGATAAGTTTACTAAAACTCAGTATCTAGCTACAGCCCTTTATAAATAACAAATAAGAAGAAACAATAACAGCACAATATTGAAAGGCAGCCCAGCCATTAAACTTTAAATTAATACTTAATATGATTTGGATAAGGCAAAAAGCCCACCAACCCCACACCAACAACTTTATAATTGGAGTCTGAAGCTGCAGCTAGTAATAACAGATTATGTTGCGTCAAAAGGAGATTTATGAGTGTCCAAGACAAAATAATCTCTCTTTGGGCGTTATCTGCACAAAGCGGTGCGGTGCAGAGGAAGGACCAAATTAATCAACTGCAGTGAGCTGCCCCCCTTTCTAATAAAACCAGTCAGTTCGTGCAGGGCAGCCTACGCTGATCATTCGGGCCTCTGATTGTCCAGCAAAGAAACTTGAGCATCTGTCTGCATGGAACCCTTTTTGGGGAAACGTTTACAAAGATCAGCCCCCAAGCAAATATTCTAGTAGGCTTATCTTTGTTTACCTATTGCCTAAAAGGTGCTTGGGGGGCGGAAGGTGGCTGCAAGAAGATAACTGGCACATGACAGCTATCTTGTTTGTGAAATCCTAGTGGAGACAAGGCACCAGTGGTTTTACCATGAGGTAGTTATGTGAGACCAGCACTAAACCTCTGCCAGTTGTTGATCCCACTTGTTTACCTTCGGGTCAAACTACAGAGCTTTCTCCCCAGTAGGATTTTAAAGCATGATGGCTCACATGCATTAGTTCACCCACAGTAAACACCTGCCTTTCTTTAGCAGTGAAGACAGACACACACAGGTATGCACACAGGTGGACAAATTGGAGCGGGTCCAGCAGACGCAAAGAAAATGGCTAGGGGCTGGAGCACATGACTTACGAGGAGACACAGAGGAAACTGGGCTTATTTAGTCTGCAGAAAAGAAGGGTGAGGTGGGATGTGATAGCAGCCTTCAACTACCTGAAGGGGTTCCAAAGAGGATGGCTCTCGGCTGTTCTCAGTGGCGGCAGATGACAGAACAAGGAGCAATGATCTCAAGTTGCAGTGGGGGAGGTCTAGGTTGGATATTAGGAAATACTATTTCACTAGGAGGGTGGTGAAGCACTGGAATGGGTTCCCTAGGAAGGGGTGGAATCTCCTTCCTTAGAGGTTTTTAAGGCCCAGCTTGACTAAGCCCTGGCTGGGATGATTTAGTTTGTGTTGGTCCTGCTTTGAGCAGGGGATTGGACTAGATGACCTCCCGAGGTGTCTTCCAACCCCGATCTTCTATGATTCTGTGCCCTTATCTACCAGCTGAACAGATGAATCAGTCACTTTGTGCTAGGGTGACCAGACGTCCCAATAAATTTGTCCTGATATTCGCTCTGCCGGCAGCACTCAGCCTTTTTTTTTGCTTGGCCGGCAGCCTCCACCCCCCTCCAATGTGTCTCAATATTTTCTTCATCTCATCTGGTCACCCTACTTTGTGCTGTGATGATGACTAACGTCTCCTCCTTTGTGTGGAGATGGCAATTGGCAGGCTGCTGCTGGAAACTGCCGGTGGGCTTTCACTTCAGCCTAAGTGGACATGGTTGTCGGGGGGCATTCTGGATGCAGTTCAACAGCTATTTAGACAATTTCACTGGGCTAAACAGAATTTTTATGGACCATAATAGCCCAGGTACCGCCAAGTCCAAGCTCTTCGGAGAGATTCTATGTTCTCCAGGTGTGCTAGGGCCAGTTAAGGTTTTCTCATTGTTTCCTTCTTTTGCTCCATTCTCCATCATGATGTTCCCAATTTCAGAGGCCCTTGCTGATCTCTCCCTTTCCTTCTCTGACTTCCAACCATGACCACATGTGACACTCTCTGAGCAGGCTCTGGAGTAGATTGACTGTGGGTCTCATCTAGTCTGGCCATTCTCATGTTCCCAAATTATTTATTCTTTATATTACACTTACACTCAGAGGCACCAACCAACATCAGGGCCTCTCTGTGCTGGGAGTGGCACAGACACACAATGAGAAACAATCCCAGCCCTGAAGTGCTCACTGTCACATCATATTTACGCACTGAACCCCTTGAAATGAGTGGGGAGCCTTTCTATGGAGTCCAGTGGCATCAGCAGATCGGATGGTCTATAAATGAATTGTGAGGGGCAGCACGAGAGACAAAAAAAGGAGGAAGCATCTAAGTGAGCCCCTCCTTGCATCGCATCTGGGTCTGCTTTGTGAGATGTGAGCCTACAATCCACATTTCTAGAACCTGGTTGGAAGTACGTTATGTGTGGGGACTGATCTTGTGAATTAGGGCTGTTTGGTTCTCTGCCCTAGACTGGGAATCTCCAGGGGATAGAATTGACTTTGAGTCTTGCACAGAACCAAGCAGTCTGATGAAAGCCTTCTCCCCTCTCCCCCCACCTAACTGGGTCTTGTCAACTCTTTGGGGGTGGGGCTTGCCTTTTATTAATGTTTGTGTAGTGCCCAGCACAATGGGGTTTCATTTAGATAGCAGCCTGGGTTTTCTACCATAATACAATTAAATGGTCATGTGTGTTGTCCTCCTCCTTTTCAGGTGCTTCGTCATGTCTGTGTTACTGCTCTCAGACAGCTACTGCTGACATGAATTTCACACTCTTTAATATGTTTCCAGAATGCCACGTGCCCTGGTCAGGTTAGGAAGTGTTTGATGTTTGTTCCTATTCATTTCTAAGCTTCTCCATCACCTAAACAAACTCTTGGATTTATCTCAGTTGGAGCCCTACCGCAGGTTTGTTGAAACAGAATGAACTACAAATTAAAATACTAAGCGCTTGCTCAGACGACATCTGATAACATTGCAGTGCACGCTGCACAAGTATTAAGATTAGTCTGTTGCTGGGCTGCTAAAGCCAATCTTCTGTGTATTTAACTGATCTTGAAAATTGCAGACTAGAAACAAATAATCTCACGGTGGCTTTCGCACCTTATTCAAAATGAAAATCGACATTGCCTAGAATTTCCAGACTTTCTATAGCCCCGTTGCTTGTAAATTCTGCCTGCCAGTCCCAGGCAGCCAGCATCTGATCCCTGATGCAGCTGAGATTTCTCATTCCCGTATATGCATGGAAAAGTCATTAGCAGCAACAAATGGGATGTGATATGAATCAGAGTTACAGCTGCAGCCAGAGAGGGGACAGGGGCTATTTTTTAGCTATGACAGTGTGGTTTAGCATGTAGGGTGCTGAAATAGGCATCTGGAAACCTGGATTCTACTCCCAGTTGTGCTGTGTGACCATGGGAAAGTAGGTTTCCTGCTCTGTGCCTCTGTTTCCCCTTCTGACCGTTGTCTGTCTTGTCTATTTAGACTATAAACTCTCCAGCGCAGGGGCTGGCTCTTATTCTGTGGATGCAGAGCATGTAGCACAACGGAACTCTAAGCTTGAGTAGCGTCTCTACTACCACCATAATGCAAACAACATTTACCGTTCTCACATGCAGTTTGATAAGAACCAGAAGTGACAACTGATGTTACAAACAGTGGAACACAAACCCACGGGGCCAATGTCAATCTCCAGCAGTCACTCCACTGACTACAAAGATGAATGGGGGCCAATGCTTTTAATGAAGGGCCAGATGCTGCTGCTGACTCTTTGACCTCAGTGGGGTGCCAGAGGGGCTCCCCGTACAGCTCAGACTGCAGGATCAGGGCCACAGTCTGGATTTGTGTTCGCTTCCTTGCTGAAGCCTCACCCTCGGGTAACTGTGCAACTAGCAGATCATGTGACTGCCCTGGAGCATGGCTTTGTGGAACAGACAAGGACAGCCAGCCCCACTCCCTTGACTTTAACGTTAACTGGCACCATCTCCCCCGGACATCACTGCCTGAATCCTCTCACCAGACTCTGCGTGTGCAAGGGGTCTATGGTCTGTTTATTAAGAACCCTCTTAGGGGTAGGGAACAAATGCATGCATCTAGAACGCTATTCCAAGGTAGGCAGAGGGCCGTCCCTAAGGGATTCCGCTCAGGCAGCTTATGGCACTGTGTGTATCCACCCCAAAGAAGTCTCCCACGCAGGCCCAGTTCCCACGATGTGTGATGGGCTGCTTGTATACAATTGGTGCTTGCAGCTCTCTACGCAGCTGTGTAACAGAGCCCTCGATGCTGGCCAGACTAGTGGTAAAGTCACACCTTCCCTAGATTTGTGAAGACAAACGGAGGAACAATGTTAGCACAAGAACAAATAGGCCTTAATGGCTTAGGAGTAAATTTAAGCTGGAAAGTAGGTGGAGGTTTATGAGAGACAGAAGGAAGGGGAGGTAATATCTTTTATTAGAATGACATCTGTTGGTGAAAGAGATGAGTTTTTGCACTCCACCAAACTCTTCTTCAGGCCTAGGCCCATGCATGTTTTTTTCAGCCATCTCATCTCTCTCATACCCTGGATCCAACACGACTATATCACCACAAACAAGAAGGCGTCTAACTCTGAGGAAGGAGGTTCTGGAACAGCCTTGCAAGGAGGAGTATGGGCCAATACCCTCACTAGAGATGCAGCTTGATTTATTTCATGAAGGGGTTGTCTGCAAGAGCAGAACTCGCCTCGATGACCCAGGGGCCGCCGCTTGGCCTCTGCCCTGTGTTCTTAAACAGTTCCTGCCCTTATGTGCATTTTTAATTTTTCTCTGAGAAAAATAGTGAATCTCCACTGAGGACGACAAAGTCCCTATTTTTTGCAGCGGAGTAGCGAGTCTCTGTGTTGGGAGCATTTTCCATTTCATTCAAACACTAATGGAAACCACAAAGTTATATCCCTCTCAGTAGTGCTGAGACAGAACCACACCCCTTGCAGAGTGCCAGAGGGAGGCTAAGGCTTGGTCTACACTACGCGTTTAAACCGATTTTAGCAGCGTTAAACAGATTTAACACTGTACCCGTCCACACTACGAGGCCCTTTATATCGATATAAAGGGCTCTTTAAATCGGTTTCTGTACTTCTCCCTGACGGAGTAGCAGCGCTAAAATCGGTATTACCATATAGGATTAGGATTAGGATGGCTGCAAATCAACGGTATTGGCCTCCGGGCGGTATCCCACAGTGCACCACTGTGACCGCTCTGGACAGCAATCTCAACTCGGATGCAGTGGCCAAGTAAACAGGAAAAGCCCCGCGAAATTTTGATTTTCATTTCCTGTTTGCCCAGTGTGGAGCTCTGATCAGCACGGGTGGCAATGCAGTCCCAAATCCAAAAAGAGCTCCAGCATGGACCGTACGGGAGATACTGAATCTGATCTCTGTATGGGGAAAGAAATCTGTTCTATCAAAGCTCCGTTACAGAAGACGAAATGCCAAAGCGTTTGAAAAAAAAATCTCCAGGCTACACAGTGCTGCGTGACAAGCGTAACGGGAAGCCAGAGACTCAAACGGACGCTCATGGAGGGAGGGAGGGGATACTGAGGACTCCAGCTATCCCACAGTCCCCAGCAGTGTCCGAAAAGTATTTGCATTCTTGGCTGAGCTCCCAATGCCTGTAGGTTCAAACACATTGTCTGGTGTGGTTCAGGGTATAGCTCATCAATTTACTCCCCCTCCGCTCACGTGAAAGAAAAGGGAAAGAAATCGTTTCCTGACTTCTTTCAATGTCACCCTATGTCTACTGTATGCTGCTGGTAGACGCGATGCTGCAGCTGTGAAGAGCAGTATCTGCTCCTCTCCCCTCCCTAATGGTGCAGTAGGACTGGTAACTGTCCTTCTTATCAACCCATGAGTGCTCCTAGCTGGCTTCAGGTGAGGCTGGTTGGGGGCGTCTGGGTGAAAATAGGAATGATTCTCCGTCATTCCCAGTAGATGGCACAGAACGGCTGGTAACTGTCCTCATCATAGCAACTGGGGGCTGAGCTCCATCAGCCCCCTCCCTTTCCTGTGTAAAGAAAAGATTCTGTCCTGCCTGGACTATCATAGCAACGGCATGCTGGGCTCCTCTCCCCTGCACTGCTTAATGTCCTGCCTGGACTATCATAGCAGTGGGATGCTGGGCTCCTCTCCGCCGCACCGCTTAATGTCCTGCCTGGACTGTCATAGCACTAGAAGGCTGCCTCCCCTTCTTTTTATCTCACTAACAAGTCACTGTTTCTTATTCCTGCATTCTTTATAACTTCATGACACAAATGGGGGGGACACTGCCACGGTAGCTCAGGAAGGTTGGGGGAGGAGGGAAGCAACAGGTGGGGTTGTTGCAGGGCCCCCCCCCGTGAATGGCATGTAGCTCATCATTTCTGCGGGATCTGACACAGAGCAGCTGTGCTCTCTGACACACTGGTTCTCTAGTACACTTGCCCCAAATTCTAGGCAGGACTGACTCTATTTTTAGAAACTCGTGGAGTCATTCCCAGTTTTGCCTTTGCGCCCCCGGCCGATCTCAGCCAGGGGCACCCATGATAGCAGCAGACAGTACAGAAGAACAGATAACCGTCATCTCATTGCCAAATTACACTGGCAGCAGACGGTACAGAACGACTGGTAACTGTCTCTGTTATCATACAAAAGCAAATGAATGCTGCTGCGTAGCGCTGCAGTAACGCCTCTGTCAGCAGCATCCAGTACACATATGGTGACAGTAAAAAAAAAAAAAAGCTGAACGGGCTCTATGGTTGCCGTGCTAAGGCGTCTGCCAGGGCAATCCAGGGAAAAAGGGCGTGAAATGATTGTCTGCCGTTGCTTTCCCGGAGGAAGGAATGACTGACGACATTTACCCAGAAGCACCCGCGACAATGATTTTTGTCCCATCAGCCACTGGGCTCTCAACCCAGAATTCCAAGGGGCGGGGGAGACTGCGGGAACTATGGGATAGCTACGGAATAGCTACCCACAGTGCAACTCTCCGGAAATTGACGCTAGCCTCGGACCATGGACGCACACCGCCGAATTAATGTGCTTAGTGTGGCCACGTGCACTCGACTTTATACAATCTGTTTTATAAAACCGGTTTATGTAAAATCTGAATAACCCCATAGTGTAGACGTACCCTCAGTCGGTCCAAGGGTGAGAGCAAAACCTCAGAGAAGGCCTCTGCTATTTAAATTATTCTATTAGCTGGAGATTTAATTAACTTCTCTCACAGCCCCAAAGATCAGAGACTGCGTATTTTTTCCTTGACAGAGAAAGCTTTGCTGCCAGCAGCACTTTCTTGAACACTCAGACTTCTAATAAAAAAACATCCCTCTGGAAATATGGTAAACATCTCTTCAACTGAATGTGAATTTGTTACTGAAGCAATTAATGTCCCCTTATTTATTAAGCTAATGTAAGGAAGTCAGTTAATGTGAGCAATGGCGGGTCATTATTATTCTAACAGAGCCATTCCTAGTCAACCAGTCCATGCTTTGCCTTCTAATTACAAATAGAAACTTTAACCCAATGAATCAGCCAACCTATGAAGTGGAGGGGGGAGAGAGAGAGAGAAAGAGGAGAATCTACAAGTGTAGAAAGAGAATGTACATTGGGCTTTCCTGAGCATTGGAGATAAAAAGGGCTGGACTGGGCTAGAAAGTCTCACGCTACGTATCAACGGAGGGGGAGTGTTGCTCTCTCATTTGCATCATCCCCTTCAGAGACTGTTGATGGGAAAACCTTGATCTTGCGCAGCTGTAAGCACAAAACCAGGCCCCGTCAGCTACAAGTAGCGTAAACTCGGGTAGCTCGACTGTGACCTACAGCCCAATAGAACCTGTAGAGTCCCATCGTATGGCCCCAAACTGGCCTCATGTGTTACCCAGAGGGGCAGCTCCCAGCACACACCGTTGACATTCTCGCCTACCATAACCTGACATTGCACCGCTGCTCCCAGCCTGTAAAGCTCGACCAGGGCCTGGAGGGAAGATGAAGCACTGCAGGCTGGGCATGTCACCCACAGGCTTTATCTCATTTGTTAAGGATAAAATCAGCTTCAGGCTCTAGAGAATCAAGCTCTGGAGGTATGGCCAGTTTCTGCAACACCCCCTCCCCGACCCCCACTAGCATAATATCCCTCTGGGGGTGCTCCCTGTGGTCTCTTGCAGAAGCCATCAGAGCCCTCATGGAGCAGCAGCATATAGAGGCAGCTGGAGCTTGTATGGTTATAAATAGTTAAACACTGATCGGGAGATCAAGTGTGCACCATGCCCATATTGCTAATGTTGCATGGAGAGCAAAGACCCAGCACCCTCCTTCACATAAATGCAGAATAGAAACCAACACTGTGCCGGGTAAAGTAAGAGCAGGATTTCAGGTCAGGCATCTTTTTGGAACCAACGCCTTGGTATGAAACAGCCGCATAGCCCCGCTGCTGTTCAGGGGCTGTAGATTACAGCAAGGAGGTTAGGCCTGCTGTCGAGGTAGGCGATGAGGCTTGTGTATCTACCCTCAGCTGGGTACACTGGATACTCCCCCAAGCTGCCACCTGTCATGGTAGAAACAAGCTCCATAGATCAGAACTCTGCAGGGCTCTTGGCACTGCCTCTCTGCAGTCCATCCCTTCTTCCCTGACTCTCTGCACAGTGTAACTGTTGTAGCACTAGAGGTGTGATACTATCTAATTAAAATTAGGACCACATAGGTCATTGTTGCAACTACTGTTCTATATGTGCAACAAATCCTGTACAAACTCTGGCATGTAAGAGGTCTATGGAAAGGTTAGGATGTGCTGAATATGATTATGCTACTTCTATGCATGTATCATTTTTGTATTTCAAGTCAGGAGTATTGGCTCTATACTTGGATTTCAAATATTTGTTCCTAGAGCAACACCCCTAAGGTAGCTAACAAGCACAACTTGGAGGGACTATTCAAATGGAGTGGCTTATCAAAAGAACATGTAACTGCCAATGGACCATGGAAGATGTGTATCTACGCTTAATGGAATTTCCTGCTAGGACTAAATGAAATCAGGCATTGACAGGTGACTTGCCTTTGTGACTCCAAACAGCTCATCTTTTACCTTGAATTTGCCACTAGCTATGCTGAGGGCTTTGTCTGAAACCATCAGTTTCCCTCCACCTCACACAAGCTATAAAAGGCCCTGAAAACACTGCTATCTTGTCTCATTCCTGCTCAAGCCTCTGGATTTATACTAATAGAGACATTCTAACCAAAGAATTGAGGACCTTCTAATGACTTAGAATCAGCCAGAGACTTAGAATAAACTGCAGGTTTAAGTCATCAGTGCTGCAAGCCTGAACCAAGAACTTTATGGATTTGATTCCTTTAGCCAGTTTTAACTTTTCTTTCTTTATAAACAAACCTTTAAATTTTAGATAAAGGACTGGCAACAGCATGCTATTTGGGTAAGAGCTGAGTTGTACAGTGATGTGGGTGTGGGGTTGGTCCTTTGCGATCAGAAGAACCTTTTAGTTGAGGTGACTAATTTGAAAGAACCACTCCTCTTTAAGGCTAGTTTTTTTTTGGGGGGGCGGTGATAAGAACTGAATATCTAAGGAAACTGCTTTTATAACTCATTAGCCAACATAGTGAGAGAGAAGTTAACTTGTGGCTGGTTTGGTACATCTTATGCAGGAATAACCACCAGTTTGGGGGGGGTGTCTGCTCTAGTTCTCAGCAGTTCATTCTGAATTTGGTATTCTTAGTTGTGACCCACAAAGGCACAGTGACCAGAGGCTGCAGAGAAAAGCTGCAAAAACTATTTAAGTGCTAGAAAAATGCCTTACAGTGAGAGACTGAAGAAACTCTAGCAGTTTAGCTTATCAGAAAGGTCACAAGGTGATTTGATTAGAACATAAGGTACTCTTGAGTCTAGCCCCCTCCCCCCCCCAAAAAAAAAGAGTAACAAGAACTCAGAAGTAAAAGCCAGACCAACTGAATTTAGAAATAAGGTAATTTTTAAACCATGAGGTTGATAAACCATTGGAACAAATTACTGATGAGAGTGGTGAATTCTCTGTCTTTTGAAATCTTTATGTCAAGACTGGATGCCTTTCTAGAAGAGATGCTTCAAACAAAAGTTAATGGGTTCAGTAAAAGAGTAACAGAGGAATTTAATCACTTGTAGATCAAACTAGATGATTTAATGTCCTTAAAAAAAACCACTCTGAATCAACGCATCTATGAAAGGTAGCAGAGTATCATTTCACTGGCAGATTTCAGCTTGTACCCTGGTTTGAATGAAAACATAAGAATGGCCCATACTGAGTCAAACCAATGGTCCATCTAGATCAATATTCTGTCTGACAGGTGCCAGTGCCAGATGCTTCAAAGGGAATGAACAGAACAGGGCAATTCTTAAGTGATCCATTTCCTGGTGTCCAGTCCCAGCTTCTGGCAGTCAGAAGCTTAGGGACACCCAGAGCACAGGGTGTCCCTAATACACACAATATGGAAGGGCAAACTAGAGCTAAATCATATTCTTTCCATCACTGCTTTGTTACTCTGAGTTTGTTTCAAACTCCCAGCTGAGATTTAGGGAAACCTCCCTCTCCAGATTGCTTATTGGATTTGTTTATGAATAACCAAACAGCAGGAAAAACACATGTGCCTGTCTTAGCACCGTCACCAGATCAAAGTCAGTTTTCTAACTCACCACGTTGCCATTAAAACAGAAGAGGCTGTTTTATTTTCTATCCAAAAAGCTAGTCTGAAAAAGCGCAGAGTTGTGAACTGCCTAGTCTCTCTTAAGAGTGAAAAGGAAGGGAAAATTCACTGGGCCAGATCTTCAGCTGTGCTACATCCAAGTAGCTCTGTTGACTTCAAGGCACCCATACTGTTTATGCCAACTGAAGACGTGTCCAACTGTTTCCACTCCCCTTCACACAGCCGGTATCACATGTCCCCACTCACCTCTTGACACGTTGTATTCTTGGGGAAGACGACATGGCTTAAATAAGCTGTGTTCTGTCAAGGCGACAAAACACAGCAGCACTAGCAGGATGTGCAGTGCAGCGAGACGTTGCGCTGCATCTCATCAGCTCTGAGAAGGCTTGGATGGTGCCCAAGTCATCCTGTGAATGACTCATCCGAAAGTGAGAAAAATGTGAAAAGGAGAAAAAGGAGGAGAAGACTGTAGATGGAGCTCCATGGCTCTTACAAAATAAAGGCAATTTGAAGCATCTGGAACGGAGCATATTGTTAAAATCATAGAAATGCTAGGCTGGAAGAGATCTCAAGGTCATCTTAGTCCATTCCCCCACACCGAGGCAGGATTAAGTATATGCTAATCCTGGTAGGAAAGACCCAAATGAGTTGGAAAAATCAAGAACCCCCAAAACTTCAGCCATTTCTTATAGCAGTACCTTGAACTGAACCATCTGAAGATGGATGGTCCTGTCAATGCCACAGCATTTTCAGCTGTGGTGGGGACTGGAAGTTCCCAGATAGTTGGAAATCCCATTTTGTAGGCTGTGACCAGAAGCAGGACAGCTCATGAGAAAGTCTGTTCCTTTGAAATTTCCACCTAAATTTGGCAGCATCACATGGATAGCTTGGACAAGATTCCCCTCCTGTTTCAACATCTTTTAACCATTTGCCAGATGTGACTGTTTGCCAATTGGCTCCAAGGCGAATCATCCATTTTCCCATGCCAAGAACATGCCAAAATCCTAGCCTTCAACATAATATGCAGCATTTGACAGACTTACCCCAACAGAATTGGGCAGAGGTCAGTTTTCCATGGCAAAGGGACATTTTTCCATTGCTGCTGTGAAAGTTATGGGTAGCCCCCCTTAACAGCTTACGAGCACCGAATAGGGGGAAGCAGAAGCCTCACGTACACAGTACCCTGAACTTTTGAACTCTCTTTTCTCTTCTGCCTTAAAGCAGGAGAAACTCGCTCCAAACCAGTTTTCACAGACCAGATAACGGAAGTGCAGGGTTTGTTAACCACCAATCAAATGCTAGCACGACCGAAGCCTGTATGTGAGTGTGTATAAAAGATTCTTGGTTTTTGTATAGAGTAGAGTTTTTTGTACCAAGGCTCTCCTTTCTTCTGCAGAATAAAGCATTTTTCCTTATCCCTGTCAGGCTGTTATTGGGCCTGCCTAGCTGAGAGCCAATATTTCGGTAACACTGCTTATTTAGATGGAAAAAATGGAGGCCAAAAGGAAACGTTTTGCTTTCCATGAACCTAGAAAAACATTTGTCGGTTTCCCAGGCGTAAGAAGCCTTTGTCTGCACAAATCCAGTTCTGATGGAAGCACAGGCATGACATACCCATACTATGGAATTTGACTATGTATGAAGAGCTCAAATATCCCTCTGAAGTTCGGATCCTGCCCTATTGAAATTAATGGGATTTTTGAAGGTGGATTTCTAATTCACACTAACAAGCCTGCATCTTTGCCCTCTTATCAGCTGGTCCACATAAGAGGCTGAGTCTACTACCACTGCCAGCTAGTGGAGTTATTCCTTTAGCAGTAGAGCCTCCTGCTTTTAAGTTGTAAAGGGCCTGGGTTCTAACCCTGCTGACGCCAAGCAGATAACTGACCGAAAACCTGAGTTGCCAGAACGTACATATGTAGTATGCGGAGAACTTTACTGCCCCTTCTATGGACATATTGGACCTGATTCTAGGCCTGTGTAAACTCCATTCCGATCAGTGGAGTTGTACCAGTGTCAAACCAGTAGAATCCAGAGTCAGGCCATTTCAGCATTCAAAGCTTTCTCAAGAGCTGTACGCTTTGATTATAAACAGACTGTAACCAGCTCCGTATCTTATCAAATAACTAACCAGGTTCTCCGCTCAATTTTCACAAGGGTTAATCCCATAGATATCAGTGGTATTATTCCTAATTTGCACCTGTGATCAAGCCCAATGAATTTGAGTTTTCACAGCCTTACAGGTTTTGCTAAGACACATAGGCACACTTGTAGTGCTTACTCAGTGTTCCCTGACTATAGACAAGATTTCAGAGATGCAATATGGGCAATTCTGTAGGCAGAGTACCTGTCCCAAGCAAAACCAGGAAAAGCAGTTACTGCCTTGGGGATGTCTGACTAGTCTAGATGTCCATATCAAAATGAGTGGGATACAATGTTATCTCTTGAGCTTTTACTAGCTTCATATTTTTTTCTTAAAGCCCCAGCTTCTGGAGTTCTGTGATATGAGAGTCTTGGGGTTTTTTTAAAGTAGATATTAATTCTAGCCCTCATTTGTGGAGAAAAGGTGAATCCTAAAGGCTTAAAAACCAGAATGCAAATAACACCCCCAGTTTTGGTGGGCCTGGCTCATGATTTTTTGAGCACAAAAGGTTGGCCATACAGGGGACAGTTCTGCATCTTCCATGCTGATCTAGTCAAACAAGCTGTCTAATCAGCATGAACTAAGGAGTCCCAGCCTGCCTTCAACAGAAGGCACCAATTAAAACAAAGCAGCTACTACTACTAAGAAAAATTGGAAACTACCTAGGTTGAGTTGCAGCCTTGTCCCCTGGCATCTTGTCTCCCAGAGACCACATCCAGCCTCCAGCCCTCAAACACTAACTGGCTGAATATTATACTGCAACTAAGGCTGTCTATGCTACACACCTTACAACGGCACAGCTATGAGGTCTCCCGTGAAGCCTCTCTATGCCGAGAGTGGCGGTGGAGGGAAGAGAACTCCCCCGCTGGCACGATTAAGCCACCAAGGAGCAGTCATAGCTATGTCAGCAGGACAGCATCTCCCACTGACATAGCACTGTCCACACCAACACTTCTGTTGGCATTTTGTTTCACACCCTTGACCAACATAATTGCTAGTGTGGACAAACCCTGCGGGTACCATCGTGTTGCATTTGACCTCTCATTGTTTCCAATGACTTGTCCCCCTATGCTGGGAAATTCAGCAAACTCTCCCCGCTGTCGCTCCAGCAGAGGAGAAACTTCAGCAGTGCTGTCAAAGCAGGCTCTGAGCGGGGAGAGCAATAAAAACACCAGCAGCCCATTTATGGCACAGCAACTATCCTGGGGAGGACTGCCCCTGTGCAAGAGAAATTGAAGGAGAATCCTCTAAGTTGTGCAGAAAAGCCATTGAGCCTTGCAGTGGACATGGCTGTTGGTTTTTATTCTTGGGCACTGCTTGGATGCCATAGCGAGGGACCCCAATACAAGAGCGTAGACAGAGAAAGGCAGATCTGCCATTCCATTCTATGGGAAATCCCAACATTGCAAAAAAAGTTCTAATCATAAACAAAGGCAAATATTGGCATTTCCCATAAATAATTTTTGAAAAAACAGTTGAAATCTGATTTCAATAAAATCAGAACGTTGTTTTGATTTTGGCTCGATTATAAGTTAGAATATATAATTAAATAAATTTCAAACTGAAAAGTGGCTTTGAAACCACCTCAGAACATTCCATTCCAATAAATTTGGACTTTGAAATGTTCTACAAATTGGCATTTTTTGATGGAAAAATATTCCACTGGAAAATATTCAGAGAGCATGCATGCATGGATAGATAGGGTATTTTCATTTGCAACGTAAACAGTTGCCAGTTTTACATCCTCATAACACCCAAAAATAGTCTCCATAGCCTACTAAAGACCCTTTCTTGACAGAAACTAAATGGAGCTTGGCAACCTATGTAATTAAATTTGTTCCTATCTACAGTGTGTTAGCGCTATTATTTTCCCATCATAAATGCTGTGTTAATAATGTTGTTTGCTTTATCGTTGATGTGTGCTGATATTTTATTTAAATGAATTTGCCTTGGAGTCACTCTGATGTCAGAAAGGTCAGAGGAAGAGATATTTATGAGTGGCAATTATGTTTTTTTAATATTTAAACAGACTTCGGAAAAAGTTATCACTATCTGGTCATGGCTTCCATATAAGCTGTAACAGCTGGCTCCACTCAACAAGGTAGGAAGTACTAAATTCTATTAGTTGGAGACAAATAGTGTTTGGCCATGGCAAAGTTAATCACCAAACTTGAGAGCTCTGTTAATTAAAATGGCTATGCAAATATACCTGCTAAAAGCTCAGACCCCCATTTTGTATGCAAAAGACAGTTGATAGGTATGCAGGGTATTTGCATAATGGAAAAAAATTGGCAATTTTTAATGTGTGTGGAAGCTTGAAATTCATGGGCTTTGCATTGGTGTCTCTGCACCTTTGAGTCACCACTCACAGCTGGACTCAGTTACATTTATACACGCACACGTATTTATATAACCATGGCAACGAGGTATATAAAAAATTTAGAGATTTAAAATCTCACAAAGTTAATAACTCACCGTGAACTATGGGCTTGAAACCTCCTGTCTTGTTTGCCTTATCACACATATAAAGCATCATTTATACAGTGCCAATCACTGCAGTAGTGGAGCATGATGGTGCCTGGGGGCAGCTTTCCTATCTCAGTAGGACTCTGTAGAGTCTCAAGCAATGAGGATACCATCAAGCTGGAAAATTGCAGCATCCTTAAAACAGCCCCAGTTCTCAGCAGATAATGCTGGAATCAACCTTGTGTCTAGCACTTGCAGAAATCAGATTCTCACACTGCTTTTATCAATTCTACAGAGCTTAAATGTCACTGCACCAAGCAGGGACAACTCCACACTGGGAAATTGCATTTCTCTTCATGCCTGCATCTTGCTGCTCTCTCAGCTTCCCAGAGCTAGGGCAAAAGGATGTGAATGTAATTGCATGGATGGCTATGCTTGAATCAAGTCTTTGGGCTGGAAAGAAAGAATGAGTAGTCACAAAGCTGGTGAGTGGGCACTTACAAAGTGGGTATAATGAGTGAGCATGGACAGAGAGTGGGAATCTACACAAACACTAGAGGTTTAAGAACATCATCAAGGGCTGGCAAAGGAGGACTGAATAGAACTGGTTGGGAATTTAATGAAATCTCTTCATTAAACAAGTGACAGTTTGTCAAAACTGAAGCTGTTCGTGGAACAGGTTTGGATTCAATGACTTTTCCGCCTCAACATTGTATTAAAAAAAGCTGGAATTGTCAGAATAGCTCACGTCTACATTTTCTAAGGGAAACATTCTATTTTCCTGATTCAGAATGAGTTTTTGTTCAGAAATTTAGACTAAAAAGATTTAAAAGGGTGGGAAAAAAAGTCAAACTCCAAAACAAAAATTTTGATGAACCTGAACTGAAATTTGTTTGGTTTGTGAATATTTCAACTCTTCGTCCCAATTCAAGATGGAAAATAATTTTGCACTAAAAATATTCAAGGGGCAGGAAATCTACTTCCCAGCCAGCGCCAGGAGTGAGATCTCTAGCTGATGAGGTAATTAGTTTCCCATCTAACCCCTTCAGATACTTGCAGACATTCCTCCCTTGGTTGCTACATTGCATGGTCAAGCTAGGCCTATTTTAGGAGAGGGGAGTAAACCACTCCTGACCCTTTGTCCTTCTAATCACTCCTATAACAGTCTGTGCATCGCTGCTGCTCAGGTGCTTGGAATAGAACCTCCTGGGTTTGCTTCTCCTCAGACTCAGACTCATAGGTCAGAAGGGACCAATCTGATCATCTAGTCTGACCTCCTGCACAAGGCAGGCCACAGAACCCCACCCATCCAATTTTAAAACAACCCCTATCCCAGGACCGAGTTATTGAAATCCTCAAAATTGGTTTGAAGACCTCAAGCTGCAGAGAAACCACCAGCAAGCGACCCGTGCCCCACGCTGCACGTTACTCCTGCTTTATGCCAGAGTACACGAGTGGGGAAATCACATCCGGTAACCCAGCTGTGTTCTCACCAGCATAACGCAGATGGGCCTAGCAGAACAGTGCTCTGTGATGTCAGGTATCCATTATACAGCCCAAAGCTATGCAGGCTTATATTTGCTTGCCATGCAATAATAAAGCCAATAGCAAATTCACAGCCCACTGTCACCACTACTCTCATTTATCATTTACTACATCGTAAGTAGCTTCTCTGTGAACATCTGTGTGGTGGATATTCAACTCATTCTTTTAGGGCTTGGCTACACTACAGAGTTGCAGCGCTGGTGAGAGGGTTACAGCGCTGCAACTTAGGATGTGGCCACATTTGCAAAGCACGGCCAGCGATGTAACTCCCTGTTTGCAGCGCTGGCTGTACACCCGGTCAAGCCTCGGGTGTAGGGGATCCAGCGCTGGTCAGCAAGTGTGGACACTCACCAGCGCTTTTATTGATCTCCGTGGTATAAGGAGGTATCCCAGCATACCTTAGAAGCCTCTCTGGTAATCATGCACACTCCACTGCCCTGGGCTCAGCTGACCCCTCCTTTAAATGCCCCAGGAATTTTAAAAATCCCCTTCCTGTTTGCTCAGCCAGGTGTGGAGTGCAATCAATCATTCAATCAATCAGCAACCATGCCTCCATGCCCCAAACGAGCCCCAGCATGGAACAGTTCTGAGCTGCAGGACCTCATCAGTGTTTGGGGTGAGGAGGCTGTGCAAGCACAGCTGCGCTCCAGAAGGAGAAATTATGATACCTGTGGGCAGATATCGCAGTCCTTGCTGAGAAGGGGCCATGAACGGGATGCGTTGCAGTGCAGGGTCAAAATAAAAGAGCTGAGAAGTGCTTACTGCAAAGCCCGTGAGGGAAATCGCCGCTCAGGAGCTGCCCCCACAACCTGCCATTTTTACAAGGAGCTGGATGCCATACTTGGGTGTGACCCCACTGCCAATCCGAGGACCACGATGGAGAGTTCAGAGCAGGGAGAAGTGGGGGAGGGTGTAGAGGAAGCCGACAGTGAGGCTACTGGCATGGAGGGAGACACCCCGGAGTCCCAGGAGGCATGCGGCCAGGAGCTCTTCTCAAGCCAGGAGGAGGCTAGCCAGTCGCAGCAGCTGGAAGTTGCTGGTGAGGAAGAAGCTGCGGAGTGTGCTCGGGGTAAGCAGATTTTTATGTTTTGGGAGAGGAGGGTTTGGGTTATGGCTGCCTGCATGCATGCCTAAACGTGGAATTGCCCATTGATTTGCTCTATCACATCTCTGTAATCTGCCTCGGTAATCTCTTGAAAAGTTGCAGCCAGAGCGTGAGCAATTTGCTTTCTCAAGTTTATCGGGAGAGCCACCGTGGTCCTTGTCCAGGTCAGGCTAACTCGTCCGATCCACTGTGCAGCGAGGGGTGGGGGGGCCATGGCTGCACACAGGCAAGCTGCATAGGGGCCAGGGCGGAATCCACATTGCTGTAGACCCTCCCTCTCTTCCCAGGTAAGACGCAGCAGTGATATGTCTGGCAGTAGGAAACCCTGTTGAGAATTTAGGGATACTTGAGTGCAGGACGCCAGGTTCACGGTCCCCCCGCCACAGCCCCACGGTGTGCTCCAGTCTCCCGCCCACCCCTTCCCAGCACGTAGCTAGCCCCGCGGTGCACTCCGGTGTTCCCCCACCCCCCTCCCAGCAGGCATCCAGTCCCGCGGTGTGCTCCGGTCTTCCCCCCACCCTTCCCAGCACATAGCTAGCCCCGCGGTGCGCTCCGGTGTTCCCCCACCCCCCTCCCAGCAGGCATCCAGCCCCGCGGTGCGCTCCGGTGTTCCCCCACCCTTCCCAGCAGGCAGTCAGCACAGCTGTGCGTTTCCCCCCCCCGTCACCACCAGGCCGGCATTAACGCAGACCCCCCCCCCCCACCATCAGCTCGCCACCTTCCTGTTCACTACTGTCCCCTGTGCAGGACACCAGCTACCTCCTGTACGCAGTGCAGATAAGCCCCAGTGACCCATCGGTCAATTCCCCCTCCCAGGTGCACTCGGGGCAGAAACACTCACCCCATTGCTCGCCATGACTTAGCTTCCCTGGCCTCTCTGTTTTATGTGAGGTATGCGGGAAGGATGCTACAAAAAGTCTAAAAACCCCTTCACTGTGTGATAATAAACAAACAATGTAGCTTCTGTGTATTACATGGTTCTATCTTTATTTTTTCTAGTGACCTTGACTAATGCAGCCGGATCACCGGCCTCATGTCGCTTGCAGAACTTGAGAAGAAATCCCAGAAAATCAAAAGAAGAATTGATCAAAGCAGTTATGAATCACTACAACAGAGAAAGTAGGAAGAAACAGGAATGGAGAGAGAAAATGTATGACTGGAGGCAAACAGAAAGCAGGAGAAAGGAACTGGCTATCAAATAAACCTCAAAGCAGATGATAAGCCTCCTGGCTCGCCAAACTGAGTCTTTCGAGTCTCTCGTAGCCATGCAGGCAGATCTGTACCGTAGTAACCCATACCCCTCCCAAAGCTCTCTTTCTTGTTCCCCAGTATTTGCACAAAACACCTTTCTCCAGCAGCCAGTTTATTACTACCCCCAGCTGCCCCCAACACCTGTACGATCACCTACCAGCCCTGATAACTACAATTCTTACCCTGTGCACTCCACCCCTATTACCCTGCAGCATAGTAATCCTGAAGTACAGCAGACATTGAACAGTAATTCTGAAGAACAGGACATATTCAAACCTCTGAATGTACAGTCCACCACCCTAACCCCCCTGGCCTTTTATGTACTGTATTTTGAATAAAGGATTTTATGGCTTTTACAATACGTTTTATTATTGCAGGAAGTGGTAAATATTGTACCCCAAGGTAGAACAAAGCACAGCAAAGGCACCAAACATTACTGTTGGCTCTCAGCATCAAATTTGTTCCCTTAAAGCATCCCTAATCCTTGAAGCCTTTTCCTGGGCCTCCCTAGTAGCCCTGCTCTCTGGCTGTGCAAATTCATCCTCTAGGCGTCGAACCTCGGAGGTCCATTCCTCACTGAATCTTTCACCCTTCCCTTCACAATTATTATGGAGGGTACAGCACGCAGATATAACAGCGGAGATGCTGCTTTCCCCCAAATCTAGCTTCCCGTAAAGACACCTCCAGCAGACTTTCAAACGGCCAAAAGCACACTCCACAGTCATTCTGCACTGGCTCAGCCTGTAGTTGAACCGGTCCTTGCTCCTAACAAGCTTCCCTGTATACGGTTTCATGAGCCATGGCATTAAGGGGTAAGCGGGGTCTCCAAGGATCACAGTGGGCATTTCGACGTCCCCTACTGTGATCTTGCGGTCTGGGAAAAAAGTCCCGGCCCTCAGCCTCCTGAACAGGGAACTGTTCCGAAAGATGCGTGCATCGTGCACCTTTCCAGGCCATCCTGAGTAAATGTCAGTGAAACGCCCACAGTGATCCACAAGCGCTTGCAGAACCACAGAGAAATACCCCTTGCAGTTAACGTACTCTGATGCCAGGTGGGTTGGTGACAGAATAGGAATATGCGTCCCATCTATTGCCCCTCCACAGTTAGGGAAACCCATTTCTGCAAAGCCATCCACAATGTCCTGCACGTTCCCAAGAGTCACAGTTCTTAGCAGGGTGTGATTAATGGCTGTGCAAACTTGCATCAGCACCATTCCAACAGTAGACTTTCCCACTCCAAACTGGTTCGCCACCGATCGGTAGCTGTCTGGAGTTGCCAGCTTCCAGATTATTGCAATAGCCACCCGCTTCTCCACTGGCAGGGCAGCTCTCAATCTCGTGTCCCTGCGCCGCAGGGTAGGGGCAAGCTCAGCACACAGTGACATGAAAGTGGCTTTTCTCATCCTAAAGTTCTGCAGCCACTGCTCGTCATCCCAGGCTTGCAGGACGATGTGATCCCACCACTGAGTGCTGGTTTCCTGAGCCCAAAGGCGCCGTTCCACGGTGCTAAGCACGTCTGTTACTGCCACAAGCAATTGAGTGTCTTGAGCATCAGGCGTTTCAATATCATCATCTGACTCCTCACTGTCACTTTGCAGCTGAAGGAATAGCTCCACTGCCACGAGTGATGTGCTGGCGACATTCATCAGCAAGGTCCTCAGCAGCTCAGGCTCCATTTATAACAAAAATCTCAGAAATCGCGCTGCAGAATCACAATGCCGCCAAACTGCTCGGAATGTGCAGCAAAGCACCACGGGGCATTGGAACAGGAAGCGGAAAGACCCGCACACTTCCTTCCCCTTCCCACAAGCCACAGTGCCAAAATGGGACAAGGTGCTCTGTGGGATAGCTGCCCACAATGCACCACTCCCAACAGCGCTGCAAGTGCTGTGAATGTGGCCACACTGCAGCGCTGGTAGCTGTCAGTGTGGCCACACTGCAGCGCTGGCCCTACACAGCTGTACGAACACAGCTGTAACTACCAGCGCTGCAAACTAAGTGTAGCCATACCCTTAGGGCTTGTCTACATCAGAAAGTTGCAGCGCTGGTGAGGGAGTTACAGCGCTGCAACTTAGGAGGTGTACACATCTGCAGGGCACCACCAGCGCTGCAACTCCCTGTTTGCAGCGCTGGCCGTACTCCCGTTTTGTCTCGGGTGTAGAGGATCCAGCGCTGGTGATCCAGCGCTGGTAATCAAGTATAGACACTTACCAGCGCTTTTCTTGACCTCCGTGGAATAAGCAGGTATCCCAGCATACCTGAGGAAGCCTCTGGTAATCAAGCTGGTCTCCTTCCCCGGCTTGCTCTCGCGTTCCCCGAACCCCGAGCAAGCAGGTCTCCTTCCCTGAGGTTTGCTGGGTGGTTCCGGGAACGCGAGAGCAAACCGCGGCGAAGCTGGTCTCCTTTCCCGGTTTGCTCTCGCGTTCCCCGAACCCCCCTTGAAGCCGCCCAACAGCGCTGCAGTGTGGCCACATCTAACATCACTTGCAGCGCTGGTTGCTGTAAGTGTGGCCACTCTGCAGCGCTGGCCCTATACAGCTGTACTAATACAGCTGTAACAACCAGCGCTGCAAAATTTTAGATGTAGACATGGCCTTAGTCTGAATCAGAGATGCTTCCTGCAGTGAGCATCACTAAATTGTGGAGTATGTTTGCAAGTGAGTGGGTGGAAGACCCATTACTGAGTTATCTAGGCAGGGCTATTTAAAGTTAAGTGCCCAAATCTCACTGAAAATCAACTGTCTTACACCCCTTTGAAAATGCATGCATGAGCAACAGGCTGGGCAAAGTGTATCCTCTATCTCCCTCCAATCAACAAGACACTAGAAGATGATAGCTTATAAATGCTACCTGCTAACAGAATCATCCCTTTATCCCAAACAGTAGAAGTCTCTAGGTTAAAAAACCTGCCAGTAATCTCTGTTTATGATTTGATTCATATCAGAGTTTAAGGCCAGAAGGTGCTATTAGATCATATAATCTGATGGCTCATATGTCACTGAGGGCTGGTCTACACTAGGGGAGGAGATCGATCTAAGATACGCAACTTCAGCTACGTGAATAACATAGTTGAAGTCAAAGTCTCTTAGATCGAATTACCTACCATCCTCACAGCGCGGGATCGATGTCCACGGCTCCCCCTGTCGACTCCGGAACTCCACCAACACAAACAGCGGTAGCGGAGTCGACAGGAGCGTGTTGGGGGAATCGATGTATCGCATCTCATCTAGACGCAATATATCGATCCCCGAGAAATCAATTGCTAGCCGCCGATATGGCAGGTAGTGAAGACAGCCTGAATTTCACCCACTTACCCCTGTACTTAACCCACTAACTTGTTTGCCTAAAACAGTGTGTGTTTGGCTAATGCAGATCTTCCTGAAAGGCATCTAGTCTTGAACGAACATCAAAAGATGGAGAATCCACCACTGGGCTCTGTAGTTTGTTCCACCAATTAATCACCCTCACTGTTAAAAAGGTGGACTGTATTTCTAATTGGAATTGTCTGTACCTCTTTACCAGATGTGTATCACTCCTCCACAGGGCACTGAAGTAGTTAACAGCGGCTACTCAGGCAGACAGATGCTTTCCACAGAGCACAGGGAAAGCTTCTGACCTTTATTCTGTGTATGGCAGGTGCCTACTACTAGTGTCTGGATTTCATTCTATTGTTGTCACTGTCATTTGCCAGGGTGACTCAGTGTGGAAGGTGCATATTTATTTGGGGAACCTGGTCACTATTCAGTCCATTAGGTTAAGCACTTGCATAATTAGGCTGTTCCAGCTGTCAGCACTATTTCAGACAGCCCAATTCCTCTTCAAATTATACTGTAAGCAAAACAAGTCTAGATTTTTTAAAAACATGATTTTGGCAACACGAAGGAGGTTCTGTTTGAACAAAACTGCATTTTAATTTGTCAGCTGCCCTTGAAGCATTAGATTTATTTAGCAAGGAACAGATAAAGAGAAGAAAAATGGGTAGTAACTCTGGCTTAAGCAGAGACCTAGCTGTTATTCACAGGTTGATTCCTATTGACATCAGGAGACATTTAGATTCTAACTACAAGTGACTAGAGCTACTAGGATTTTGCTTGGTAATATCAAATGCACAAGATCTAAATTTTTATGAGGTCTCTTAAGGGGCCCTGGGGCAAGATACATTAAGGGTATTTTGCTGAGACTGGGGTATAGATGGGAAAAGTTCTCTGAAAGCCAAGTCTGCCCCATGCAAGGGGTTGCCATGTCATTCCCACCATATATCCGACAGACAGGACGGCCATATGGCTGTGCATTCTGGATCTGCTAATGAAAGCGATACTGTACCAGGGGGCCACAGTTGGCTCGCTGAGGTCAATGGGAGAACGTGTGTGCGCACATTGAGCAAGAGAGCAGAATTTGGTCTACTTGCCTTTGGAAAGGAGAGATGGAATTGCTGGGTGAGTTAGATGAGAGGCTTGCTTGGTTCAGCCTTACTCCAGTTATATGCCTCATCTGATTTCAACGGAATTACCCTGACAAAACCCAAGTAATGCAGTGAAGACAGTTCCCTAAGCTGTGAATAGGATCATGTGATCTGCCTTTAAAGAACAGGATCTACTCATACTTAAAGCTCAGCATGTACTTAAATGCTTTGTTGGATCAGGATTTTAGTCAACTACCTCACTGCAGGATGCATGCTTGTGGTCTGCAAAACCACAGTGAGGCAGGAACCTCTCTCTTCCAACTCAGCTCCACGGGTAGGAGCACTGGTACTGTGCCTTTGAGGGATAGACCGGTGCCAGGCAGAACTGGGCAGACTTCTGGGCAAATCTTCCCCCCTCCCACTGAAGAATACACATTCAGGTGGACTGAAGAAATAGGCAAATTCAGGTAGATTTCAGTGAATTGTTTTGGTAAAATATTAAGAAAAATTCAGAAATTTCTGGACAGGTTTGTTTTGGCCTTTCCCTAATGAAAGGTTTTGGCAAGACATTTCTCTTCAGAATTTCATTAAATTTAAATAAAAAATTGTTAAAGGTGAAAAGAAACCCTCAACTTAAATGAAATGGTTTCTGGTTGAACAAAACACAGTATTGACCAAAAATGTTTTGTTTCACAGGGGGAAGGAGGGGAATTTGGTTTCATGTTGACCTGAACCAATTCTTTTTGGTTCAGCCAAATGGGTTATTTGCACAGCTTTAGTGATAAGCTCCCTTCACCTAGGCCACACAGTCCTTCTCATATGCAACACAGAAGATTAATTTGGCACAAATCCCTTACTAGGGAAGACTTGCATCATTTCTTTGTTCCATTAGCTTTAGTGTCTTCTCATGCTCCGTGCTGTATGTTTTAAGCTTAGGGGAAAGCTCCCAAAGTAGCTTGAAATTAAGCTTTGCATCCGAGGCTCAATCAAAAATTCGTTGACACCCATGGGAGCACTTCTGTTGGCTTCAGTAAGCACCGGACAGTGTACTCCAAGATACTATGCTAGATGCTTTTTATTTCATGATGTGCTCTCCAAACACACAGACGGTCACGCCAAGCCCCTCTGTTGTATCTAAATCAAACTAACCTGAAACAGAGAAAGATTCATCACGGCTAAGAGGAACTGAAGTGGGTCAGGGAGCCTATTGCAATCCCCCTCCCCAAAAAAAACATCATCAGGGATAGAATATGCACAAAAGACCATTTAATACATTTCAAGATGATCCTTTAAACCCAACTGCCACGGGAAGGGTTGCAAGCCATTTATCGTCTATCAATCACACACTGCATTGTGGGAAGAGCTTTTTGTACGATCTCACCTCACACTCAAAGCCAGATTGGTACTGCAATCTTATCTGCCTTTTCCATATGAGAGACTGCATAGATTCTATTTAGTAATGATAGGGACATTTTGCTCTAATGTTTTCCAGCATCTTAATGTTACACCCAATTCATCATTGCCTTTAACCCTGCGTCATCCTGTACACCAATGTAAAACCACTAGCAAATCAGTTTTCTTCCAGCTCTGAACTCCTTTTGGCTGGTGACAATAACTCCCAAGGTGCAGGGGAATGGTGAATCAAGCCCATAACAAATCCTTTTTCTTCTTCCATAAACCAGGAGATAACCCAGAGGAGATGCACCCTGAAACCCCACCTCCCCCTTACGCTGCAGGAATGTATTTCATTGTGGCACTTTGCCAGTATTGTTTATGTCTACCCACCAGAACTCAGCCCTGTGCTATGTATAGCTACCGGGCTGGGTTTTGATCCCACACTCACCGACAGGCATAGAGCTAAATCCACAATGGGGACTTACGACTCCATGTAGCAATGTGAGGACACACCCAGGTTTGCGCATGCCCATAACAGAAAGGTAGACACCAGGGGGACTTCATTAGAAATTTAGGTACAAGAAAGTGAGGTGATAGCTAAGTGGGGAGGGGTTGAATATCTAAAAGTTTGACTTTGGGACCTCCATCTTTTATATCTAGCCCAGAGAGATGAAGAGTAGATCTACGTGATGGATTTATTTGTATTACAGTAGTGGCTAGGAGCCCCATTGAGCTAGGTGCGGTATAGATAATAAAAATGATGGCCCCTGCCCCTACAAAAAGTGTGTACCCCAACCATCAGTGAGTTGCCTAGAGTCACACAGGAAGTACATGGCAGAACCAGGAATTGGATCTCTCAGTCCTAGGCGAAGTCCATAATCCCAATGGCCATCCTTCCCTTGCTATTGAAGGAATTGGTCCCCCATAATCAGTCTAGGCTTTGGCAACCAGATTATATTTTCTTTGAAGGTTGACAATGTTAGTGCTCAATCTTAGGACTTCAGTAGGGGTTGATGGTGCATCTGGTCCTTAAAAGATAGGCAAGCACAGTGAATAGCCTTCCCATTCCAGTGGCCTCAGCACTCTTCTTGTGCCTTTTTCTTGCTGCATTTTCTCATTTCCTCAGAGCTGGGCAAGATTTCAGATAAACTCTGCTTGACATTTTAAAATATGAAGATTGTGTTCTCTGTAATTACTCCTTTGTTCTCCAAATCCCCGAGAGGCCCTAAGGCAGCTTTCTGTATGAACTTCTCAGGCAAGTTGGAATCCCAGGCTTCTCTGCAGGAAAGGCGGTGCCATGTATCCACCAATTCCCCAGGGATTAGAGCTTCAAGTGGATGCTTCGGCATTCTTCCACGCAGGTGCCCAGCTGTCAAGAGGAATATAAACAAATGCAAGAAAAGAGGTGGAGGCTGCTTAGGCCATGTCTACATCTAAAATTTTGCAGCGCTGGTTGTTACAGCTGTATTAGTACAGCTGTATAGGGCCAGCGCTGCAGAGTGGCCACACTTACAGCAACCAGCGCTGCAAGTGGTGTTAGATGTGGCCACACTGCAGCGCTGTTGGGCGGCTTCAAGGGGGGTTCGGGGAACGCGAGAGCAAACCGGGAAAGGAGACCAGCTTCGCCGTGGTTTGCTCTCGCGTTCCCGGAAACCACCCAGCAAACCTCAGGGAAGGAGACCAGCTTGCTCAGGGTTCGGGGAACGCGAGAGCAAGCCGGGGAAGGAGACCAGCTTGATTACCAGAGGCTTCCTCAGGTATGCTGGGATACCTGCTTATTCCACGGAGGTCAAGAAAAGCGCTGGTAAGTGTCTATACTTGATTACCAGCGCTGGATCACCAGGGCTGGATCCTCTACACCCGAGACAAAACGGGAGTACGGCCAGCGCTGCAAACAGGGAGTTGCAGCACTGGTGGTGCCCTGCAGATGTGTACACCTCCTAAGTTGCAGCGCTGTAACTCCCTCACCAGCGCTGCAACTTTCTGATGTAGACAAGCCCGAAGTGAGAGAAGCAGCAGTCACTTAGTGGGGTGAAATGGTGGGTTTATATTTAGAATAAACCAAAGGAAGTTTTATTTAATACAGTGCAAGGGCAAGCTCTTGGAAACCACAGCTAGGCAGGTCAGAGTGTTAAATATAGTAGCTGTGACTTGCCCTTTTAAAGAGCGGCATGTGCCAAGAGCAGCACTACTGGGATACAGTATTGACACATTTTGAGTCAACTTATTGTGCTGAGCAAACCAAACCTACACCCTGTCTTTTATAATGAACCGAAGCTAAATCTCCAAAGCTTGTAAAAATGGGTTCACATCTTACTCTAAGCTGGAGCATTCCAAAGAGCCACCAGGAACTCACAGTAATAAGGCAGAGAGGCTCAGGAGAGAATGAGCAACAGAAAGGAGATGGAAGCAATCAATTGAAGTAAAAAATACCCTTAAAGTGACAGGCCACCAGGTGAGAGACTCAGCCGGGGACTGAGTGAAGAATGAAGTTTGCCAAAATGCCAGCAAGTCTCTAGTTACTAAAGGATCCAGCTGTAAGATTTAATAATGAAAGCCAGACTGAGCAAGTTCTGGCTGTGACTCTTCTGCCCCTCCATCTGTCTAGAACTAAATACAAAGTGCGGTGGAGAGTCAATTCAGGTAGTGGATCTGTTTTTAACATTGAAGGAAGGACAATGTGTGCTGGGGAAGACTCCCTGACAAAAGGTATTGGTCTGTACACAGCATCCCAAAGGGAAGGTTGAAAATCCCAGGGTTTGGAGTATTCTTCCTGGATTGAGTAAAACCCTGGAGCATACACTGTAGGAAGCTCTGCCTGGACATCTCATTTCTGATGTCCTTCTGCTCTCTGATGTTCCAAGGCTAGAGCCAATCAAACTGATAATAGTTCAAAGCCTTTGTCAATCACTGCAATTCACTCCGGCTAATAGGAGGGAGCAGCACAGGGTAGCAACAAGCAAGAGGCCTGATTGTCTTCCTGGGAAGCAGCAAAGAGGAAGTCTGATCAGCAAAAGACTGGAAGGGCAAGAGCAGGGCTGGACAGGATGGCAGAGTGTAACCAGTAGGAAAAACCTGTCAGTCACCACTGAGATGAAGGATCAGGGCAGACTTTCAAAACAGGTACAGGCTTTCCAGAGATGAGCATGGAAGAGGTACAGACAGGCAGCTGGCTTTCCAGCAAGGGAGACCTCCACTCATGCACACTCAGAGGTCCAGGGAAAGTCAACGCTGAGACCAGGCAAAAGTCAGTCTTATTTTGGCAGAGGAGTTACAAGACTTTCTAGATATTCTAAATAAATAAAACAGAAGGCGTGTAGTTAGTACACCTCTACTCAGATGTAACACTCCTCAGGAGTCAAAAAAAAATCTTACCGCATTATAAATGAAACCGTATTATATCGAACTTGCTTTGATCTGCCAGAGTGTGCAGGCCACCCCCCACCCCGGAGCGCTGCTTTACCGCATTGTATCTGAATTTGTGTTATATTAGGTCACATTATATCAGGGTAGAGGTGTATATATAAAGGTTGCTATGCAACTAGAACTGGTAAGAAAATAGTAGTTCCCCTCTTCCCCCCCACCATGGAAAAGATTTTAAAGATATTTTTTAGTTTTGTTTTCATCAAAATATCCAAAACTTCAGACAAATCAAAATATTGCAGGTTTTGGCCAAAGTTCATTAGGTTTTTGGATATTCATCTTTGACACACAAGCAGAACTGCCTGAAATGGTGCTTGTGAATTCCACCTGATTTTGAGTGTGCTAGCAGCTCACACAACATAACTGATTCCCACAAACGGTCCAGGGTTTCTTAACCATTAGAGAATTTAGGCTGCCTGCGAGTTGTTTGCAGACTGTCTTATTCATTGTCCCTTCATTAAAACTTGGAAGTTTGCATCCAAATTCTCTGCCAGTGTAAATGAGCACAGCTCCACAGACTCCAGTCACTCTCTGGGTATTTACATTCACAGAGAATTTGATCCATCAAACCCACACTCAGCTCTTGTCCCTTCACCTGGGGACATTTGTAGCCCTGAGACCCACCTCTGTCTGTTTTATCTCCTCTTCCCCGTATAATCCTTGTGGCTTTTCTTGGGTGACTGACAAGAGCTGCATGGTGGAACTAGCAAGCTTGGCTCATTAACTGATGGGGTTTCACTGGTGAGAACATTTGCTAGAACGTAGTCTAATTCAACACGCAGCTGGAGAGCAGTGGCTGGAAGCTATGGTTTACATTATGATGCGAGGCTGGCTGTCCCGCTCAATTCCACAAATGGAGCCAGAAGGCAATGTACTTCAACACCATTAGAAGGGGGGAATTAAAATCTCCTCTTCCAGACTAAAAACTGAATTTGGTTTCACAAATTACCAGGCTGCCTCTAGCACGGTGAAGAGTTCCCAAGCGCTCTAATAGGGTAATTTGATACAATCAGTATTCACATCACAGCAGCATGGTATACCAGGCGTTCCCTTCCACAATAGCATCTAGAGAGTCAGGGACTTTGCATCTCTGGGAGAGATGCAAAGAAGATCCCAGCAATTAAAAGTAATGAATGACTTAAGACATGGAGAGTGGGGATAAAATGATTAAGGAAAAGGGTTGGCAATCATAGTAAGGCAGAAATCCAGATTCTGGTTCATGCTATGACTCATCGGGAGCTCTTCAGAGGCCACCCCCACTGCAGGGCATCCCTGGCTCTTATGCAGGGCTATTCGTCCAGCAAAGCACTTAAGCACAGATATAGTTTTAAGCATGTGACCAATCCCATTGTAGTTACACATATGGGTAAATGTAATGCTTCACTGGATCAGGGTCAAAGTGATTGGAGAAGAGAGTTGGTACTCAACACTACAGGTGAGTGAATCAGTCACAACAAATAAATCTATCCAATGGATGCTCACCTTTTCTCTGTTCGGTATTATCCACAAGCACATCATGAAATGCTCCCATTTACTGGATTTCTTCAATGGTCTGCAGATGATACAGATTTTGAATACTGAATCGAATCTACAGTTTGCTATTCACACCCATTTATGTGACTACATTAATCAGCCCTGTGTACTATTAATTCAGTTGTGACAGTCACCATTCACAGCGAGTGTTAAGTAATTCAGCCAGTCAAGAAAGAGGAATGGTATCACATGGCCCATGCCATTAACACCACACCAACTGAATTTTGCAGTCATACCATATGACATTTGCTTTCAGCAAATAATTGTGCATGCAAGCGAAAAGTGCTGCTGTACACAAGTACAGCATGTTAAAGATTACACTCTCCAATGTTTGCAGAAAGCAAATGTAACAATTGTGGTTACAATCAAAATGAAATTTGCATCATCGTCTCCCCTCTTTTCTCATATACACTGAACTCCCTAGGCTTTCCAGCAAGCCAGGCTACATCTTCAGCTGTCAATTGGTATTGATTCATTGATTTCACTGACTACAAAGACTACAGTAGACCTATGCTGATCTATAACAGGTGAGAATCTGGCCCACTGCATCCCCTTATTTGCAGACATGCCAAGAGACATGATCAGAAAAGCATCCTCAGAAGTATGAGATGTTTCTCCTTCCAAGCTAGATAACGCCACACAGTTCAGTGCTTCAAACAGGATTTAGCCAAGGACAAAATAATGGGTTTATTCTTAGAAAAAACTGATCTGACAGTTAATTCTCTTTCCTGGTTGGCTGCCAAAGGCCACAGATAAGGGAACTTCAGGAAATGGGACATTAGCTTCCATTAACTGAATTTATGAAATTGCATAACTACAGGTGAGTTTAATGGCCATTAGTTTCTGTATGACCAGAAATTGTAGAGTCTCATTCCATGGGGCATAGTGTGAGGAATTAATCCAAACCAACCACGGTCGGTGTCTCCCTATCTCAATTCGAACACTGATCTTTGCTGACAGAGGATGAATTAACTGGATTTAAACAGATGGAAAAACACTTTTTTCCTTTACTGGAGGGCTATCAAACTGGACTGGTGTGACCCTAGTAAATTCTTTTCACTTTTTAGTGCATAATCCTGGGGCTTGCTGGTTTCATGAGAAATTAAAACCTGGCAGGTTTTTCTTTTTGTTTTGAGTTGCTGTTCCCTGCCCCCCACTGTGGATTTGGTAAAATAAAGGGAAATTCTCAGCCTCAAAACTATTCTCTCCCCAAGAATGCAGCAGGGAAAAATAATTGGACTCAGTGAAATGAAACTTCTTCAATCATCTTTGCTCTTGTTATTAACCCATATTGCTCTGACATGTGGAATCATATCCAACTAGCCAGGAATGTCTGTAGGCCTACACATTCCCTGTATATCCGGGTATTTACATGGCTCACCTACATGAATTAAGGCAGGGAAGTACAGATAAGAAGTTATCCCTCTTCAGAAGGGGAATTGAGTGACTTGCCCACAATCACACAGGAAAGCTATGGCAGAATAGGGATTGACTAAGTCCCAGTCTTCATTTGTAATTCTAATCGGTCACCAATTTAATCACGCAAGACATTTGATCAATATGTCAAAGGGGAGTGTCCCTCTCTGCATAACTGAGACAGCAACTGTTCAGTTTGGGGCCCCTCAAGACCAGAAAGATCTTAATAAACTGGAGGGAATTGAGAAGAGCAACAGAAGTGATCAGCAAACTTGAGGGACTGGTTTATGAGGGAAGAAACAAGTTTCCTATGAAGAAAAGGTTGGCCTCAATGCTAAAGATCTGGATTGACATTCAGGATTGGGAAAGTCATTTCTTGTCCAATCCAATCAAGATTTGAGATTTAGAAAAAAGATTCCCAGTCATGAACCAACCAGAAAGTGTTAATTAAAACTTTTCATTTTGCTTTTAATTTTCTCTTTAAGCTTTTAAAAATCTAAATTTACTAAAATTTCAGAATGAAGTCATTTTGATGTGGAAAACAAACTTTCTAGCTTGAAATGTTCAAAATGGAACGTGCTGACAATTTCAAAGCTGTTTAGTCAGGAGCCCTGTCTTGTGAACAGTTTGTTTTGATTAATCAGCTTTTTTGGAGAAAAATAGTCATTGAAAAAAAAAACTCCTGACCAGCTTAACTCAAGATTTCTGGGTACAAATCCTGCCTCTGCCACATACATTCTATTTGATTTTGGGCAAATCAATTACTCTCTGGGTTAAATCATGCCGCTCATACTCACAAGGGCGGGCAGCACTTATAGGACTATCGGCGTAACTCCTCTCTAATGTGAAAGATTCTCAACTGGGCCTGCTGGGCCTCACTTCCCCATCCATAAAAGAGAAAGGAAGTGGGTTTTGTCTTCTTCATTCAGATTGTAAGTTTTGGGGCAGGGACTGTCCCTTATCTGGATATGTACAGCACCTGCACAACGAGGCCCTGATTTTAGCTAGAGCTGCTAGGTGCTAGTTCAATAATTATAATTGTAATAAAACTAAATCTAACCAGCCAGATGAGGGTGCCAGTTCAGCACAGTGCTGAGAGTTGTGCCCAACTTTAAGCATGTTAATAGTAATCGCATTCAAATCAAATCAAAGGGACAATTACATGCTGTGTATTCTCCTACCTCGCTGAATTGGAGCCTAAATAAGGGCTCCCGATAAGCATTTACAGGGTGTGTAACTAGGATGACAAGGAAATTCCAGTTGAGGCCTGGACACTTATTCCAGACTGAGGTCTGTGGAGCTGTGAAATAGTGATTGATACTTACATTTCTTTCCTAATCAATCTAGGCCAAGAGTTTACACAACAATCACCTTCTAATTTGACTTCAAAAAGGGAAATAAGGATGAGGAGATCTTCATTAATTAACAGAAGCAGTGCCGTGGAGATCACTCGCCTTTCATTTCCGCTGCATCAAGCGAGGGTGAACTTTACACAGATAGGGAGTTTTAATACATTTTTTTAATGTTATTCTGATTTTTTTTTTAAAGCTTCTGTAATGTCAGATAACTGGAGAAAGATTAGATATTTGAGCTGGAAAGGAAAAGAAACCCTCACAAACTGCTTCATGGCTGCTATATTAAAGTAAGTTGATATCTCAACCTATGCCTGGGTCAAATTGTGCTAATCTATTTGGAAATGTGCACTCAATTATGGGTTGGTGTTTTTGGAAACAAGGCCGGCTATCTGCTAGGCATGGGGCAAGAGATGTACAAGCTTCCCAGTCTTGTAAAATTTCTGACTAGCAGGACCTCAGGACCACTAGCCAGCACTGTGCAGACATCCTTCTGCATAACTCATCTAATGCCTCTCAAACCTGATCTACAACATCACATGCTCTTTCAGTCATAGGCGCCCAAACAGATCTGATTCACGTCAGTCGTGATCTGCAGCACCCCCTGCTATTCCAGTCCTAGGTCTCCCAACAGCTCTGCTCATCTGTCTCACTCCACACCCAGAACTACCCTCTTCTACTTCAGTCCTAGGCTTCCATATACTCCTATACGTGCCAATCAGTCTTGCTCCAACCTGAGAGGCTCCTTGGTTGTTCACTACTCTATGTCAGTAATTCTTGGAAGGCCTGACATACTCATTACACCTAACATTAGTGGCATGTTATACATGCAAACTTTCTAGCTTAGGGAACTTTTCGGTAAGATTGGATTTGCATACATCAGATTTACATAACTCGAGGAACATCTGTATGTTTGACATATCAGGTTGCTACATCCCAATAAGTGGAAACTTTACGTTGGCCAGGAAGGTCCCCTCCTTACCTAATGGAGGATTTATAAATGGTCACTGAAAGGTTACTAGCCTTGGAATCCATTCAAAGGAATGAAGCTGATTGGGTACTTTATATGTTGCACATGGCTGGGGAGCATGCTAATTCCTCTCCCTGCACGTGTCTAGCACGGCCAGCAGTGAGGATATCTCTACGCTGCTCTACCTAGGAGATGAGTTTGGAAAGAATCCAGGGAAGCGGTTCATAATGTCACAGGCAAGGTGGAGGAGAAAGTTTCCTCCTCCAGGGGAGGAAGAGCAGAGGGGGAAGTTGTCTTTTACTGTGTTTGCTCTTGGATGGGCTGCTAGGTTCCAATACAAACAAATGATACTGAAGGAGGTGGAGGAGATTTCTGTGTATGAGGCTGATGCTTGTAGAACAGCAGTGTCTATGGTTAATTGGAGGTATTTGAGGCTCTGTAGTTATCTGCTAGTTACATCAGTGCTAGGATATTAAAATCACAAAAGGTTTAAAAGGCTACGTCCAAAGAGCAGCAATGCTCCATCAATGTGCTGAAGTGGTGACAGCTCCAGGGATTTTAAATGATTGAGTACACATGTACACTCTGGAAATGCAGTTTCCCTTTGCTATCCAGCTAAGCCCCAGAACAGATATTGCTGGAGGAGTTAGGCTCTTGCACTAATGGTGCAAAGGGCATTCACTAATGTGGGTGGCTCCAGTGTTTGTTCAGTAGACAGTGTTGCCTAGTGGATGAAACACTGGCTGGGGATGCAGGAGACCTGGATTTATTCACAGCTCTGCCACTGATGAGCTGGGTGACCTTGGGAAAGTCATTTAATCTGTTTTTCAGTTTCCCCACTGCTAAGAGTTAACAAGGCTGACCTCCCTTGGTAATGCACTTGGAGACCTACTGATGGAATGTTATGTAAGAGCTAGTGATTAGTATTATTGTTATTACAGCTTTTGGTAGTAGGCACTATTTCTATTGTCTCCCTAGCAAAAAAAGACTGGGTTTTATTTCAATCCATCCCAAGTTTTAACTAGTTCATAACATTAAACTATGTTTTATTTACACAGCTTCCATCACCATACTATGAGGGCCTCACAAACTTGAATATGATTATCTTCAGAGCACTCCTGTGCAGAAGGGCAGTGCTACTGTTCCCAGATTACAGATGGGAAACTGAGGCACACAGACACCAAATGACAACATACCCAAGATCTCAGTCTGATGGAACAGGGAATGTAACTAGGGTGACCAGATAGCAACTGTGAAAAAACTAGACAGGGGTTGGGGAGTAATAGGCACTTATATGAGAAAGTCCCCCCGAAAGGGGCTGTCCCTATAAAAATGGAACAACTGGTCATCCTAAATATAACCCAGGCTTCTGAAGCCCGTGCTCCAATCACCAGAGCTGCTAATTCTTGGAGAGGAAGGCTATGGCAGGATTATAGGATTTAGAAACCTTGAACCAAGATGGTGACTCTGCACCCTATTTCTCTGATGCAACTCCATTGAAGCCAGACCCTCTGTGCTTTGCTATTTGTACCTAGTCTTTAAGGGCTAGAGTGGGATTCTAATCACAGCTTTGAACAAGGAGCTGTGTAAGCTTCAGCACCCCAGGAGCAGCCCTGCGAGGCCTTTGATTTGGAGACACCCTGAGTCACAATTCAGTCCAACAGGGCAGAAGATTACTGCTGGCCTATCCCCACCACGAATGGCTACAGCTCACACCAGCACAGCTACCGGTGTGGAGATGAGGTTTCATCCAGTTTTCCACCTCTCCATCTACTCTCTCCTTCCCTCCCCCAAACACACACTCCAGGGAGTGAGAGTTGGAGACAGGGTCCTCTTTACCCAGTCTGCACAAAAACATTGGAATGTCTTTACAGGTTGTGCTGGTGCAGAGACCAAACCCAAAGTCACAAGCCTAAATGTGTGATTGACATTTGTGGAAGGGGCTTATAGGGAGTCTGCACCAGCTGTGAGCTGCTACCTGTTTGTTCTCAACTCCCTTTGCCGTTAAGTTAGCACTCTTGTGAGGACTCCTTGATTTGCCTCCTACATGAGTGCTGACCATTTTGATCTCTTGCCCGGGGCCAAAGCCAGAAAGCTTCATGGTTAGCCAATGAATCTCAGACTTGGAATGACAAAACTGTGGTTTCTGGGAAGGCACAGGTTAGCCATGATGTGGAGACAACTGGTGGGCCTCATAAATTTCAGTCATTAAGTGAGAGGGTTGTATTTATATTGTCACTGACATTTATTACTTTCCATAAAAAAATTAGTAACTAAAAAGCCTTGATGTCTGATGAAGTGGGTATTCACCTACAAAAGCTTATGCTCCAATACATCTGTTAGTCTATAAGGTGCCACAGGACTCTATTGCTTTTTACAGATCCAGACTAACACAGCTACCCCTCCGATAGGAAAAAAGCCAAAGGGGTTTTTTCCTAAGAGAGGAAGTGCCACTTCCAACTCCAGTAACAGCCTTCTGCCTCCTCAGTTCCTTTAACATTACAGGTGGAGAGTCACCTTTCTTCACTTTCTGTTCTAAGCCACTGCATGCTGTTGCAGTGGGTTGACAAACAGCTGTCACATTCCAACCCAAAAGATGGCTGCATGCCCATGATGCACAGAGCTAGACCCATATATTGGGGACCTGATCACAAAAGTGATTGTTCTCTATGCAAGTCCTCCCCCTTTGCAGCCTGCAAGCTGGGGAAGGGATAGCTCAGTGGTTTGAGCATTGGCCTGCTAAATCCAGGGTTGTGAGCTCAATCCTTGAGAGGACCATTTTGGGGTCGGGGGCAAAAATCTGCCTGGGGATTGGTCCTGCTTTGAACAAGGGGGTTGGATTAGATGACCTCCTGGGGTCCCTTCCAACCCTGATATTCTATATTCAGTCTGAATTTCCCATCCTAGCAGCTCAGGCTTTGGGGGAAATGCCTAGATGAAGGTCCCACACTAAGCACAAGAAAGGGGAGGGAGGGGCAGTTTCAAGAAACTGAAATTCTTCATGAAGTACCAGTCCTATTAGTGTCTGGAATAGATGAGAATGCTGTGACCTAGAAAAATTTAGGTTCAACTCCATCAAAAGGTACAGACATATTGTTATGGGGTGAAAACCTAATAAAACTGCAGCATAACAGCCCTCCAAAGAACTTCTAAGGCTTAATTTGCAGGACTAAAATTAAGGATTCTGGTTCTTCAATCTACCTTACATTAGGCAAGAAACTGGCCTGCATTGGTGTCTGAAACTGACATCACATGGAGAAGCTCTCAGCCAGAACTGGAGATTGAAATCTGGCACTGTCAGGTTTTCTGGAACTATTTGATTTCAGATGGATCAACATGACAGAATAACTTTCTGCATGGTGTTTGGGGGCTGCCACTTGTATCTTAAGCCACACTCGACCAGAAGAGGTCTATAAAAAAGGTTAACCAAAAACTTTGAGAGGGGGAGTGGCTGTTGGGAGCAGATTCCTACACAGTCTTATTTCTTCCAAGCTCATTTACTCTTCCTCAGCCCTCATTCACCCATCAGGACATCTGCAGGGGTACCTTTGGAGGATGGCAATCACCTGTTCATTACAAAGCTGTAACTGTGGTTAAGTCTTCCTATAGATGCCAAAATTCACCACATGTAAAGACTTCCCATAGTGAAAAAATGCTCAGTTAAATAGAAACATGTAATTCCATAACACTAGGTTCATTTAACAGAATGATTTCCTTTCCTGGGCAGCCACCATAAGTGCTATGGGAATTATGCATGTTCAGCCAGGTGAAGTGAATGCTAGAATGAGTGGATTTAAGCAGGAGGGTATTCATTATTCATATAAAGCTCTTATATTTATATTACCATTATATATATGTCTAAGCCATGGGCTGGGACATGCAGAATAGGTCATTTAGTCATGTTATTTTTATCATGAACAGTTAGGGAACCGTTGTGTAGAACTACCAGTGCCAAAAGTTCAAACAAGTTACTCCCTGTCCTTTTATTGAGCATCTCATCAAGGTGGCTACAAATAAAGCCAATGCTGAACAACAAGACAGACTAAGAAGAGTGAGGATGCAAAATTATAAGTAGTCAGCCTCACAGGGTCTCTTCCAAGTCCAGATTCTGCATCTTGGTCATTTTATTAGAATTCCTTTATGTATTCAGCTTATCAAGCTTGAAATGTCAGCTTTAAAGCCGGTCGGATAAATCAAATGTCTGATGTGGTCATGTGAATCTGGAATAAAAAAAGCATCTTTACTAGTCTGACTACATCAGTGGCACTTACTGCTCATGCCAAGTACACAATGTAGTTTAGGGCAGAGTTCAGCACTACAAACTTCAATTTACAGCCTAGTCCTGAGTTCTACTGAGAAAATTTAGTGTCATGCTTGTTTGCTAATCGACTCCAGGGAAGAGGACTCTGCCCTGTGTCATACAGGACTGGAGCACTTTTCCCGTCCCACAAGCCCAATAGAATTGAACCAGACAGTCAATCTGCTGCATTAATTTAGTATAGTTCTCCAGTTGTGTAACAGTAGTGCCCCGGGAAACCAGTTGAGCTGGAGGCACTGTTGTGCTAGGCAGACATAGCTAAAGTTTCTGCCTTTAAGAGCTTCGATAAAGGTTGGAGGAGAGATCAAGCAGATGCCCAGATCCTCAGAGATATTAAGGCACCTAACTCCTATCCAATCAAATGGGGTTCAGAGCAAATTTCTAACTTAAGTCACCCACATCCCACAAGTGTCCTGACCCCCAGGCTTTTAACAGTCTGAGCACACACGCTGCATGCTAGACTTTAGAAATCTTTCCAGGCAAATTTTCATCAAAACCAAATCAAAGTTTCATGTAAACCAACATGTTTTATTTACACAGAAAAAGTTGTCAATTTGTCGATCGATTGTCCTGTAAGACTTTTTGCAAGAACACATGTTAGCGCAGGACAAAACTGAAATAAATGAGCAGGTCCTCAGCTCAGAGTGGAGATCCAGAAGGAAGTAGAGTCAAGAATGGGTTGAACATCTATGTTCGGCTCTCCTTTAATAGCAGGAGTTAAGGAGATGGTGGGGTGGGTGAGTGGTGGAGATCTTCAAGGCTTGAAGATCAGGGAGAGTGGGGAGAAAGTTAATGTAAATTGTTTGCACTTAATTCCTCAATGATAAATGCCTCAAACAACTACGATGATATTGCTTAGGCTCAGACTGTTTTGCAAAGTTGTTGTGCAGAAAGTTTGCTTATCTCCATGTTTGTCTGAAAGGCTACAGTTTCCCACAGCAGGTCCTGGGAGCTCAAGGTGATATTTATGTTCTTATCTACCAGCAGCTATCCAAAGCCTTCAGAGACCTTGCATAAGACAAAATAGAATTAAACCTTGAAACACCAAAACGTCCTGCATATCAGAGTGTTCCATCCAAGAGAAAGGAAAACCTCCTGGGGACAGATGGACCAACCAATGAGGAGAGCAATGACAGCAGATGCTATTTGCTCAGTGATACCAACAATGTTCCAAACAGTGGACCAAATCTGGTATCCTTATTCCGATGTAAATCCCAATGACTGAAGCGTTAATCCGTGTTAATCCAGATTGTCACATAGCTGAAAGCAGAATTGGGTGCACAGACAAAGTCTGAACACAGGCCTAAAGGCTAGAAATTACTCAATTTAGTGTCTAATCTAAACTGTCTTCTGTGCCACCTTGGATAGCTCCCTTCCCTTCTTGGTGTCTGTTACCCCATCTTTAAAATGGGGGATGATAAAACTGACCATAAGCCCCTCACAGGCAGAGTTATTCTTGTGAAAATCTTACCTTAAAAGCTTTATAGACAAGTACTACATCTACACAGCATCACTGACCACCAGAATTCAGTACTTTTTAAAATACTCCTCCTCTATTTCCATATAGTAAATATTCTCATTGCCTCAAAACAAGGGCTGAGCAGCCAAATGGCAGGTCCACAAGAGCATAATAGCCTGTTGATAAATGCAGAGTAATGCACATTGGAAAACAATTCCAACTATACATATAAAATGGAGTCTAAATTAGCTCCAAAGATCTTGGAGTCATCGTGGATAGTTCTCTGAAAACATCCACTCAATGTGCAGTGGAGTCAAAAAAGCGAACAGAATATTGGACAGCATTAAGAAAGGGATAGATAAGACTGAAAATATATTGCCTCTGTATAATTGCATGGTACACCCACATCTTGAATACTGCATGCAGATGTGGTTGCCCCATCTCAAAAAGATATGTTGGAATTGGAAAAGGTTCAGAAAAGGGCAACAAAAGTGATGAGGGGTATGGAATAGCTTCCACATTAATCTTTCATCGTAAGACTAGGACTTTAGAACTTGGCAAAGAGAACTAAGGAGGGATACGATCAAGGTTTATAAAATCATGACCAGTGTGAAGAAATTAAATAAGGAAGTGCTATTTACTCCTCCTCATAACAAGAACCTAGGGTCAACAAATGAAAATAGGCAGTAGGTTATAAACAAACAAAAGGAATTATTTCTTCAAAGCACAGTCAACCTGTGATACTCCTTGCCAGAGAATGCTGTGAAAGGCCAAGATGCTAATAGAGTTTGAAAAAGAACTAGGTAAGTTCATGGAGGATAGGTCCATCAGTGGCTATAAGTCAGGATGGGCAGGGATGGTGTCCCTAGCCTCTGTTTGCCAGAAGCTTGGAAACGGGCAACAGGGGATAGATCATTTGATTACCTGTTCTGTTCATTCCCTCAGGGGCACCTGACATTGGCCATTGTTAGAAGACAGGATATTGGGCTAGATGGACCTTTGGTCCAATCCAGTATGGCCATTTGTATGTACTACTGCTAACAGCTATTGGCATTTCTCTAACTCAGAATGTGGTGTTGAGAACATATGTTTGAACCCTGCTGGCCACCCACAAATCAGATAATTGCAGTTAATCAAATCTTAGCAGTTTTGCCTTGGCAAGAAAAAAAATTGATGTAGGGATTTCCATGAATACCAGTTAGAGGTAGGGAAGACTGCCATGGTAGCCTTTCAAAGCACTAGAGCATTAGTAAAGATTAATGTGACCCCTAAACCCAGATATATCCCACATGGGAAAAACCACAATTGTGTCAGGTTTCCTTGTTTTGTTTAAGGCATTTTTCAGCTTAGAAAACCTGGCTTTTGCTTTTGGAACCATTCCAGCAGAAAGTTAAATCTTTTCCAACTGCCAACTCTGCTGCTTGCCCTCTGGTTTTGGCCAAAAGGAGACTATTCAGGGTCTTCACTTCCACTCCATAACCTCTCAAGAGGCATCACCTTTCACCCCAGAAATCTCAAACCACAGCCTATGCTTGTCAGATTTCTGGCCTGCCAACTGGAGACTCAAGCAATATGGGAAAGCTTATTACTGTAACACTGAAGCCCTGGTCATGAACAAGTAACCCATAGCAGTAAGCACTGTGTAAACAAAAAGGAGGTTCTTTTGAAGCTACATCATGCTTTGAGGGTCTCTGAACAGTCTGAGGTTTGCCTGTCCCTTGTTCTGAAGTTCAGAGAAGGAAAAATATTTGCAATTTTGATCATTTGAATTTTAACTCCATGACTGCCAACCCCATGCCCCCCTCAAAGTTTCTACTTTAAAGTTGTTTATTATCCTAGCAGAAGCCAAACTGCACTTTCCATCCCTAAGCATGGAGATAAAAACAAGCAGCAGGGAGCTGATGAAGGCAACAGGGCCATAATTAACAGTTCCACTGCATTGTGTTTATCATGCTAACAGCAACTAGCAGCTAAGAGAACATGTTGGAGTCATGCTCTGGCAGAACAAGCATTTTCCAGTCATGGCACTGGTGGTGGGTATTGCATGAAAAGGAAACAAAGGAAAATATTTTTATGCAGGACAACTCTAGTAAACACACACTTGTATTTTGGTTACTCTCCAGGTTCCCAGTAAAGATTGGAAGCCCAATGGGCTTTGGAGCTACACACTTACAGTACCCTTGCTCTACCACCTGTAGTTTCAGCCACTAGGAATGTATAATGTATTATTTTCAGTCCTTTTGAGGTCCATCCTGCCAGCACAGTCTCAGGGGGAGGGGGCAGGAGGTAGCTCTGCATCAGCTCAATGCACATCATGAGAACAAGGGGGTGGGGCTATGGTTTGCCCACTCCAAGAGAATGAAAATTCAATCCCCCCCACCCCCACATCCAAATTAGGACAAAGTTGGAATTTCAAAATTTTTGCAAACTGAAAAAGTTGAATCAATTGAAACATTTTGAACATTTCAACACACTGTTTGGATTTAAAGCTTCGGTTCTATGTCTTCAACCTTTTGAGCATAAAAGGTTAAATTTCAAATAAGATGAGAGTCACAGAAACAAAGCGTTCTTTTGGAAACATCTAATGGGTCATTTTGACAATTTCAAAACTTATTCCCACCCCTCAACATTTTTTCACATCAGAAAATTAATCAAAACAGATTCTTCATTGCAAAAATTTCAATTAAGTCATTTTTTCCTTATCTTCAAATTCCCAGCCATCCATAGCCATGAGGTCTCAAAATGCAGCATTTACAGTGTGCAAACGCCATGTAACTGCACCTGCCTGATGAGTAGAGGGGTTCCCGAGAAGCCAAGCCCCCAGAGAATCATGCAGAGGCATCTCTCTCCAAGCAGCCATTGCCAGCAATGCCCAGCCCAAGCAGCAGGTGTCTGAAAATCTGCAATGAACATGACAGTAGTTGAACAGACACCCAACAAGCATTACTCATGCATTCGGGTCAGACCAAGATAATCAGCTGAATGTCCCTATACTGAAGGGAGTTAGAGCAACAGAGCAAGCACCTTCTGAATGCCTCACCAGCCTGCCTCAAGAGTACAACTTGGGTGAGAGGAAAGGTCAGTCTTCCTGTTAATGTTTGTTGGCATGTGGATGCCTGTTCCAAAGGGCTTGGACTGAGCAACTCATTTCACCAATGAGCACCATGTAGGGAAGAAACAAGTTTGCACAAGAACTCAAATGCTGAAGATGTACAGTTTGATTGTTGACAGAACAATCAGAAAAAGGGATCAGGACATCTGGTCTATAAACCTATTGCTAATTATTTTCTTAAGCTCTTAAGAGCTCTTTGATAAGTAAATCATCCAGTCTAGTGGAATGCAAAATTTGGGTGCTGTCAGTATTTTGCAAGGACTTCACCGAGCTGCTTAAAACCATGGGTTATATTTTTCTTCCTGCACTCACAGATGCTAATTAGTGGTAATTACACTGGGAGGGTTTCCCTGTCATCAGAATCACCTTATTAATTAGGACTGATTAGTTTGCTTCCTATCCTGCCCTCTTGCACTTTCTCTTGCCCCATCCTTCTCTTGCAGAGCACCTCAATGGAAAAACTAAACAGCTTCAGCAATTCTTAGGTCACAGTATGCACATCCATCCCCAGAATCTCTACTGACCATGCAAGATGGGAACCAACCCACACCATAAAATGAAACAGGAGAATAGCTCAGTGGTTTAAGCACTGGCCTTCTAAACCCAGGGTTGTGAGCTCAATCCTTGAGGGGCCCATTTAGGAATCGGGACCAAAATCTGTCTAGGGCTTGATCCTGCTTTGAGCAGTGGGTTGGACTAGATGACCTCCTGAGGTCCCTTCCAACCCTGATCTTCTATGAAATTAACCCAAAGAATGTGGGATGTTTGGGTAGACAATGCCTCTCGCTTTGGGATTCAAAGAGGGAACAGTGAGGCTCAAATGTCAGAATAGAAGGGATCTTAGAGGTCACCTAGTCCAGCATTCTGTACTGAGGCAGCATCAGATATACCTAGGTGTTTGTCAGACTTAGCCTCCAGTGACAGATTCCACAGTCTTTCTTGGAAGCCTATTCCAGATTTTAGCTATCTTTAGAGTTAGAAAGTTTTTCCTAGTATCTAACCTAAACCTCCTTTGTATATCCCCCACTATGGCATTGACAGTAAATTATAGAGTATTTCCACATGCAAGTATTTGGAGGGAAAAGAACCCTCAATCTCCAGGATGTAAGTCAACTGCTACCTGATGGGGGCTCAGGAGGAAACAGCCCTGGGACAGGATATCCCATAACTGTGGGGTTTCTTGCCCTTTCCTCTAAAAGAGGAAGTGCTGGCCACTGTCAGAGCCAGATACGGCATTAGATGGACCATAGGTCTGATCCATCTGGCAATTGGTACGTTCTGGAGGAACCACACATTATATCTGGCTGGAAGAGGTTTGCCAATGTCTTCTCTGTGTGTGAGCCAAATGAAGTCATAAAGCAGCATCACCGAAGTTAAACTGAGGCACCAGGATGGGAATGAAAGTTTCACTGCTACAAACCAACGGAGACAGACTGTGTGGAGTGAGCAGGCCGCCATGAAAGTGGGTAGGCTTACAAATGAGATGCAGACCATGCTAAATCTAATGAAAGTTTCTGTGGCTCAGCCCTGGGACAAGTTAAGCCCTGGAGGCAGGCCACAAGTGTTTCAGCTCCAACAGAAATGGTGTCTCTCACTACTGCACTTTACTGTGGCAGCCCTAGAGGAAGACACCCATGTTAATGGCTGTAAAGCAAACAGAGGCTTATTTCACCCAATATTCTGGTGAGGCAGCAGGGGATAGGCTGTAGTTCTATCCATATTTAGAAATAATAATAAAGGTTACTTTTATTATGGAGATGCCCATTGTGTCTCCACAGTCAGTCAATGTTAATTTTACACTTAAACCTGGGTTTCCATTTCTTTGTTATCCTCCCAACTCGGACAGAAATAGATAGCCTGATTCAGAGTCCATTAAGTCAATGGGAGGCCTTTCACTCATTGGCATTTGAACCAGTGACTAACTGTTTTCACAATTAGAATGAGGAAACCTGAGAATCTTCCTACTTTACTGCTGAAGATTGCTGCCTGGAAAAGTATTAGTCTGAATGCTGCAACATTGGTGTTGGAACATGGCTGCACACAAAACCCATTTAACAACTGTTCCCTAGTCTTCCTTTGCCCATGTTTGGTTGGGGGCTCAGCAGAAAAACATACTGGTAAGATTCTGTTATGCTGTAGAATCTTCACTATGCCTGATCTGCTCAATTATGGCTTCACACTTCAACAAACACAATTAGAGCTAATTATAGTGTTAGCTTGAAGGGTTGATTTTTCCAACATCTACTCATGGCTGGTGAATGGAGATGCACTGTGACAGTTCTAATGGAAGTCCACACTTTAGATCGGGGTCAGCAACCTTTCATAAGTGCTGTATCAAGTCTTCATTTATTCACTCTAATATAAGGTTTCCTGTGTCAGTAATACATTTTAATGTTTTTAGAAGGTCTGCTTCTATAAGTCTAATATGTAACTAAACTACTGTTGTATGTAAAGTAAATCAAGTTTTTAAAATGTTTAAGAAGCTTCATTTAATTTTAAATTAAAATGCAGAGCCCCCTGGACCAGTGGCCAGAACCTAGGCAGTGAGTGCCATTGAAAATCAGCTCGCATGCTGCCTTTGGTGCACATGCCATAGGTTGCCTATCCCTGCTTTAGATTCTTAAATGGAATCCTTTAGAGCAAGGCTCCCTTCTAATTAGATTAACTGACACCTATCATTGCTCATCTAAGTCTCATATTACCTGCAATTGATTGCGCAACATTAATGACATTGCTATTGAGCAAAATTCAGCATAGAATAGGCTCTGATAACTAGGGATAGGTAATGGGAAAGGCAGTCCTCTCACCAAGAAACATTCAAATACTTAATCATTAGCAGCAATAAAGCAATTTTCATCCATCTACAGTACTTACATGCCCTCACCCCCCACCACCATGGCATCTGAACACCTGACAGTCTTTATCCTCAACACCCCAAGGGGCCAGCCAGGGCTGTTAGCTCTCAGCTGTAAAACTGGGCTAAGACACAGGGAGACTAAGGCCCAGATACACAAAAGTTAGCCACCTACGCCCCAATTTTAGGCACCTATATCCTAATTTCAGCACTGAGCTGTACAAAACTGCTGAACCCCTGTAGTCCTAAACCCACTCCGCACCTAAAGTTTTTAGGACAGGGCAGTAAAAGGTCCCTCAATCCTTATGTTTCTGCCTCAGGAACACTGCTGCCTCCATCTAGGCATATCATAGAGTATCAGGGTTCGAAGAGACCTCAGGAGGTCGAACCCCCTGCTCAAAGCAGGACCCATTCCCAACTAAATCATCCCAACCAGGGCTTTGTCAAGCCTGACCTTGAAAACCTTTAAGGAAGGAGATTCCACCACCTCCCTAGGTACCCATTCCAGTGCTTCATCACCCTCCTAGTGAAATATTGTTTCCTTATATCCAACCTAAACCTCTCCCACTGCAATTTGAGACCATTACTCCTTGTTCTGTCATCAGGTACCACTGAGAACAGTCTAGATCCATCCTCTTTGAAACTCCCTTTCAGGTAGTTGAAAGCAGCTATCAAATCCCCCATCATTCTCTTCTACAGACTAAACAAGCCCAGTTCCCTCAGCCTCTCCTCATAAGTCATGTGCTCCAGCCCCCTAATCATTTTTGTTGCCCTCCGATGGACTCTTCCCAATTTTTCCACATCTTTCTTGTAGTGTGGTACCCAAAACTGGACATTGGACTCCAGATGAGGCCTCACCAATATCAAATAGAAAGGAAATTATCACATCCCTTGATCTGCTAGCAATGCCCCTACTTATACAGCCCAAAATGCCGTTAGCCTTCTTGGCAACAAGAGCACACTGTTGACTCATATCCAGCTTCTCATCCACTGTAATCCCTAGGTTCTTTTCTGCAGAACTGCTTCCTAGCCATTAGGTCCCTAGTTTAACAGTGAATGGGATTCTTGCATCTTAAGTGCAGAACTCTGCACTTGTCCTTGTTGAACCTCAGGTTTCTTTTGGCCCAGTCCTCTAATTTGTCTAGGTCCCTCTGTATCCTGTCCCTACCCTCCAGTGTATCTACCACTTCTCCCAGTTTAGTGTCATCTGCAAACTTGCAGAGAGTGCAGTCCACACCATCCTCCAGATCATTAATGAAGATACTGAACAAAACCAGCCCCAGGACTGACCCTGGGGGCACTCTGCTTGAAACCAGCTGCCAACTAGACATGGAGCCTTTGATCACTACCCATTGGGCCCAATGATTCATCCAGCCCATACCTCAACTTGCTGGCAAGAATACTGTGGGAGAACGTATCAAAAGCTTTGCTCAAAGTCAAGGAACACCACATCCACTGTTTTCCCCTCATCCACAGACCCAGTTATCTCCTTATAGAAGGCAATTAGGTCAGGCAGGCATGACTTGCCCTTGGTGAATCCATGCTGACTGTTCCTGATCACTCTTCTCTCCTCTAAGTGCTTCAGAATTGATTCCTTGAGGACCTGCTCCATGATTTTTCCAGGGACTGAGATGAGGCTGACTGGCCTGTAGTTCTCCAGATCCTCCTCCTTCCCTTTTTTAAAGATGGGCACTACATTAGCTTTTTTCCAGTCATCCAGGACCTCCCCCAGTCGCCATGGGTTTTCAAAGATAATGGCCAATGGCTCTGCAATCACATCCACCAACTCCTTTAGCACCCTCCAATGCAGCACATCCAGCCCCATGGGCTTGTGCTCATCCAGTTTTTCTAACTAGTCCTGAACCACTTCCTCCACAGAGGGCTGGTCACCTTCTGCCCATGTTGTGCTGCCCAGTGCAGTAGTCTGGGAGCTGAGCTTGTTTGTGAAGACAGAGGCAAAACAAATCATTGAGTACATTAGCTTTTTTCACATCCTCTGTCACTAGGTTGCCTCCCTCATTCAGTAGGGGGCCCACACTTTCCTTGACTTTTCTTGTTGCTAACATACCTGAAGAAACCCTTCTTGTTACCCTTAACATCTCTTGCTAGCTGCAACTCCAAGTGTTGTTTGGCCTTCCTGATTTCACTCCTGCATATGGGTACCTAATCTCCACTCTAAGCCCCATGCAACTCATGAAGTAGGGCAAAGACATTTGACCACTACTTTGCCTGTAGGGCCAAATCCAGTAAATGTGCTCAGAAAGGACCTACCAGATTGGGCCCCTCAAGTGAGTACACAAGGTGAGCTGCAGAGGGAAGGGGACCTCCCTTCATAACTTCTCTCCATAACTACTCACCTCAGATGTGGGAAGCTCCCAATTCAAGTCCCTCCTCCACCTGCAGGATTGCTATTTCTCAGGTGAGTGCTCTAACTACTGGGTAATGGGATATGTGGGGCTTCTTCAGTTTCTCTCATTGAAGCTCTTACTCTTGCTAAATTCAAGAGTCACTAGGGCCAGAAAAGAGCGAGCAAAACCAGTGATGATAGTCTGTTGGTTAGAGCATCCCCCCACACTGTGGGAGAGCCAGTTCCCTTGCTCCCGTAACTGACTGGTTTCTGGGATGCTTCATTAAGACATCCTAGCTGGTTTAGTCTGATAAAGTGACAGTCTATGCCGTACACCACTTCTGCTCTGCCAAAACCCTGCCCCAGACTGAGCCCTCTTGGGATTGATTTCTGACGGCATAACAAATGGATTCTTCCCTTTCAGTATTTGCCAGAATTTCTCCCCCACCATGCTGAATAACTGATCTCAGAGCAAGCACCGCCTCTGGAAGCTGTACTGAAAACATATGCTAATCAGCCGTTCTGCAATGGAGCTGTTGATTGCAGAAGTCCAGGACACAGTGATGGAAATCAGGGAGGAGACAAAGCAGCAAAGGAAGAATTAATTTTTCAGCAGCTTCTCTTTTGATCAGATTGAACAAGCCAACCCAAAGGGTTATAGATGGAGACTAAACAGACTGGGTGAGAGGAAGTTATTCAGCAGAACCTCAACTTTTACTGATTATACCCCAGCAGCATGGCAGGGACTCCGCTTGGAAAGACCTTGTGTCATTGATCATGAGCAAACAGACAGTTAAGCACCACCATGAGTTTAATAGTGAGGCAGAATGACACTAAAGGAACCAGCTTCTCATGAAGTTGGGAAGTCTCCCTATGAAACTGGTGGTTCACACTGAACTATTTACAGCTGTTACACAGTTGTGCCCAGAGGCCACAGGGGAGATTGGGCCCCATTGTGCAGCCTGGATTTGATGGCACCAACAGGACTTCCCATAATGCATTGCCTCATTCCTGGTAGGCCTGCACACTACTAAGCCACAGCAATACAAATGCTGCCATATGAGGAGAATAGATGGCAGCAGGGAAATCATTTTCACAGCAAAAAGACATGTTTGCAGGTGGCAACTGACAACAGCATTTCCCTGTCACTAGGGATTTTGGATCCTTGCCTGAGAATAGCTGTTCCAGTAGGTGGGTCTCTGTAGAGCCAACCCTGTTCCCCACCGCTTTGCTACCAGCTCCATAAGACAGGGCTCTCTTGTCTGTTGGTTCAATAAAAGCAACATGTTATCCAATTTGTCTGCTGATTTAGTCTAAACTGCATGTGGGATTCACATTGCAGAATGTCTGTGTGTAATTAACAGACGAAAATCCTTCTCTTTTTAAAATATAAGAGTTCTGATTGCCACAGAGATGGGTTTAATAGATTAGCTTGTTAAACCTGCAATTAATGCATATTGACAGCCAAATGTGAAGCTAATATGCAAGTACTAATCTGTCTAGACATTTCTATTTCAAGGGATTTAGTTCCTCACATTCCATGCTCTTTCAATAAAATTACATATGCTGAAGCTCAAATGTTACATGGCAATGTACTAGTTTCAATTCAATTTTCATTGGAAAGGGGAGAGAGATTCATGCTGTACACCATGATTGTTAGGACATTGGTCTGAGGTGTGAAGACCTGGCTTAGCTCCTCTCCCGGCCAAATTCTTATGAGTTCCAACTTAAATATTCTGGCATACTGCATTGACCTTTACTAGCTTTTGTTTAAGAGGAACAAGACTCAAGGATTGCAAACTTTGGCACATCACTGCTGACGAGCCGTGTGTGCAAACAGAGAAGCAAGTCTGCTCCTGAACTTTGCAGAGGCTCCCTTCCACCCCCGAGAGCCAAAAGCACACATTAGTGATGAGCAACCAGTTTCTGTAACCCCTTCATGCATGTGTGGGGAAGGCATAGTCATGAGCCAGTGCTGCTGCTTCTACACCACTGCTCCTTTCAGAGGGAATCAGCATGAGGAAAAAGGAAGGTTTCCATTGCTCAATGACCATGCACTCCCATCATGTCAGCCACTCCAGGAGTGAGGAATCTTGGACAGCTCAAGCCATGGGGGAGGGAATGAGCCAAAGGAAAAAGCAAGCTTAGTTTTCATTTACTCCATTGTTTGACCTCCTACAAAGCACTCACTTGCATCACCTAGAATTTATTTCTTCCCCTCTCCTAAATATGAACACAGGTACAAAGATGCATCAATCTAGCTAGATTCTGGGACTGCCTGAGGTGCTAGATGAAACCAACGGGTTCCTAAGCAGTATTTACACACTGTACAGGGGAAGAGGTGCCCAGGAGCTTCCCGGATGGTGACTCAGAACAGTCTCAAAGCTTACAGCAGCCTGGGACCTTCCCACTAAGTCTGATGATCTCAACTCCTAAATGTATCAGCTCCAAATGGGAGCTTCCTCCCCCTCATGGACTGAAGGCTGACCCCGACTCCCACTGGCCTTTCATGGAATTCTGATCCCTCTTCCTATGGAGGTGCCCCAAAAGGCAAAATTCCCATTTGCTCCACTCCAGCCTGGAGGCACAGTGGACAGCTTTTTCCCTAGGGCTTACATTTGACCTGATCAGCTTTTGAGACCCTACCAGGAGTTTTAACTCACTGAGACTCAGATCATTGGAACACACAAGCCTCCCCATCACAGCAAGGGGCAGTCCCCAGGGAAGGAATCAGTGTACTAGGGACCCTTAAATCTCTGACCTCAGGCCCCTCTATGCCCTTGGTGAAATTCTGCATTTTCAGATACAGAGCAGAGCCTGCCTTGGGAATTGTTCTCCCTTGATATGTAACTTTCTCCAAATGGGAGAGTATTCTGGTGACTCTGCTAGTTAGCCCTGGATAAAACATGATTTACTGTCAGCATATCTGAAAACAGAATTTTGCCTTTAATTTGACAGCCATCCAGCCGTCCCTACCGTCCATTTGAGTTCTGTCTCTGGTCACCCTGATGACCAATGGCATGGGACACAATTTGCATCTCTTTGGCAAAAGCCTCTCAGCCGCAAGTGTGCATTTGTTGCATTTCAGAGATGCTTCTTGGTTTGGCAGCTGATATTAACTACTCTAAATTAGTGGCTGTTTAGATATTTTCTACCGACCCAGGTCAGCCTTGTCCCAAAAAACTTCACATGGAACACATTTCCCTCCATTTGAACAAGCATGTGTTGGACAGTGAAGTGTAAAAGAGACCGAGCAGTTAATCCAGTGAATACAACTGTTTAGAGAGTGCTGCACATGGTCATCACCCTGTTGGAAAATTTGCTGTAAATACGTTGGCAAGTGCCTTCCAACAGTTGCTGCCCAAATTAAACAGGTCTCCGGGAAGCTCAGAACAACTGTCTGGGTCAGCATTTGATCTATAGCCCGGAGAAATCTGGACAAGCTGCTGATTATTAAAGGAAAGCTTCCATTTGTTCTTGTAAGCTTCAGAGACAAATCCTCCACATCAGCCAGATGCATACAAGGCCAGCCCAGGTCTTCAACAGCAACCAGAACACATTGCAGACCCAGGTGCACTTGTGAATTGGATTCATCAGTAGCATCAAAGGCCAAGCAGAGCTGTAGTTAAGACTTTCCATTGACAGAGCCCCTTTTCCATTTTTAACTACACATACTGACACCATAAGTGACTTATCTTCTCAATGCTCAATCAGTGGGGGGGGGGAGTCAGAGGGGAATGAGGAGAGGAATTGGTTTCATGTCTTTCACTTTGAATTATTCCTGCTCTGACCTTCTACACCCCAGCATGTATTTTGCATTTCATGAGCTGTGCTTGGACAATGAGGCCCTGGATATTATTCAAGAACCTTTTTTAAAAAGGGAACAGTAAGCATTCATAAGTGCTTCACATTTGCAACAATTCAAAGGTGTAATCCCTGTGAGCGACTTTGTTTTTAATAAGAAGTGCAATTAAAAAATGGTTTTCATGTCCTCTAGACCCTTTGAAGATCACTTTAAAAGCAAGCCAGAGAGGAGGCTTCACAAGTGAACTGGAAATTGAGATCTAGCCAAGCGAACGCCATCTTGAGCAGTCAAATGACAGGTGTGTTCCAAGGTTAAGTTACATCATTTTTATGGCTTTGAGTATTAGCCTTTGCTCTTCAAAAGGAACCCACAAAGTGACTGCAAATGAGAGAAATCAAGGAAGGTTTGTGTGCAGCATCTGGAGCTTAGAACTACGAGGCTGGACTCGTGCCCGTCTTCAGGAGTGACTGCACAATTGAATGCAGGTCACTTAACCTCATTGCACTCCAATGTAGCCTCTGTAAAATGGAGATATGATCCCAGTGAACCCTTCTGTCCTGGCCTTGGAATCTATGAATAGTCATTGCTTTATATAGTGAACTGATTAATTGCCACACCACTTCTGGGAGACATTGGTTAATCACACTCCCCCACATCCATTTTAAAGACAGCAAAGCAGACACTGCAGACAGAAGTTAAGGCCACATTCAAAACACATTGTCTATTAGGAACCAATGCACCAGTCAGAGATGCCACAATTGATCATGTTGCACCAGGCATTGCGTACTGAAGTTCCCAGATCCGGCTCATTCCTCCAAATCCACTCAAGGGCTACCACGGATTCCGAGCACCCACATTTTGCATGCTTGCCCTGATATAACTTGCATCTGATTTTTAGAGGTGCCAATCAGCTGCAGTTCCAGCCACTCAGCACCTTGGGAACTCAAATGCAAAGGATCCAAAGTTGAATAATTCAAAGACTTCTGTTCTGCTTTTCAAAAGTTGGCTGTAGTTCATTTGCTTAAGGCCAGACTGAATCTGTGATGGAGACGGTCCTAGAAAACTGGAATTCTTGTCTCAAGTATGTACTTGTACCACTAAACTCAATACCAGCAATAATGCTCACCTACCTTCTTGTGAGTCTTTAATATTGGTAGGATACTTGGAGGTAAGGCAAAGAATTAGCAGCATAAGACTACAATAACTCTCCAGATGGGTGCTTCAGGCAGATTTCTTCACCTGGGTCCTTTTTCCTGGTGTCCATGTGTCTTAGCATCTGCAATCAGGAGCTTTTTATTAAGAGCTTCATCCTGCACTTGGTGTACACAAGCGCTGAGTCAACTTTTCATCTGGATGTGTTAAGAATAGTTGTCTATTCTCTACCTAGAGGGCAGAGCCTTGCTAATCCCAAGGTAATTCTCACCTGCACTTCCACCACCAGTCCAGTTTCAGTGAAAAGCCCAAGGGGATTGAGCCATAAGCCAGTCATACTGCCCTTCTCGCAGACTGTTGAGAGCCTTTTGTCCAATCACAGATGGGAGAGATGCTCTGAGCACTTATGTAGCCAGGATAATCATTTGTTACATGGAAACTGACTCACTGAAGGCGGGTAAATGCTTTAGCAGGGCCCTAGGGAAGCTTCGCCAATAAAAGGAACTTGCACTGACCTCAGGCAAGATATACCAAGGAGCCACTTAACATCTGGAATGTTATTTCCGTTGTTTAGCCAAGCAAGGAAGAGACAAGCACCTCACACTGATGTCTGCAGCATGAACAAGAGCAACACCCCTTCCATGAGACTGCACGGAGGAGTTCGAGCAAAAGGCAACAACTATTTCTCTAGCAATTTTAATTGCAGATGTGATGTTGTGATAAGGAGACCCTGCAACATGCATGTTTCAGATACTCCCCTGCTCTGACAGCCTCATGTCCTTGGGCTGTATCCTCCTCTCATCCACAAATCCCAAGAAACTCCATAAGACAATGGAATTGATTCCACCATTGTAAACAGGTTTTGACTTCAGATAGGGAATGTGCAGCAGGAAGCAGATCCTGTCAGGGAGCAAACTTGCTGTCGTCAGGGAAACACCTTTGGACAGTAAATAAAGGCAAGAAAATGAAGAAAATCATGGGGGGAGCAAAACTGTTTTAAAACTTTAAACATTCTGTTTAGAAGCTACCATTTCAGTGAAGTTGACTGATCTAAATGTCACATGCACAAACAATCTGCAGTCAGGGATTCAAGATTCTCATACAAGTTAGTTCTCTTCTCCTCCCACCCCAGAAAAAGAACAAAGACAAACAAAGCCCTCAATTTGGTTCAGCTACCACAGTCAGGGTCTCCACCCAGGGATTATTTTGATGATCATTTCTTTGCCTGTAGCTGTCTTAGGCAACACATGCACATGAAACCGAAGAGGAAAAACTTGGTGTCTTCTAGTCAAGAGAAAACCCCCACAGATGTTTAAATGGAAACAACCCCATTTAGTCTCTGGCAGGCAGAGCTATTCAGAACATTCAACTAATTATAAGGTGAGGAAACTGTCAGTATAAAATGGGTGTTAAAGGCACATGGAAACTGCTGGTGTCATTTTTTCTGTACAGACGTACAAGGCTCAGAAATGTCAAGTTAAAATTTCATTTTGAAACAATTCCCAGCTATTTTATCTAGTGACAAGTACTTTTGTTCAGCACAGGTTTTGAGGAGACAAGCAGGTTTCTTTTATAAAATGCTCCTTCACCCCAGGAGTCAGACCACACTACCAATCTGACACTACCTCCCCCTCTTTAAAGGGACACTTGAATATTTAATTATTCAAAAGAGGAAATAATGGTTCAATACAGCATAGAGTTCTCTCAGCCAGGATACCCATCCTCTCCCTCCCCATTCTCTATTCTGTTTAGATTTTATACCAGGGCAATGACCATAGTACTAACTAGACTCTTCACAGCTGAAATAAATTGGCCTCTATTTTCAGAAAGCAGATGAGGTCTAATACAAGACATGACCAACTTCTGATGAGACAAGTCTTTCATTTTGCAGAGATGTTTTTCAGGTCTGGGAAAGGAATTCAGAGCATCACAGCTAAATACAAGGTGGAAGAGAATGGTTTTTTACTTGTGCTAAACAATTTAAGGGACCATTCAAGTCAACAAGGCCTATTGGTTACAGTACTGTCTGGGACTTGAGACCTGGATTTAATTCCCTGCTGTCACCAACTCCATGTGAACTCTGGACAAGTTGCCTACTTACTCTGTGCTGCTGGTTCTGATCTGTACAATGGGGATAACCGCTCTGCCTTTCCTCCTAGGGGTGCTGTGAGGAGATATAGCTTGAACCATGAGCCACTCAGATACTATAGCCAAGTGTCCACATCAGAGGGGTTCTCCAAATCCAATTCTGAAGACCTTAGAGAAGCCTTTTTCCAGAGGGTGGCTGCTTAGCACTTGCAGTAAAATCAGGGTTCTTTCAGGTGTCTGAAGTTAGGCACCTGAAAATGAGGAACCCTCAAAATCACTAGTCAATTTTAAAAACGTAAGCTTTATGTCTAGAAATAAAGATGTATCATTTCCTTTCCTCGCATAGCAAGCAAGTTGAGCGTGTGTTCTCATTATGGCAGGTAACTCCCAAAGAAGGGCACTTGGCATTTGGACAGGAGACATCCAAGGCGGATAGCAATTTTTGGCTTGGCAGGTGCCATTTGTAAAGTCCCTTCTCTGAATCTATGTAACAAACCAAATCTTGTGTGGTTGTCAGAACATTACAGAGGCTACCTTAGATTACATCATATCCCAATGTCACTGATACCTCAGGGTGCCATGTGAGCTGATGTGTAATTGCGTGAGGGCAGGGGACTGGACTCGATGACCTCTCGAGGTCCCTTCCAGTCCTAGAGCCTATGAGACTATGAGTACATTATCTGTGTACATCACATCACCTCAGTCCACCCAGCCAACTGTATAGATGGTGCAACAATCTTTGGCCTTTGCAGGACAAATGGAGAAGGCAATTTTAAATCATGTGGAATTAGTTTCTCAGACCTAAGCAACGTCTCATTATTCAGCATGTTTGCTGGAAATCATGACCAGTAACAGTGATATTATCAAACCCAACAGGTTTGAATGGGATGGATTGACACTGAAGGTCCTCCTTAAGAATGAGGGGGAAATGGAAGGTGTGAAGTAAAGGTTTTACTCTTTGCAGTAAATACTTGACTCACTCAGGATACTGGCCCCCACTGTACTAAAGGAAAGGGTTTAATATTAGCATTGTTGCATAGTTTTAGCACTGCCATCTAAGGGTCTCAAAGCACAAATTCAGCCTCACAACAACTTTATGTAGATCATGTTTGATTCCCCATTTTGCAGAAAGGTAAACTGAGTCCCAAAGCCATGATGTAACTTGCTTGCGGTCACTGGCATCCCCCAGACAAAGGAGTAAAGCCAGGATTCTTTAGTCACAGGCCCAGGTCAAGATGAAGCATAGCAAGCCATGGAGACGCCAATGGAACTGCTAAATGTATCATCCCAATGTCTTATCAGGTGGAGCAGTGATATCTTTGCACATGACATCCAAGGGTTTGGCTATCCTGTCACTGAATCAATAACGAAATCTAAATAACCTTTCTAGCAGCTACAGCCCCTATGCTCTATTAGGAAATTAAAAGCATCAGACTAGTGTACCACACACTACATTTTGCACTTAGCAGAAGCATTTGATGAGAACTTAAGATTTGTGTATTCCTAGTGCTTAGTTCTGTCCCCACCATAGGAAAATGCTGGCTCACTGCTGACCTGTGGAACATTTTGCTTTATCTAATGCTTTGTGCTTTTCCCTAGTACCATTTCATAGAGAAATAGGTTAAACTTGCACAACTCGTGATTCTCAGTTGTGTCTTCACATCAGCTGAGCTGCAAGTGCCCCTCAAATGGCATTTAGCTCATTCAAAGATACACACATTCAGTCCATTTAGCAGTAAATGACCATCCTGTGTTTTCAGGCACGCTTTGTAGATTTCAAACAATAGATTATGAACAAACAAGGCCTGTAGAGCTAAGAAATTGGCTGTTATGTAAGGAAGTGGCTCACAAGCTTTTCATCTCCCCCTACGAGTTACATGGGGCAACTAGTGATATATGCAAATGGAACAGCATTTCAATGCACAGGTGTCAAATGCCTCTGAAATCTGCTGTGTTCTGCTGGCACTCAGCTCACAGGCAAACATGGTCAAGGGGCTTTCACACAAACAAATCCAGGAGATGGAGATATCAGATAGCCAGGCTCAAATCAGAGAGGAGGTGCCCACAACAACATCTAATACCAGAAGAAAGATCTCCCACCTGAGAATAGCTTATTGATTGCAGAGTGAATCGTATGTACCAACATGTTTTTAAAAGGTTATAGAAAACAGCTTTTCTGCACCACAGTCACTTGTGGGTCACACAGCTGGTGTAAGTGATAGCTCTTGAAGCTGATGGATCTACTGTTTTACATCACTTGATGATCTGGCCCCATGTGTGCAATTACCGCCTACACTATGCGAAACTGAGCCAGAGCCTCAGCAGGTTCATGTCAGCACAGTTTGATTTCTACTGTAAATCAGTGTAGCTACATCAGCTGAGGAACTGGCTCCATACTTAGTGTTGATTGATATAACCTGTGAATCTGAGCCTGAACAATTAGCATTAACAATGGCATTTAATGTTGCCATTTAAACTTCTGTTTAGTTCCCCTTCTCCTTCCCACACACCCTGTGTTTAATCTCAGAGACAACAGAACTTGATACCCTTTGGCACATCCAGATGGGAAATGGTTCGCATGCATTACTTTCCAGGATCTAATTCCCTGTTATTGCATCATAGGCTAGATTGGGGGTTCTCAACCAATTTCTGCAGGCCTCAAAGTACCACCACTACCTCTTGCCAGCAGCCACTGACAGCTTTTCCTAAAATACTGAACTTACGGGAAAAAAATAAATATGACTTAAACTTGTCGAGTTATAAGTTGTTTATATATAGGGTTTTGCAGACTCCATAACAAAAATAATGTCGTCTTTACTGGACCTAAACAGAATCATAACAAATAGGTGCTTTACACTTTTTGGTTTAAGACATGCTAGCTAATAAGCAACTTCAAGAAAATTACATAGAAAATTCAACCTTCATATGTACATGCCCACTGAAATACACTGTATAAATATATACACAAACAGCATACCCCTCAGGTAACAGGGCACTATAAGGCTATAGACAGACTCAGACATTACTGTTACCCCTGTTTAGGCACTATACAAACCAACTTGGGACCTGAGCCAAGAACAGGAAGATTTCCAGTTACTTCAGTGGACTCTGAATCAGGGTCCTCACTCAAACCTTTCCCCTGAAGAGCCTACACCTTAAAATAGACAAGATGAAGGATTAGAGGGGGAGGAAAACTGAAGGAATTTGCTTAAGGTTGCAGATCAGTGGCAGTGCCAACAGAACCCAGGTCTACTAGCCCAATACCCAGCCCTCTGGAGTGTCAAGGGTCCTCCCCAACTCTGAACTTTAGGGTACAGATGTGGGGACCTGCATGGACACTTCTAAGCTTAATTACTAGCTTAGATCTGGTAACACTGCCACCATCCAGAAATTTCCGTATCTGGAACACTTCCTGTCCCCTCAAAGCCTTCCCCTCCCCGGGCAGCCTTGAGAGGCTTTTTCACCAAGTTCCTGGTGAACACCGATCCAACCCCTTGGATCTTAACACAAGGGGAATTTAACTATCACCCCTCCTTTCCCCCACCAATTTCTGGTGAGTCCAGATCCAATCCCCTTGGATCTTAAAACAAGGAAAAATCAATCAGGTTCCTAAGAAAGCTTTTAATTAAAGGTAAAAATCATCTCTAAAATCAGGATGCAAAATACTTCACAGGGTAATCCGATTCATATAGCCCAGAGGAACCCCCTCTAGCCTTAGGTTCAGAGTTACAGCAAACAGAGGTAAAATCCTCTCAGCAAAAAGGAACATTTACAAATTGAGAAAACAAAAATAAGACTAACACCTTGCCTGGCTGTTACTTACAAGTTTGAAACATGAAACTGATTCAGAAAGATTTGGAGAGTCTGGACTGACATCTGGTCTCCTAGTCCCAAAAGCAAACAACCCCCAAAACAAAGAGCACAAACAAGACTTCCCCCCACCAAGATTTGAAAGTATCTTGTCCTCTTATTGGTCCTCTGGTCAGGTGTCAGCCAGGTTTACTGAGCTTCTTAATCCTTTACAGGTAAAAGAAGTATTAACCTTGACTATCCATTTAAGACAGGAGCCCACTTTCTCCCCTAAAGGAGACAAGAGGTTGTGCTGACACAAGGTTGAAGCTCAAGTGGTTTTCCTGAGCCCAGGATATCTATGATCTTGGCTGCAGTTTTCCCAACAATGCAATTCTCCCCCCTCACCACAAGGCCTTGCCAAGACAAAGGACTTTGTTTCTCAAGGCAGATGTGAACAAGCATATGCAAACTAGTTCTTATTATGCTTTGTTAATTGGGGACCAAACTAGAAAGTGAGTTAAACTACACCATGCAAAAGCAAGGCATTGGAATTTTCCACCAAGGCCTTCTTGGAGAACCTCTTGTCAAGCCTACAGGAAGTGTCCTCAACAATAAGACTTTCCATCACTATCTGGGATAGATCAATAGGAGGTTTTCCTCATCTTCAGGCTAATATTTTATTTTCTTAAGCCTAAACTATTTGAAGGAGACATTTACTGTACAGATTGGGGTAGCTCTTTTGGCTTGATAGTCACTGTAGAATTAGATTTGTATTTGATTTAGTTTAATCCTTTAATTTTTCTGATTTCTTCTAGACATTTCAGTCCATGGCAACAGAACACAAAACAGGTGAGAAGCTAATCAATCATGAACCACTTGAAAGAACACCACTTGATCTTTTCTATTGCATGTGCTATTCAACAGAAATTGAACTTGACCTACCACAGAAAAGCCAAAAAACTTTGCTGCTCAAGTGAGACAAGGAAACCTTCCTCAATCCCTGGAAGAGTGATTTTTCTAAATTTAAAGTTAAGGCTGCTTTTTTAGGGTCACTGTGCCCAGTACCATAAATGAGAGGCTGTTTCAGAAATAAGGGTCAGTGCAGACTAATATAGAAACTGCAGGCAGCTTGGCAATCATGACTATTCCAATCACATACCATTCTCTGCTACAGACCTCAAATCTTAGAGGAAGACACTATTGTCTTCATTTTACAGATGTGCTTTAGTCTCCTCAAGAGGCGATGAGACTTACTCAAGGTCATTCAGTAGGTCAGTGGTAGAACCAAGAATAAAACCTAGGTCTCCTGACTCGAACCCCAGGACTCTATGTGCTGGTCCATGCAGCTCAAGGGCTCTCCTAACTCAAGACTGGAGTCTATCAGATTACTGATCTTGTCTCCACAAAACTGTATCTAGGTTGTGTGAAAGGTCATTCCACCTATCAAATCACACCTCCAGACTCTGGAAAAGTAGGCAATGTACTACATTACTTGAATAATTCGTCTAACCTGCAATTAGGGTTTTAGTGCCATCTCCATTGCTAACATATTTCAAACAATTGTACTTTTTTAAAAATCCAAGTCATTTTTGTTAACTTTGTATATATAATCTTGAAAAACCATTCAGGGCATGCTAAATAGTTAGATTAGTTCTATTGCTCAGAAGACTATGCCTCTGCTGGGTTGTATGTTCTGTGGCTCAAAGATTTGTCGAGTGTACATGCAGGAACCGGATAGTAAATAGTCAGTGAGCCCTCTAAGTGGTGCTCACTGTTTTGTTTTAGAAGCCCCCCAAAACCCAGCCAGGAAAGCAGGGTCCATGTAGCTAATTCTTGAGTAACATTCAAAAGTTAAAGTTGCTCTAGCATGTTCTGTATTGTCAGAAAACCTGATTATCTGATTAACTGTGCCAGCGTGGTTTTCATATTATGTTTGTAGTGTAAGAGCAAGACACAATAAGCATGCTATGGGTAGAAGCTGCTGGCCCCACAGCCTGAAGTCCTGTGTATCCACAGAGCAATTAAAGCAAAAGGCCTGATCAACATAAAGTCACCAGGAAGATCCCCATTGACAAGAGCAGACTCCCAATACACTCTGCCCATGTTATCTAAACCCACCTCAGTTTGCTTTTGGCCTTATTGGGGATTAGAAACAATTTTGCCTCTGGACCCTTAACTGCCAGGTTATGTCCCCTTTTTCTGAAACAGGTGGATATTGGAGTAGTGTCCCCTGGGCTGATCCAGCCTGACAATTCCTATTTCCCACAGGAGAATCAACTGCCATTCTTAGAAATGCCTTGAGTTCTTCTTTTGCTGCAAAATCTTGTCACAAAGAATGAACCCAATTCAACATGCAATGACACAGCTGACCACTATAGTCAATAGGAGACATCTGTGGAAAGAAAGTAGCTGCCTTCTGTGTATTAGTTCAAACTATTCTATAGATTTTGCCCATACAACCCACATCACATCTGAATCTATAATTAATCCCTGCCTGAGCCTTAGAGTTCAACTGAAGGACTGTGGCAGGTTGTGTAACTCCACTCAAGAATAAATCTGAGCAGCCTCTCAAAGAAACAGAACACCTGTTTGCACAGAGAGATTCATTACATCAGACAACTAGTTCTTCCCTCTTCACTAAGGTGAAAAGACAAGGAATGTACTGCAAATCTAAGTCCTGTGCAGACAGTTTTCTGACTATTCGCTTAGACAGTGTCCTGAACTCTGTCTTCTGCTGTCTTTGAAGCTGTGTGGCTTAGAAAATTTTTGGTCTATTTGCTGCAATGAATCCAGGATACAGAAAGGCAGCAATCTGCACCCCTTTGGGCTGCCATCAGACAAACACTAGGGAGACATTAACAGGGGTTGTATTTTTAAAAAGTCCATGGGCTAAAAATTATATTGGTCCCAGCCTGGCCCAAACCACTTGCAGGATGGTTGCTAGCCCCAAACTAATGAGAAAATGCCTAAGGGAGATGAAAGCACAAGTTCTCGCTCCCAGCCCTGGAGAGACCAACTCTGGTCCACAGGTCCCAGGGAGGGACTCCAATGCTGTAGATTTTGTTTTGGGGAGGCAAGCATGATTTGGTAACAAGGTAAGCATGCAGCCAGCAAGGGCCCCTTTGGGCTGTAAATTAGTTATACTGGGCTCTGGGCAACAATTTCCAATAGACAAGGGGAAACTAAGCTATGGTGACTGACATTCCCTGATGCACATCCATGAATCCTGATTAAGGAGATTGAATGCCTCTGGTGCTACTCAGAAACCAGTCAAGCAAGCAGCATCCAGGGGAAGAGGGAAAATGATAAAATTGGATTTAGGGAGCAGATGGTGCATTTTGAGAAGAATGCAGCATCAGGTCAAGATGATGCATGGAGCAGGGGAAGGATCCTTATCTTGGGCTCATCTCGATTAAGGGCAGAGGCAGAGTAATCAAACTGAAAACAGCCTCTAGCATCTGATCTTCAGTACCAAGTAGTCTTATTTTGCTGCCCAGTCACAGGCTACAAGGAAGGATCCAGCCCCCAAAAATGTCAAGTTCTTTATACAGACAGGAGCCAGATTTTACTACAGGAGAACCTCCCCACTATGTACTGTAGGGATGGCACCAAGACTGGGCAATTCAGACCCAGATCATAACAGATTTCAGTCCAAAATCACCACCCCACCATTAGACCTATTTCCATGTAGGATGGTGTCTAATTAACTATGGGAAAATCACAGTAGAGGAAGTGCTTTGAAGAGGCACTGGTATCCTCTTCTCCACTACACTTATGTCTGTCACCTCAGTGGCTGAGGCTAGATTGCCTTTAGCCTTCCCAATGGGAGGAACTTTGTGACATTCACATTCATTTCCACCTTCCATTGTATGGTACAGACACAGGCAGTTACTGGAGCCCTCGTAGGAGAATCAGGCAGCACCACTGGGCCAAGCAAGCACAGGATGGTCAATTAAAGTCAGAGGGGACCATTCAGATAATCCTGTCTGACCTAACATGCCAGAGAATTTTATACAGTAATTCCTGTAATGAGGAAGTCACTGCATGAAATTCATGAAAACAAGGAGAAAGTGGTAGATTGTGCTTTGCAACAGAAGCCATGTTTATTTTCAGAAGCTTTTTTAATGCAGAACGTCTTTCAAGCACAAGGAACCCACAAAGATCTGTTACACTCACTGTTCTGGCCATGCAAGTCTCAATGGTCTTCCCTCCAAAAATCATGCCTATATTCAGAAACAAAAATCCATGACTTTAGCAGCCTAGTACACTTGTGAACAGCAACCCTAAGGGAAGGATCATTGTTATTAATGCACTGGACTGGGACTCTGGACGTCTGACTCTGCAGTAAGCCTCCTCTTGGACCTTGGGCCAATCACTGAAACTCGTCAGTTTCTCATCTGAGAAGCAGGGGATGTCATCCTCCCAACCTTTGTCTTGCCAATTTACATTGTAAAGTCTGCAAGGCAGGGAACTGCCTCTCCCTATGTGTTCATACAGCACCTAGCACAGTGGGACCCTGATCTTGACCGCAATCCTCCAAGTGCCACCTTCATACAAGAAAGTTATTCATAGTCAGTATTAGTGCTGTGAGAACTAGAATTTCTGTTTCATAGGAAACTATCAAAATTTGAACTATAGACAGGTCAGTCTAATATTGGAAAGATGCTGGCAACAAAACAATTTGTAAACACCTACAGGATAATAGGGTGATAAGGAATTGTCAACATGGACATGTCAAGAATAAATGATCCCAAACCAACTTAATTTCCTTCTTTGACAGGGTTACTGGCCTAGTCAATAGGGGGAAGCAGGTATATTGCTTTTAAACAGATTTTTCATACAGTCCCACATATCAACCAAACTAGGGAAATACAGTCTAGATGAAGTTACTATACAGTGGGTGCAAAACTGAAAAACCAGAGTTATCTATGGTTTGCTGTCCAAGTGGAAGGACATGTCTAGGTTGGCCCTTAAGAGGCAGGACTGGGTATGGTACTATTCAAAACTTGATTTAATGACTTAGACAAGGTGAAGAGTGGGCTTTTAAAGTGTGTAGATGACACCAAGTTGGGAGGCCCTGCAAGTATTTGAGGAAGCCACTAGTCTCTAAAAGGACCTAGATAAAATTGAAGATTTGGTCTGAAATCAGTTAGATGAAACTCAGTAAAGAGAAAGGCAAAGTTCTTCACTTCAGGAGGAAAAATCAAAGACAAAATGAAGAGTTACTGGCTAGGTGGTACTGCTGCTGGAAAGGATCTAGGGTTATGGTGGATCAAATGGACAATGTGACCCAGTTGCAAAAGATGCAGAATTCTGGGGTATTAACCAGACCAGTAAGACAAACCTGGGAAGTAACTGTCCCTCTCTGCTCAGCACTTGTGACATTTCAGCTGAAGTATGTGTCAAGTTCTTGGTGCCACTCTTTAAAGATGCAGACAAATTGGAGAAAGCCCCGAGGAGCAACAAAAATGATAAGACTTAGAAAAACCTGACCTGTGAGGAAAGGTTAAAAGAACTGGGTATGTTTAGTCTAGAGAAAAGGGCTCAAGAGGGACTTGACAGGAGTCTTCAAATACATTAAGGGCAGTTATAAAGAGAACAATGACCAACTGTTCTTGTCCATTGAAGGCAGAAGTGGTAGCAATTGGCTGAATCAGCAGCTAGGTAGATTTAGGTTAAGTGAGGGGGGGAAGCTTACTTCAGCTTTGGAATAGGTTATCAAGGAAGGGTGTGGATCTTGGGATTCTCTCAGAGATCTTAGACTTAGTTCTAGGGAACAGTGGTTGACTCCAAACTTGTCACTCTGGTTTCTTTATTGGCATATGGTAGGCCTACATGGAGCTAGCTGATCAGACTTGCATATGAGGTGGATACAGGGCATACCATACATCCAAAATATATACAGGAATTGGTTACTTTATACACACAAGTTTAACCCTATGCTGATGCATGCCTCTTCCATTCTATATCATGCACTTTATGATTGGGCAGCTTGTTTTCCAGGACCAGTCCTTTAGAGATCATGCTGTCTCCTCAAGCCACACTGCACAATGTTTTTGGTTTCCTTCATCCATACATTAAGCCATTTCTATTGACACTTGTTCCTTGCACCTGTTTTCACCTGGTGTCTTTCCTTGTCCTTGAGTACTGGGGCCTAACAAGTTAGAATCCCCATGTCTTTAACAGGTTAGACAAATACCTGCCACAGATGCTTTAGGTGTGCTTGACCCTGCCTCAGGGCAGGGAGCTGTTTAGATGACCGGTATGTCTCTTCCAGCCCTACACTATTATGTAAAGCAAAACAGAGCATTTCAACCTTAAATGGAATATTTTGAGCCTTTTTTTAAAGCAACTTTTAGACATTCTATATAAATCATTCCAAATGATAGAATAAAATAAAATTTAAGAAAGACATTGAAAACATCGTGTCAACAGGGTTGTTTCACTGGAAAATTTGAAATTCAGCATGCACTCACCCCCTAAATGAAATTTATTTGAAATGGATGTTCATAAAATATTTCCATTTCAACAAGTTAGCATTTTTCAACAGCAAACTGGATGGAAAGTTTTTAGTCAGTTCTACTCATACCGTGTACCTTACCAAACCAGACCATACTTCCGACCAGAAGCATAGATACAAATCAGTACAAAAGTAGGTTATATTCAGAGTTTAAAGCTTTATGCCATCTGGCACAAGAGGAGAAACTCAGGATGTATATAGTTTTTGAATAGTCAGTTTTCAGATTCTCTGTGATGTGAACTGGCTCCACAGTAAAGTTAACATTAGAGAATTTGGCCCATAATTGAAGTAACTCACCACTCCAGTTTTCCCCACTGATAGCCATGGGGTCACACCAGCATGAGAATGGAATAAAGCAAGGTAGAATCAAGACTACTGTGCACTCAGATTCTATGAGCAGATGTAAAATAGAAAGAGCGGCATTCCCCTTGTCTGCACTTTGCAGAGACTGCAAGAGACCCTCATAATTATCTTGAAACACTGTCCTTTTGCTTGTTTCAGATCACAAAGTACCTTCCACAGACACAGCTTAATTATCTCTACATTTCATGCAACTGGAAAATTAGATTTTCCAAACAACGCAAGGAATTAAATGCAAAGCACCAATTAGAAGACATTATTAAAAAAGCACAATGACTGAACTGAAATTCAGTCTGGTGTTTATAAAGCTCTCATGAGCCTATTATTCTATTTGACCAGAAGGTACCATTGCAATAGAACAAATTAAATGGAAAAAGTTAGGCAGGCAAATCTGTCAAATTGTGGTCAGCAATGAATCATTTTAATATAGGGCTCAAGAAGTCAGAAGATATTATGCAAAAACATATGTTGAGGGATTCAACATTCAGTGGGGTATTCAAGCAATTTGATTGTGCTGCCTACAGATTCCCTCCAGCAGCTGAAAGAGGTGAGCCTGGGCCACCAAACTCTAGAGAAAGCGAGGAACTTGAGCTTTAGGAGTGAAATTAGCTCATTTGCAGAGGGACAGAACTAGGGTTTAAGTTACAAGGCTTAAGTCTTGATGTAGCTCTGCTGAGAGGGGAATTTCACCCTAGAGGACCAACCCTGTCCAGATTCTCATGGGGTCTGTAGATAGAAAAAAGACCATAATTTCAAGGTATTGCACCTTTCTAAGAGTCCTGCGTGGGTGAAGATAAACCAGCAGCTTCCATAGGAAAGATGGTGTGTGGTGAGGACAGCACTAACCAGGGCACACAAGATCAGTGTACTTTGGGACAGGGATTGTCCTTTTGTTCTGTGTTTGCCCATGACCATTCAAAACAACTCTATTAAGAGCTGGATTCAGTTCCTGGCTCTGCCAGACTCCCCTGTGTGATTTTGAACCAGTCAGTTACTTGGGCCTGGATCCATGGACTTGTGTTGCAACACTCACCACTGAGCATGAGGGCAGGGGACTGGACTCGATGACCTCTCGAGGTCCCTTCCAGTCCTAGAGTCTATGAGTCTATGAGCACACCTATCAGAGCCAGCCCTGCAGACAGGACAGGAGGGCAAGCTCCTCTCTGACCTGGTTTGTGGCACTTGGGCATCTGGTTGCCTAGAATGAGGCAGCAATGCACACAGGAGCCAGGAACTAGGGCTCCTAGGGAACTTTTACAGCAGAAATGGGGCACTAAGTGAGCTCAGGGACCTACATAGCTAGGCAGGAGCCAAGCAGGGGTTTTGTGGATCAGAGTTGCATCTAAAACTGAGACTTAGGCACTTCAAACCCAGATTTAGGTTGCTAAATCCCTTTGGTCCTTATGCTGTCTGTTCCCTAATTATAAACTTTGCATACCCTCTGGGTGAGGGGGGGAAGAGAGATTAGCTCTCAATACTTGTGTTTCCAGGACTGGAAATAGGAGGGTGGAATCCCTCTGATTAGATTCACGGAGCTTGCTTCTGTGTATCTCTCCAGGAACCCAGGGAGGGAACACCTGGAAGGAGGAGGGGGAAAGGAAATGGTTTATTCCCCTTTGTTGAGAGACTTAAGGAATTTGGGTCTTGGGGTCCCCAGGGAAGGTTTTTGGGGGGACCAGAGTGCCCCAAAACACTAATTTTTGGGGTGGTGGCAGCTTTACAGGTCCAAGCTGGTAACTAAGCTTGGAGGTTTTCATGCTAACCCCCATATTTTGGACGCTAAGGTCCAAATCTGGGAATATGTTATGACACCTGGGCATAGAGAAGCCCTGCTGTGGTCACCAGTATCCATCTCCTCTGCTTCTAACTAGTTAGAACTACTACTTTTTGGCCAGACTGGAGCTTTTATCTCACTTGCATTGGCCCCAATCCTGCCTAATGCAATAGGGATTCTGACATTGTCTTCAGGAGCTGGCTTGAGCCTACTGAAGTAAAAGGAATGCCCCGCATGTGAGTAAGTGTTTACCAGAGTAAGGACTCCCTAACCTGACCCTATGTTTTGCCATTCCTAATGACATGTCATTCTGCTGATGCTCTAGATAGTATTACTGAAACACTTAATATTTGTGTTACCACAGCACCTGTGGGACCCAGTCATGGACCAGAGCCCCACCATGGTAGGTGGAGGACAATCACATGACAGTCCCTGCCCCAAAGTGACAATGGGGACAGCACCAGCTGTCTGGCCACTGTCAAAAATCTCCTGCCTATAACCAAGTTAAGGAGAGATTTGAGGGAGGAAGAAGAGGTAGCTTGTGTATATCCAGACATGGGGCAGCATGAGACAGCTTGTTTGGCCATTCAACAATGCACGATGAACATCTAGGGCTGCTGCCGAGATGAGGAATGTTGACTACTGGCCTTCCATCTAGGGTCTCACCTCCATTCAGATACACCAATCACAGTAGCCCACCAGCTAGTCCAGTCACTAGCCACCTGCCAGTCTCACCAGGGATTACAGAGGCTTTGCACTGGGGTCTTTTCACTTTGTGGCAGCACCTCGCTGCAATCACCAGCTCTGATAGATGACTGTAGCCCTGTTAAAGTTACCTCCCACCCCTGACTGAATTTGGAAGGTGACTATCTTTATGACCCTCTTCAGTGCTAGAATGCGCCTGGTTTTTTCCCTCCCTTGGAAGTGTCTCCTCATGCTAAGTGAGCATGCAGGCTGGCAATGGACTTCAGGGCTTCCCCACCTGTGGCATACTGGGAGCATGACCTCTCAGTCTGTAATGCAGACACATGCTGCTGATGAATACTCTGCTTCCACGACAGCAGTTTAAGCTTTATACTGCTCTGATCTCCTCTTATGTCCAGAACTCCTGTGAGTGCAGTTAGTACAACGGGGCTGGAACAGAAAGCTTGAGTCCAAATCAAATCATTCTCCTCTAGCCATGTTACTGTATGTATCAAAGGTTGGGGGAGCTGTCTGTCCTTTCACTCAAACCATCCAACCTTCAGTAATGGATCTGTGATCACCTTGCTGGGAAAATTGCATATATTGCATTAGATAGTAAAGATGGATTTATTGCAATAGCTAAACTGCCTTCAGTAATTAAGATGTCTAGAGACAACCCAACCCCCCTTCCCCACCCCCCCAAAAGGATTCACAGCAGCATATATTTCCAGGTCAAAAAATCTCCTTCTCACCCAAACACCTATAGAAAGGAACATCACTGTTAAGAGTGAATCTGAGCACTAAGGCTATTTGGGGATTTACACAGAGGAGGCAGCACAGCTGCCAGCATCTCATCAAAATATGCCAGCTTGATACACACATCCAGTTAGGATACAACAGTAAGTACATGGTGACTTGTATCTCAGAACAGGCAGTGTACCAAGCAGAGCCCTGGTACAGGCTATCTGAGCAGATTTCAGCTGTCGAGTAGGATTCTCCAGTTTCATGCTAGCACATCCGTGGTGCAATTCCTTCATTTACACCAATAGAAGTGAGATCAGAACCCAACCCTAATAGCCAGTGTTTCAACCCAGCCAAAAGTACAGCCACAAGAATCAGCCCGCCTTCACCTTTCCTACTAAACAAGGTTTTATTATTGTATTTTTAATGTTACTGACTTTTGGACACACATACTGTCAGTGAGTGGAAAACACATTTCCTGAGTCTGCCTGGAACTAGAGCTGGTTGGCAAACTTCCCCCCTGTGAAAAAGGTCAATGAACATTTTAACCAGCTCTGGGCAGGAGGAGGAATTCAGATGGCATTAAGAAACAAGATTGAACTTCAGATTTCCTCTTGTTGCTCTGACCCTGCTGCTTTCTCCACCTAGTTATTACTCCCCTGCAGGGGGCTTAACAGTGTAGGGTGACAATGCTGTTGGTTACCTTGGGACTCCTCCAGCTGGTTAGTTCAACCAGCTTTCATAGCTTCTAGGGCCAGAAGAGACCACTGTTATCTAGGCCACGTCTACACTACAGCATAAAAACGAAATTAAAACCAGTTTTATAAAACTGGTTTTATAAAATTGATTTTACGCGTCCACACTAGGGCACATTAATTCAGTGGTGTGCGTCCATGGTCCTAGGCTACCATCAATTTCCGGAGCGGTGCACTCTGGGTAGCTCAGTAAAAGAATGAGACTAATAACTTCGATTTCCGTCCACACTAACCCTAAATTGATATAGTAATATCGATTTTAGGGTTACTCCTCATTGGGGAGGAGTACAGAAATCGATTTTAAGAGCCCTTAAAATCGATGTAAAGTGCCTTGTAGTGTGGACCAGGCCCCAGACTGAGCATTGCTGACCTCCTGTTTAACAGGCTATTCAAAGTTTTGAGAAAGTCCTATTTTAACTAAAGCAGATTTTAGAAAAAGACCCAATCTTTAATTAAAAATGGCTAGAGAGAATCCACCACATCCCCTGTTAAATTGTTCCCATGATTAATTGACCCTGGTGTTACAGCGTACACGTTATTTCGAGTCTAAATTTGGCTAGCATCAAGTTCCAGCTATTGGAGCATGGTCTGATACAGTACATTGAGGACCCCTTTTATTAAATAGCTTCCCCTCTTAGGTATTTATAGACTGATAGTCACCCCTTAACCTTTTGGTTAAGATAAATGGATTGAGCTCCTGGAGTCTATCACTGCAAGCCATGTTTTCTAATCCCTCAGTCACTCACTGCTCTTCTCTGAACCAGCTTCAGTTTATCACCACCCTTCAACTGTGGACACCAGAACTAGACAATATTTGCAAAGCCACCATCCCAGAATGGAGGACCTGGCCCAAGAAACACGAAGTTTTGGAGGGCAGCCTGTTAATCAGAGAGGTTTATTGCAGTTTAGTCAAAGCAAGCCAAGCCACAGAGATTGCTCATGATGTTTTCCAACATTTCAAACCCCAGACTCTTCCCAAGGCTTCATCTGGAGCAGCATGTGCACTCCAGTAAATAAAAAGCTAGCTGCAGTGGGAGCAGTAGATCCATTTCTCACTGTGTTAAAGTCAGTATTTTTAAGCAAGCAATTTCTTACTTGAATACTCTGACCCTGCAAGACATAGAAAAATAATTGAGCCTATTGCCAATATACATGCTAATGAATTGAATACCAGTGTCATCCTCTGATTTCAGACCACCAGGTGAAGCTAGAGATGCAGCTGGAAATAATTAGGCACAGGAGGGCTTTAGAAGTTCATTAACTGAATCATTTGCAAAGTGCTTGGTCCTTTGTGAGCACATCTAACCTTGGAGTTTGTTCACTCCTTTCCTATGGAAGCACCTGAGGGTTCCAGGATTACCAATATGATGGCAACTGACTAACAGGTATGCCCAGCTCTTCTGAGTCCTGGCCAAATAACTGCCTCCAGTGAGATTTCTGGTTATCAAACTAAGAGGTCAAGCAGGCTGCTTGCAGAGCCAGAGAAAGACAAAACATGCCATGAGCAGCAGGCTGACAAAGGCTTTGAGCAGGCCAGGTTAGAAAGGGAGCCCAGACAGCTAAGCTTCCTTTTCCCCTAATCCTTGTTCAAACAGCCCCGAGCTTTAACCTCTTATCCAAGTAATGAGTTTTGTTAACCTCCCTGGGAGCAAGGGGGTTCTTACTGTGCTGGGGGCATTTAATTCAAGACAGTTGTCCCTGCCCTGACTTAGGGCTTGCAGCTGGGGTCTTTCCTCCTCTTAGGGAGAGCTATAACCATGTTTTGCTATCATTGCACAAGGTTTGTCTACACCTTTAGAAAAGTCTTACTAGCACTGAATACCCTTTGAAAACCAAGATTCATAGGATGAAATCCTGGCCCCCACTGAAGTCAGTAGCCAACCTCCAATTGATTAGAGTGGGGCCAGGATTTCACATGCAGATTTTAAGACCAAAAGGACTATCATGATCAGCCATTCTGACCACCTGCAGAATACAAGCCATGGAATTTCACCTCCCAATTCCTGATGAAGATCAGGAACTTGTGCTGGTTTGAGAGATGCAGTCTCTGGGTTGCATGCAGATGGAACTGCATTTGAGCTCAGAGGGGCTCTCAGTTTAGGTTACTGGCTGGAAAATCTGAGGTAAGAGGGTTGAACTTTCATTGTTAAACTAGAAAATTGGACATGTTTCTGCTGTGATAACCACTGCCATAGTGCAGAACAGAAAACCCAGGAGACAAACCTTCATTAGAAAAGCATGCAAAAAAAATTGGTATGAAGCCCCTGAAATATTCTTTCCCTAATGCTTGAGGGCCTGTGAGCTCAGTCATTTAGCCATGACCAGCATGATGCAGGCTACACAGATGGGGCAATACCACCACCAGGGACCAATACCACCACCAGGGACCATTTTCAAGGCATATCAAGTGGCAACAGCACCATGGGCCTGGTGTTGTTCCTATTGACACCAGCAGAGCTTCCATGGTGCACATTTAAGCTGTACGGGCTAATTCCACAAAGTTAAGCCTGAAACCCAAATTTCAGTTTTCCCAATCAAAGAATGGAAGAAACTGAAAATCTTGTTTGTTCAGACACCCAACTTTCCATAAAATAGAAATTGTGCCAACTTTAACTGCCTACATCTTTACTTGCTGGAAAGCATGACTGGCACCTCTGAAATTTCTATCTTGAAATACTCCCTCCTCCCATGAGTTTCTTCCAAAGATTAACTGCATCCCTTTCAGGGCTTCTGAGGTTAACCAAACTCCTGCCAAACTGAATTGACAATAGATTATTCTAAACTAAATCAGAACAGACAGTGGAGTAGAGAAATTAACAGAATTGGGTTTTTTGGGTCAGGTATATCATGAGTTTTGCTCTCTGCTGAGCCCTTTCCAACTAGGGGTATAAAAATACAAAATATGACTTACATTAGTGCTGAAGAGATTCCTACAGATCCAAAAAACAGAACTCCAGGATTGTCATAACATATTTCCCAGATTTGGACCTTAGAGTCCAAAATATGGGTGTTAGCATGAAAACCTCCAAGCTTAGTTACCAGCTTGGACCTGGTAAAGCTGCCACCACCCAAAAAATTAGTGTTTTGGGGCACTCTGGTCCCCCCAGCAGCAACCTTCCCTGGGGACCCCAAGACCCAAATTCCTTGAGTCTTACAACAAAGGGGAATAAACCATTCCCCCCCTTCTCCCTTCCAGGTGTTCCCTCCCTCGGTTCCTGAAGAGATACACAGAAGCAAGCTCCATGAATCTAAACAGAGGGACTCCACCCTCCCCATTTCCAGTCCTGGAAACAGAAGTACTTCCCCCTTCAGCCAGAGGGTATGCAAAGTTAGGCTTAGTAAATCTAAGAGATTTTCCCCCTGACTTCTTCCTCCCACCAATTCCCTGGTGAGCTGCAGACTCAATTCCCTGGAATTCCCCACTAAAGAAAAACTCCAACAGGTCTTAAAAAGAAAGCTTTATATAAAAAAGAAAGAAAAGGACATAAAAATGGTCTCTTTGTATTAAGGTGACAAATACAGGGTCAATTGCTTAAAAGAAAAATGAATAAACAGCCTTATCCACAAAGAATACAATTTAACACATTCCAGCAACTACACACATGTAAACACAAAAGAAAACTATAAACCCATGATCTTCCTATCTTTGTACTTACAACTTGGAAACAGAAGATTAGAAAGCCAGGAGACAGAAAGATCACTCATAGCCGAGAGGGTCAGACACAAGACAAAGAACAAAGAACTTACACACAAACTTCCCTCCACCCAGATTTGAAAAAGTCTTGTTTCCTGATTGGTCCTCTGGTCAGGTGTTTCAGGTTCCCTGTGTTACCCCTTTACAGGTAAAAACATTAACCCTTAGCTATCTGTTTATGACAAGGCTATAACATGGTATTGGAAAGTCCTGACTGTCCCCAAGTACATTACAAAAGCACAGTAGATTATATTCTCTTCAGACTCAAACAGCCATCTGATTGAGCAACAGCAAGCTGCATGCATCTGAATGTGCTCTGTCTCTTCAGAAACTATTCAGACCAGCTTGTATTGCTCTATGGGGCCTTGCCAGTGCCCTGGAGAATGTGAAAGAAGATGGCTATAAGACTCTGCAGTGGAGTCTCCAGCAGTGGAGCATTAGGAGGCTTTCCCCTACTTGAGGAAATAAGTAAATCAAAGTAATACATTTGACCTAGTCCCAATTCCATGCAGCACCCAGGACTTAATTACATGGAACAGTTCCTCCCTGGTGAAGGTTCCATGTAGACATGCTTTTCTGTTCCCTAGGTAGCAGTGCACAAGTTCTGTGGTCCTGACCCCATTCATTAAGGAAATGGGAGTCTTTTCATGAGTTATTGGGAGTTTGATCAGGTCCTAAAGCAGCAGCATTTCCAAGCTCTGTGGTTGCCGAGGGAAAGGCACTTTTCAAAGTGCCTTTAAGCAGAAAGCACACAGGGTACACACTGCAGCTGGAGGTACATTTTCCAGCTCAGGTAGACACATGCTAACTTCAATTTAGTGACCTAAAAATAGTTGCCATGGACTCAGGCTAGCTGAATAAGTACATTTAGGATCTTGGATGGGCTTGCTCATTATATGAGAAAACAACTTCTGCTTCAGGCTAATAAGAATACCTAGCTCTTATATAGTGCTTTTCATCAGTAGATTTCGAAGTACTTCACAAAAGGAGGCCAGTACCATTATCCCCATTTCACAGACGGAGAAACAGAGGCACCAAGAAGGGAAGTGATTTGCCCAAGATCACCAGCCAGTCCAGTGCAGGGCTGGGAAGGGAATAGATATCAGGTCTCCTGAATGCAAGTCAAGCATTCTATCCACTAGGCAATATTGTCTCCACAAGTAGGCTTCTGATGGCTCTGAAGAACACTAAGTTTTGCCAGACCTTTTATCAGTTCAAAGGAGAAGAGGGAAGACAACCTCTAACATCTGCTAGCAGGAGATTGTAAAGTTGGGCAATATCTAAGGAATCCTAAGGGAAACTAATGAAGAACCAGAGGTTATGGTGCTGTGTGGTAGTCATGAGATTAAGTTCCTGGCTTTACAAGACTTGTGACCACTGGGGAGGAGACCCAACTTCTCTGGGCCTCATTTCCCCATCTAATTCTCTTCTGTCTTTGCCATTTAGACTAAGCTTTTCAATGCAAGGACTCCATTTGAACAGAGGGACACTACCTTGGTTGGGGCATTTAAGTGCAACTGTAATAAAGACAGCTAAGATATTATATGGGATTCACTAGACAAATCTGTGGTAAAATTAAGTAGCAGACACAGGCTGTGTGATGGATTAATTTAACAGAAAGGCATTCTTTAACAAGTGAATTGGGTTGATCAGACCTGTACTTCCACTGCAAGATAAGAGGCTATCTTGAAATGTGCCCTCAAATAATTAGTCAGGGACTCTAAGATTGTGTTGGGGTGGGTGTGGCTGTATTTATCTAAATGATCACTTTAATGCAGGTGCAAAAAATCATTTCCACAGTGGAATGCTGTGTTCACATAACAGCTGTCCCTACAGCAGCAAGTTACCAAGCAAGTGAAAGGTGCAGTTCCTGAGATCTAACTTATCGCTTACTGCAACACTCATTAATTTTAAATGTGGGTTAGCTAGCTAATACAAATCCCCCATATTTCTACAGAGATTGTGCACTGTAAATCCTGCACCTCATGCTGGTCATTACCAGTGCACTCTTCATTTCACCTCCAATCCACACACAGCTTGTGTGATCCCACTTACAAATTTAGAGCAGAAATTCTGAACCATGAGATGAAGATGGAACAATGCTATTTTCATGAACAGGAAAAATACCTCCTACATCATTTAACTGACCTGGACACTATTCTGCTTCTAGCATCCATTATTTTATGTCCTTATCCCACATCTGGATTTGGCAGGTTGAAAGGTGCTGCTAAGAACTGGGCAAAACTCAGCAGTTGCTTTTTCAAGTGATTTATGGGGACTTGTTTCAGGAGAGTTTCTCTTGCACATGAACTTGGTACCAGATTGGCAGAAAGTTGGCAAAATTCAGGAACTGCCCTGAACTTCAGGTTTACGAAAGCTATCCACAGAACTGGGGTTCTGTTTTGAAAGCTTTACCCAGCTCAATTGCTGATAGGACTGCATGAAGACAGATAAGGCATTTTACTGTACCTGTTACATACATGCCCAATACTGTTCATTAGCAACTCAAATTCAGGAAAATTCCCACCACTAAGTGATGGGAAGAAAGGCCTTTCTTCCCAATAGCAAGAAAATCTTGCTCTCCATATGTTCCAAAGCATAAGTTTAGGGCACAGAATCAAATGGAATATTTGCTTCCACCTTTGTCTCACATGAGCTGTTCCAACATCCCTCAGTGGAGACAGCTTTGGGAATGCTTTTGTTCCTTTGCACCATCACTGTTAACTTTAGGGATAGCATATTAACTACTTGAAAAAGCAAAACAAACCAGGAGGCCATTTGCCCTCAAGGCATGTAATATGTTAATTGCTACTGGCTTGTTAGGGGCTTTGGAATTTGCTAGTAAGCAGTAATTCCACTTTCCCAGCACTGTGCATGCTTGTATGGATGGTTGGCACATCGCCCTCCCTGGAGTTGTTGATTCACAAACATGGACTTTTAAACAGCCTTTGCTAGAACAGCAGCAGCCATTCATAGATTCCAAGGCCAGAGGGGCCATTGTTAACATCTAGTCTGACCTCCTGTGTAACACCAGCTACAGAACGCCACCAAAATAGTGTACATATTGCATCTCTTTTAGAAACCATCCCATCTTGATTTAAGAGTTCTGATGCCAGTTATACCATGACCCTTAGTAAGTTGTTCCAGGGGTTAACTACACTTTATTTCCAGTCATTTTGTCTAGCTTCAGCTGCCAGCCATTGCATTGCGTTCTTCCTTTCTGATAGACTGAAAAGCCCATTATTAAATATTTGTTCCCCTTCTGGGCCAGCAACATAGCTGAAAACATGTGCCCCCCCAGGGGAAAATTAAGCTGTTAAACGTTAACTAGGATGCTATACCTTGCCCAGGAATGGCATTGCATGTCTCAGCACACCACACCACTCACTATTCTTTTGGAGATGACAGAGGAATGCTACCTACCTCCACCTACTATTAGTTTGGTTGGAGAGGTCTCCTATCCATCTACTGAGCAGGCCCAACCCTGCTCAGCTTCCCTAGCCCAGGTGGAATGCAGTTGTGTGGCACATTTTCATGTCTTACCTTGTGATTGACTTGAAGTAGCTCTATCAGACCTGTTCATCTTGTAGCACTTCCATTAACCACTGTAGGAGTTGTGGATGCATTGAGGGGAGCTGACCCTCAGGCTGCAACTTCACTGCATAGAAAGGGGTGGTTATACTTGTTACATACTTCACTAGAAATGCTGCAGTAGCACTTCAACGCAGCCAGTCACTATAGTGACAGGAGGGCCTCTCCCATTATAATAGTTTAACCACCTCCCCAAGAGACCAAAGCTCTGTTGACCAAGTACTGTCTATACCAGGGGTTTGGGTCAGGTTAACTACATGGCTTAGGGCCTGAGCAATGTATCCAGGTCATCTTATTTTGTTTAGTTCTGGCCTTAGGTGCTTTGCAGTTTGGCTCTTGCTGTAAAACCCTAGTGGAGACAAGACACTGTAGTTTATCTTCATGTAGCTACTCAATGTAGACCCATGTGGAGATTACAGAGTTAGCCTTGAGTAGTTACATGGAAGTAAAAAATTTACCTAGCCACTGAAGCTTTTGGGGGGGCTCAGTTGGGGGGAAGAAATATCACAGTATTTCATTTCAAAAAGGAGAAATGCACAATAACCAGCTTCTTTAAGTGGAAGTTAAAAGCAACAGTCACAAGAGTAAAATGTTTGCAAGCTGCATGGAAATGAAAAACTCCATAATAGAGGCTCAAAATAAAGGTACACTCCAAATAGAGAGGACCAAAAACGGCCACTGGCTAAACAGTGTAAAAGAGGCTAGTAGAGGCAAAAAGGCTTCCTTTGGAGTCATAGGCCAAACTGCAAGTCAAATCCTACAGAGGAAAATGGCAAGGAACACACTTACAAGAGTTTAATTAGGCAAGAGAAAAGAATTTGAAGAGGAACTAGCAAAAGACAAAAAATGCTTTTTTTAAGTCAGAAATAGGAAACTTACCAAAGGAGTTAGTGGGGCCACTGGATGACTGAGGTGCTAAAAGGTGCACTCCAGGAAGATGAAGTCCATTGCAGAGAGGTTAAATGAGTTCTTTGCACCAGACTGAAGAGGATGGGAGGGGGATTCTCACACTTAACCCATTATTTTAGATGACAAATCTGAGGAACTGTCCTAGATTGAGGTTCAGTAAAGGTGGTTTGGAACCAATTAATGAATTAAACAGTAATCTGTCACCAGTACCAGATATTCGCTCAAGAAATTCATATGCAATTGCTCAACTGCTGTGGTATGTAACCTAATCACTTAAATCAGTCACCATATTGATGTCTGGAGGGTAGTTAATAAAACACTGATTTTTTAAAAAGGCTTCAGAGGTGATCATGGCAATTACAGGCTGGTAAACCTAACTTCAGTACCAGGCAGATTGTTTACTCAAGTTTAACCAATTATCAGACAAATGAACATACTATATTGGAGAAGAGTCGATATGGTTTTTGTCCAGAGAAATAATGCCTCAATCTTTTAGAACTGAGGGTGTCAACCAGCATATGGACAAGGGTAGTTCAGTGGATATAGTGTACTTGGACTTCCAGCAAGCATTTGACAAGGTTCCTCACCAACGGCTCAAAAGATAGGAAACAAAAGACAGTACTAAATGGTCAATTTTCACAGTGGAGAGAGGCAAATAGGGTCCCCTGATGATAGTGGGACCAGTGCTATTCAACCTATTCATAAGAATCTGGAAAAGAGGGTGAAGGTGCCCACCCCTCTAATACTGTGTGGGGCTCTGGTTGCTCCATCTCAAAAAAAAGATTAGAATTTGAAAAGGTACTGAGAAGGACAACAAATTACTGTGGGTACAGAACAGCTTCCATATGAGAAGAGATTAGAAGACTGGGACTGTTCATTTTAGAAGAGATGACAGGAAGTGATGGAGACCTATAAAATCACAGAAGATGTGGCTAAAATGAATATTTACCCCTTCATGTAACAAACTAGGTCACCTAATGAAGTTATTAGGCAGCAGGTTTAACACCCCCCCCCCCCCAGGAATACTTCACACATTCCCACAGGCTGACTTGTGCCCTCATTGCCACGGGATGTTGTGAAGGCCAGAAGAATAACATGGACCAAAAGAGAACAAGAAATTCATTGAGAATAGGTCCATCGATGGCTATTAGCCAAGATAGTCAGGGACACCACCCCATGCTCTAGATATCCCTGAGCCACCAACAGCCAGATGCTGGGACTGGACGACAGGGGAAGGATCACTCGATAGTTGCCCTGTTCTGTTCATTCCCTCTGAAGCATCTGACAGCTGCCACTGTCAGAAGACAGGTTACTGGGAAAGACGGACCACTGTCTGACCCCAGTATGGCCATCCTTGTGTTCTAACCACAAGCTGAACAATTGGTTTGAGTTTGTGAATTTTTCAGATGATTATTTTCTCCCACCAATCAATCAAAAAAGGTCCTTTTTAAAAGGACCAAGTATTCCAGGGAAAAATTGACATAGTGAAAACATGACTAGTTTTATTGCTAAGAATTAGAAAATTAAAGACTTCCATAGAAGTAATGATAAAAGCCAGAGCACATCTCCAAGCCTTCCCAGTGAAGACAGCTTTCACATGTTCTGGCAGAATTCATTCCCCACCCACCCATGCTAGTTTAGTTGGTTGGAACACAGGGACCCCATGCAGAACTAGTCTGCCTTGAACACAGAGTGTCTGCAAGCTTGCCTGGGCTCCCCAAATCATCGCACTCCTGCAGACAAGTGGTGTGCCCATTCTGCCCAAACAGGGCCTTCTGGTGCTGCAGGAGGCAGCCCAGGGACTGCCTCTGAAAATGCTTTTAAAACAGACTAACATCTCTCTATATTATCATTTACACTGAATTATTGGAAGACATTGAATTTGCACTGTAGGGTAAGTGATGTGCAGATTGTATTCAACATGAGTTGCAGAAGCCCAGGGAATTTAACCACATGCGCTCTGGCCTTCTGCTGACAGGATGCCCTTCTGTAAAGACTCCTGTATCTTGATTATATAAATATGGGAGATTATTCCATCCTTGCAATTCCAACAAGATAATTACTAAACACTAAGTCACTAACTCAAGCCATGAATTTGAGCCATGCAATATCATACTAACTGCAGTTGTACTGTTATCTGAGTAGGTTAAAGGACAAGTGGCTCCAGAAAATTTCCCAGCTGGTGGTGATTTAAATTAGGATTGTTGTGTTCCTTACCCTGACTGATGGCTGGAAAAGAGACACTCTTGGCCTATCAAAATGGAGCAAGGCCATTGCAGGAGTAGCAGCAGGACAAAGGCTGGGGGCATGCCTGGGTACAAGGGGGAGAGAGAATGGCTGGACCTCTTTTCTCTGTGGCTATTCTAGGCTGCAAAGCAGTTGAGAGTTGTGCAAGGCTGCTGAAAATTAAAGCATCCCCAGGGACTCCTACCTTGCCCTGGGGGCTGACAGCTGAGAGCAGAATTCAGTGGATTGATAGCTTAAGTCACTTATATTCCCTCCTCACTTTCCCCCTTCAGCCAGGGGTCTGGCTCCCATGTGCAATCTCCTGAGACAGCATAGAACCCAGTTCTGGAACTTCCTGAAAACCTAACCTGTGGTCGTAGTGTTCCCTTAGCCATTATGTTTATGGTGTAGCTGTCAATCATATGCAGATAATTATCCACCTTAACACAGTAATTGGAGACCAGGTCTTATTTAAGTATTGGCTTTGCTTTTTACACCTGCTACATAATGAGGCTATTTTATGATCAGGTGAATTAGTGACAGACAGAAGCAAACCACATTACACATTCTCATTTCATTCTAGAGACTGACCCTGGAGTCTGAAATCCTTGGTTTAGCCACAGAGCCGGCAAAGCAAGCTTCCTTCACACATTTCCCCAAGTGCCCCAACTGCTCAAGTGGAGTAACCTGAGAGGGGATTTTGAGCTCCACATTCCTTGGCCTCTCCTGGACACTGCTACCAATGGGCCAACTGTGAAATCAGAGCTACACTGATTTACACCCATCAAGGGTCTTTACCCTCATGTAATCATTATACCACATTGCACTGGTATAAACCTGGCACCATTCTGATGCAGCACAGGCTGGGAAAAAGAGTGGAGTTGGGCTCACAGCATTTTTCTTCTGCAGTTTGCTCAAGGCCACTTTTGCAGAATCCCTGTTTCGCTTTTATACAAGCAGCCACCTAAACAAGCCAAAATCTGCCAAAGCGACTCCAGTAGTATTGCTAACAATCCTCAGACCACATCCCATTAAATACATGGAATGACACTTGCCCTGTAAAACACAGGCAGACAGCTGGCCTGCTGCCTCTCAGATTGTTATTTTGCAGCACAGCACACCCTGCCCTGACAGCTTCATGCATTGGCTGCTCTGTGCAGTACCTAACTTCTAAACACATCTATTTCCCAGCTGCTTATTCAATTGCCTCATCATGTCATTGCCTACAGAATGCTTCCTATTGTCTATCTCACACCCCAGGAGTGATGGAAACAAGAGGACCTATGTAATTATTAAGCACATTATGAGGGATTTCAGTGTAGGCTCCAGCCCTTAATTAAATACTCTTATTGGGGGACCTCTACAATTGCAAATAGTTCAAGCACAGAAAGTTGCCACAATCTCCCAGTGCAGATATTTAAACCAATTTAACCTCCATCAGCCACTCTGAGGAGTGTGGTGTTTCACTGGTGATTAAATTAGTATTCAAGCCTAAATCTGTTATATACACACAACTGGAGAACATAAATGTCTGATGTTTTAGAACTTTAGAGATATTGCAACAAGCATTTGCTATTTATATTAACTCAAAGCCCCAAATGGGTTGGGATTGTTTATACTGCTTCATTATTATTACAGGATAATTCTACCAGCTGTCTTGCTGAGCAGTAAATTAATCCTAATCTATAGTTAGAACTATCATGATTTTGAGCCTATTATATTATCTAGAGTAATTGTTGCCCTAACTACATTGAGGCTCCAGGTAATCACAAGGCTCATAGCTGTGAGAGAGTCAGTAGAGGACCCTCTATGAAAGATTTTTGGAAAGCAGAGTTAAGCCTATCAAAGCATCCTTGTGTGTAAATAAAATCAGGGCTTCTGAGCATTGGTCACTAGTATGACTTCTGCACACTCAGAGAAGGGGAGCAGATCCCAGTAAAGTCAGATTATTCATTAGAGACTTACCTTTAGTATCATGTCACAGGACACACTCACTGGCAGCGCTGGGGGTTAGTTCTGGCCAGTTTAAAGCCCCCTTTCCATCATCATGGGCTCACTACAACACCACACCCTCTCTGGGACTCTGGGCATTTCCTTCTGGTGATGCAGCCCTCCAGCCAGGTCACAGCACAGTCCAGCCCTGCTGGGGTATCCAAGTCCTGTTGTGGCAGCTGTCCTCATGCCCCCTCTAGACAGCCTTCCAGGAGAGGCCTGTACCACTTTCCCCAAGGGCTGGTAGGGGAACCCAGGCCTGTCCACTACTCCAGTTTCCAGCCCAGGGACCTTACACAAACAGCATCTATGGTCTGCTTGCTCCAAGACCCTGTCGCTATTTCCTTGGATTCCTGTCCTACTTTGCTGTAGTTTCTGCCCACTCACCAGCTTTTCTAGCTAGAACTTCCTCCAGCCAGGGAACAACTCCAAACATGCTCCCTTACTCCCCAGCAATCACTAAAGCCTACTTCCCCAGCCAACCTTTGGCTTTGGCAGCTTCCTGGCTTTATACCAGCCCCAACTGTTCCTTCTCAGCGGGGCTCCATCATCAATCAGCCTCGCCAGCCCTGGCTCTTCCCCAGGTGCAGCCTCTCAGGTTAATTAACCTACACTGCCTTGTGTGGTGTGGTCACCTTATCATACCCCATAACAAAGAGGGAAAGCAGTTTTGCTTTCAAATCCTGATCTATGCTGACCAGTGCTAATTCATGTAATAACAGCTGACTTTATCATCAGAGAGGAAAATCCCTCAACAGTCAAGTTGGTCAGATACGCTTTGCCTGGACTACAGTAAAATGCAATTAAAGGTTAACAGGGCCCAGGGAGCATTATTACTTTTGTCAGATTGTATGAGAAACTGGTTATAGTCCAACTAAATCAATGACTTCCCGAGCCCATGGCACATTCCATAATCCACAAAAAACTCCAACACACGTGTAGCTAAGCTGCATGTCATCTGCTGTTTGGTTCTGCTGAAGTTCAATGCATAAACTGCTGTAATATTTCAGTAGAAGCATAACACCCACACACCCTGGTTGTGGGAGGGCAGGATTGAACCAGGGACCTTTGGAGCTTAATGCATGAGCCTCTACCATATGGGCTAAAAGCCAAGTGCCTGTTAAGGGTGCTCATTTTTTCTCCTTCTTTAAGTAGTCTGCATACCACTACCTGGGACAGAACACCACACCCAAGAGGTGTATGGGTTACATACTTCCCTCAGCTGAGGAAGCATATTCCAAGCTTCAGAGTCTTCCCAGTTGAAATCCCAGATGACTCCCCACTTATAACACCAATGACTGGTTGGGAGATCAAATGAGGGACCTCTTGAACTTAGGGCAGGAGCCTCTACCACATGAGCTAAACCCCAAATGCCTGCTAGCTAAGGCCGTAGAGCAGACTCAATGTCTCTGGAAGTGGTCTCGGTGCCACTAGATGGGACAGACACCACACCCAGGAGCTGTGTGGGTTACACAAGCAAAACATATCATCAGTAGCTTTTTGAACCTGGCCCTGCACTGCCTAGCTCTAGGTTTGAATATCAAGGCATTTTTATTGCAGAATGGGGTGTTTTTTTGGAAGGGGGGAGGTTTCAATCCTGGAATTACTTTGGGATTCACTTTCCCCCTTGTATTCCCCCTCCATCTGCCCTTTCTAAGATTCTACCAGCCCAGCTGCCCATCTACCAAGGGATGGATCAGATGCTCATTAGTTGTGCACAAAGTACTCACACTTAGTTGTCAGACTTCACTAGAATCAGGGCCTACGTCTCATTTAACTCATGACTCTTGCACAAGTCCAGCAGACCCTTGTCAGAGTGGTGCGAAGAGACTTTAGCATACCTGAGAATCAGGCCGTCAGTGTTTTTCACATTGTGTAGCAAAATCAAACTTGGGCCCTTTAAAAATTTTAAAGAAAATTTCATTACAGAGCAAAAGTATTACAAGCAAATACCTTGCCCCTTCTGCCAGCGCGAATAAAGGTGCAAGTGCTCTGAGTCCTGAGTCTATTCTCTGCTGCATGGCACTTGGGGTGAACAAAGCCAACCTTTCGGATAGCCACAGATATGAGCCATTATGGAAGCTGGCCATTTGCTAGCAGGGGACACCTGGGTTAACACAGGCCCATGTGACTCAGAAACACACTCCTTTTCTAAGGAATGATTCATTTTTCATTTTTAAAAATATGCAACATTTCATGCTTTTAGCATTTACTTGATGCAAAACTAACCCTTTCATCAAAATTGCAAATGAAGTGAAATGTGGGCTAGAAGAAAATTCTGTGAAATCATTTTGAAATGGCCACTGTTCAATTTCTCCAAGGGTAGCCAGCGCCTCATCCAAGGGGACAGAAGGGGCATCATAAGAGAGCAATATAAGAGTCTTTCCAACATCTCTGTCCTCTAGAGCTGATTGGCAAAAGATTATTTTTTCCTACCAAAAAAAAAAAAATCACTGAAAATGATTCGCTTTCTTTTTTAATCAAAAAAATTTGGTCATGCTTCAAAAATCCAGACTCCAAAATGTGGGGCTTTCGGTGCCAAAAACTGAAAACAAATAAACAAAAACCACACACAACACTTTTCAGGTTTGTAGTTTTGTGACAAAAACCCAGAAATGTTTTTTTTAAAAAGATGTTTAGCGTGAATAATTCAATTTTGTCAAGACAAGCCATTTGTCATTGAATCTTTAGCCAGGTTCTTTGAATATGAACCAGGGCCAGGAGAAGTACAAAGTCATGTACAGTGCGGTATGTTAATGCTTTATTGTAACTTTGCCTTAATGAAACATTTCAAAAAAAAGAAAAAAGAAAAAATGTGTCAGCTAAAATGTTTGGACCCATCCTCTACACTACCAGAGAGGCCTGAGTGTGCTGCCTCTGCAGATCTCACGGTCCCCTTGGCCTGGGGAGAGAGAGACTCACTGGAGCTAGGATCCTCTTTATTCCAGTTCACCATGAGCAGGAGTCCTCCCTGAAAAGGCTCCTTGCCCCTTCCTGGGCTGAATCTGCACCTCCATATCATGGTATATTGGCAAGTAATGTCCCTTTCCCTGATGGTTTGTCAGGCTAGGACTCATTTGCAGGAGAAGCTAAAAGGGCAACTCTTGCTAACCCTGACTCAAGCCATAATGTGCTGAGAAAACTCAATCTGTTCAAGGCTTTGATGGATTTTGCTGTCTCTTTGATTTGAGAGTTAGTGTGTTCTCTTTTCTGGATCTATTCCTGGTCTCTTAGCCAGCACTGACCCACTGCAGAGCAGAATATCTCACCTTGAAAAGGCCTTTTCTATTGTTCTTAACCTCACCAGCTATCATCAAGTGTTTTGATCCAGTGAGATCCATTTGCTGTAAAATTATCCCTGGTTTTTCTCTGTGCTGCCCATGCGGCTCTGTGGCAGGGTTCTCAGCCCCAGCTTAATAAACTGCAGTCTCATTATCTGCTTGTGGTAAGATGTGTTTTTTCTATCCACTTGAGGGCTTGTGTGTGGCAGTGGGGATGTATCTAGCTGCAGCTGCTGGCATGCCTGTAGGCAGTGTGCATCTCCTCCCCTGCTCCTGTCTAATGTGTGATGAGCTGAGGCGGCTGCACCTTCACAGATGGGGTGAGATCTGCCCAGGGCTGTGAGGATCCCTGCATTTGTCACCTTGCCTCTCCCAGTCAGGCGTAATTGATATACGTATTTCAACCTCTCTTTCGTTGACAAACTCTTATTGAAACTCTGTTTCCTACCTGGGAACCAGAGAACTAAAGCAAATGTCTCTTAAACAGCTCTCTGCGACTATTTTTGTTTCTATTTGAATATGTTCTGGTAGCAGTCCCCAGCCACAGGTCCCTGGGGCTTTGAGCCGATGGACTTTTGAAAAACTGAAGGCAGCTATGAGTAATAATGAATGATTATAAGAGTAACAATAGCAGTTGTGTAGTGCTTTTTCATGTTCAGACCCTTTACAGATATTATCTAATTCATTAGTCTTCAAAGAGCCCTGTGCATTAAGATAGGTATGTTAGCATTGTTACCCTCATGTTACAGAATGAGAAACCATGGCAGAAAGATTAAAACCAGTCTTAGCCAAGTTGCTACTGATTCAGGGTGTTTCAAATTTGAGATAATGGGGGCTTGCTACTCTAAGGTGCTGAATAGCTGCACCGCCCATTTTTCAATCATTTGTCATCTCAAGATGGGCACAGAAAAACTTTTGGCATAAATGACTTGATTAAGGCCACCAGATGAATCAGTGCCAGAGCTGAGATTAATGGTCAGGAGTTCTTGGCTCTCTGTACTGTGTTCAGACCTCTCTCTGAAGTGTGCTCATTCCTGAAAAGAAAATGTGGCACCAATGTGTCCTGCCATGGAAGGTATCCTCCCTGCCATGGGGCCATATGCAATAGCAGTGACATTCCATTAAAGGACCTTGCCTGATATCTCCGCTTGTAGCATAATGCTCAGTCATGGATTTTGCATTCTTCACGCTATCACCTTCTCTTGGTTGTTAGGAATTCTGCATGTCCTGCAGACTGAAGCCCTCTGTTTATTGTTATGGTTTAACCCAACCATCTTTGCAACTGAGGGGTGGGAACCGCTGTCCTTCATTTAAGATAGTTGTAAGAAGCCATTAAGCTCCTATATGTAACCAGGTAGTTGAAACAATAGGGGCAACGTCCAAAACATGAGCACTTGGTAAGGCTTGAGTAGAAGCTGATACAAGGGGTTTCCCTGGCGACTGATACAGAAAACACAGGGGCTAGGACATTGGGACAGTTTGTCTGGGTATCTCTGAGAAAAACAGCAGAAAGGTGAGAAAAGCTTAGCGAGAAGGCAGTGAGGAAGCACCAGACCTTGTCCCAGAAGCACTGGGAGTGTGCCCCTGAGAAAAAACAGAGAGATTGTGCTTTGGAGCAGAGTGCTGGCTGAAAGAAGCTTGCAGCTGTGGGCAAAGAAACCATATCCTGTTGTTCCATTGTGTTCAGGAAAACAGGATTTTGTACATTCTTTGTAAATAAATAGGGTTGCATCAGACTCCTGACTACATCAATTTCTCCTCCAAACAGAAACAACCCACGGAGCCCAGAACTTTGACTAACCACTCAGATAAAAAAGGGGAGTGGGGGGGTAACATTATTATCCTTGGAACAGCAACACGACTTTCCCAAACCAACGTTCTTGCATGAAATAGGCTTCAAACCTGAGCTGGATGGACTATGCTCTCGTGAATTGGGAAGTTCAGTCTCCATGGCCCATTCAATCCTTGGCTCACACTGAGTTTGCCAGCAAAGGCATCAATTATTACCAACTGGGGTTAATTTATGTGTGAGGTTTGAAGACGTAAATAAATGACCCTCTATTAGTAGCACTTAAACTGGTTGCCGTAATGTCTCATCCCGGTCTGTTTGTCTAATGAAAGGTCATCCTCTTTACCATCATGGGACATGGTGCGTTGCTGCATTCTCCCCATTACGGCTTTCTGTCTGGTTTGTTAAGCTAAGTAGGTCTGAGATTAAACTGCCCCAGAGCATCCTGGCTCTGTTGTTGACATGAATTCATCTGCATTTACAGCCAAATTAGTGCAAATAGCAAAGGCTAAACATGGAAATTGGGGAGGCCCAGGGAACAGGGATCTTTCTGCCATCTTCAGTACACAAAACTGTTGTTCTCCTGCTTGGTCTCTTATTCCTCTGGGAGCGTCTCTCCATCACCTGCGACATGGTTAGTCTTCTAGGCTTTAGTTATCCATCTAGAAATAAATGGAACAAAACAGACATGGCCCAAGTGCAAACAATACACAGAAATAATACTAAGGATCTTTGCCCACTGGTTGTCCTTCCTAAGCATCAGGTGTGTGTGACTGAAGAAAATGTTTCCAGCCTCTCACAGTTTGCTGAACACTTCCAATGGCCACACAGGATTGCAGCTGCTTAAGTGCTGAAGGGAGTTCAGTACCAGAGAGACAATATGTAAGCTTTGTATTAGAGCGAGGGCAACATTATCAAAAGCATCTAAGTGACTTAGAAGCCTAAGTCCCGTTTTCAAAAGTGACTTAGATGCTCAGGAGAATTTTTCAGTTCTCAAAAACCAGTTTAGGTAAAAAGTGTCCATTTTTGGTAAAAGTTTTCACTTCTCAAAACAAGAAACTTTCTACCAAAATCCAAAGGTTTTTAATCAAGGATTTATTCTGGTTTTTCAATTGAAAAAAATGGAAAATTTCAACCTAAATGGAAATTTTCCACAATAAAGCCTTTTTTCATTCAAAAAATTCTTTTGACAAAAAAATGTAGATCAGCTCCGCTTTGTAGGGAGCTTAGTTCAGCCAGAAGAACAGGACATTCCTTTGCAAAAAAATAATGTGTTATCATAACGGGCCAGAACCTCAGCTGGTGTCAATGGAGCAAAACTGATTTATTCCACCTCAGATTCTGGCCCAGTGATTCTATAGTTCTCTTATCAGTACTGAGGATAGCTTGTACTTCTCACCCCAAAGTCCTTGAAATACATGGGTCCAATCAATCTAGAAGTACTTAGTTAGACAGTGGAAGTTTTGTCTTCAGGACTGACCCCCCGCATGCAGTATATGAAAATCTCTTCAATACACTACCCCAAGACCTGCTACTTTCCTTAATCTCGTAGTTGCAAAAGTTTCATCAGCCTTTGAGTGGTGCTGGCTATTTGTATTTTACATAGCTGAGGGATGGAGCAAGAATTAAAGCAGCTAGAGCTTTAGCTCCTTGGGTCTCTCTAGTCAAATATCAAATCAATTCTTGATTGATCCTTATAGCTGCTGCTCGTGTCTCATGTGGTTGTGTTCTGAATTTATGCTGGTTTATTCAGTGTTTGTTCGGTTGTGTCACTCTTCTAACTAATGCCACACAGGGCAGGCTGAAGCCATGTAGTCCAAGTCAATAAATTAAATGAGAATGTGTTTTCAGGCACTTCTGCTCATTGAAGATTTTAATTGTTTAATCAGGTGGATGCTGCAGGTCAGACTGGACCTACGTTGGCCAGCTCAGACGTTAATATAGATACACAACATCCTTGTGAGACAGTAGGTACTATTAGCCCGTGTTTTACATAACGCACCCAGTGTAGCGTAGCAAGTCAGCGGGCAGAGCCTCCACTGCTGATAATGACAAAATTTCTCTGTCTTTCCTCTGAAACAGAAGTGAGATATTAGTAGGAGTCTGGTAATTATACCATTTCTGCCAGACTATATGCAGGGCAATCAAGTTCACTGACCTCATGCAGGCTACCTGATGACTAACCTGCCTTCTTCCTGAGTTTATCCACCCTGAAACCAGATATAGCTCTACGCTGAAGGGAAGCATCTTAGATGATGAATTCTAATGTGCTATTGTATTTATTTTTAATAAAGGCTTCACAACTTCCAGCCAATCAGCCTTGAAATAATTACAGTGAATCAGAGCTGGGCATACGCTCCCAAAAAAACAAAAAGAAAACACAAAACCCACCCTTCCCCCAGAATCCATTCACGTTTCTGAACGGATTTGCTTTGACCTTTCTCTGTTCACATTCTCTGATTAGTCTACTAGTGAGAGCTGGTGGGATGTTGTTTGGTAGGTGGGTCCTGGGTCAGGGTGAGGGGATGTAGTGGGGCAGCAGGGGGGTTGTTGAATCTGGACTGGGACATGAGCTGCTGGGGTCTGGGATAGAGAGGGAGGTTGCTGGGCTAAGTGGTGCTGGACTTCTGAGAGGTGGTGAAGGTGCTTCCATCAACCCTTCCCCACCTCAGCACAGCACTCTTCTCTGGGGCAACACCGCTTGAAGACCCTGCGCACTGGCTCCTTTTGCAAGATGCTGAGTGCCTCCTCCTGTGAGCTGCCGAGGCCCCTACACTCCCATCGTACCCCGTGAGAGTTCTGTTCTATTCTGATACCATGCTCATCATCTTAGTATTTGAACACCTTCCAGTCGTACCTTAAGCAATGGGACTAGCACCAGTCAGGTGTTTATTGTGTCATCCATTCCCCAGGAAGAGGGAGAAGTGTGTGCAGTGGAGTATTTTGTTTGGGAATTGTATTTGTGTGTATGTGTGTGCACATAAAATTAACCAACAACATCACTGCAGCACTGTGTACTTGCAGTGAAATGCTGATGAACAATCTATAGACAAAGAATTAGTCAGACAAACCGTTCAATGAGTAATGGCAAACCACAAATGAACTGAAGAAAATAGGGGCTTACTGATGGACAAACCTCATAAAAGGGGTGAAATTCACTCAATACTTCTGTGGGGGGCGGCATTGTGGGGTAGGTACACCCCATCGGCCCTTTAGGGCAGTATGGCATTGCAGCCACAGTCACTAAGACAGGCCTGGGCTCCAGGGAAGGAAGGTCTAGTAGTCAGAGTCTAAGTAGCAGTCCTTCTGCTCAGGGCAGTATGGCCCAGTGGCCAGAGTCAATAGGGCTATTCTGGGGTTCGGGACAGTAAGGCCCAGTGGCAGCCCAATTCATCTCCTTGCCTGCCAGCAGTGTCTGCATCAGGTCTGATGGGGTAAGGGGCCTGCACTCACTTTTCTTCACTGGGTCCTAACCCAAGGCCCTACGGAACCACGACCATGCTGCTCAGTCTCAGTCACCCATTGCTACTGTCCCGTTCTGGGTCACCTCATACCCCATCTTCCAATGCAGGAGCTCCCTCAGCAATTGCTGCCTAGCCTCTATTGGCCTTGATGGTTGGCAGGGGTTCAGTAGAGGCACCAACCTGGCTGGCATCAATGTCTAGTGTCTCTGACAATCTCCCAGCAGCACACATCTGCTCTCGTTGGTGGTCAGCCCAGACTGAGCTGAGCTGCTCCCTCTTATACTGTGATTCCAGCTGGAGCATGCCCAGCAGGGGTGAGGGTGTGTGGCTTCCTCAGCCCATAGCATGGGGTTAACCCCCTCTAGCCCAGTGTGGGTTAGGTATACCCATTACAGGGGGGTTACAAATAATTCACCCCCATCTGTGGGGTGTATACTGAAATGCCTCATAGATAGCTCAAGACTAATGAATCTCACTATAAACTCTATAATACAGATCCCCAGCTGATACAAATTGGCTTACAGTTTGCACCAGGTGAGGATCTATATACATTGCTAGTTTGGAAAAGATAGCATATATTATCAGCACAGACAAGGGTACATGGAAGCCAACCCTAAGTCTTTCATGGGGTCAACCATTGTTTTAATTTATGCCTTTCCACTGGACAAAATAAAAGTTTTCTTTAATAAGAGTGAAAGATGTAATGACAGCAAACATAAATAAGACCATTAGAAGCAGCTAAAATATACCCCCATTGCCTTATTAAAGCCTGTAAATCAACCTGACTATATTGATTCACATGCAACGCCTTGGCACATAATAAATAATCAATGCTACCCTGGGAGTTAGTCCACACACTGTGCTCCCTCCAGTTATGAATTACCAAGTGATTGTTTTTCTGGAACTGAGTGTGGTTGCTTTGCTCTGAAAGGAGCAGATATACCGCATATTTGTGAGATTGTTGTAAAGCAGAAGAGGCTACAAAAGGACAAAATATTTCTTGGCCTTATGAGAAGCATAAAGATTCAAATAAATAATCTTTTTCTAAGTGCTGTTCAGCTGGGAATTAAATACTTTTATTTTGAGAGAGGGCAAAAGGGTGGTAAAACTTTGCATAAAAATATAATAAGGCCTTGTACAAGCAGAAATCAGATTGCTTTAGACATACTGAAATGACAATATATACAGCCTTCTTTAACGGGAGTTGACTAGCAAAATTTTCCTAAGAAAAGGCAACTCATTTACGTGTTTCTGAGTTTTATGCTGAAGGCTCTGTTATAAATTTGGCTACCTCCACATTGCATACAAAATAAAATGCACAAAGGGACAATATTTTAACCAAAAGCATAAAAACAAAAGAGTTCAGTTGAATGCAGTCTGAGGCTCGGGCAAGATCTAAATCTTCTCTGTGGTTGGCCAGTTTACACAAAGCTGAATAAATACTTTTTAAAAGCCTCATCAAAGAGGTGGGCAATGTCTTCAAAAGCAAGACCCTTTAGTCTTTGAAAATGTAGTTAATGCATATATTAAAATATTGCAACAAAATGGTATCCTGGCAGCACTTTTATCCCCCAGTCTTTGCATTTTAACAGCACATCACGAGGAAAAGTCTCTGGCTCACTGGAAATAATTCCTCTTAATATTCATTGGATAAAAGGATCTATCTGTCTATCTTCATGAGTATTGTTCTTCCTCTTCACCCAAGAAATTAGCCAGTAATCAGGGCCCAACTAGTTTTTTTTCCTTTTAGTAGGAAAAATTGATGAGCGGAGTCAGGTGTTTCTTTGGTGCAAACTAACATAGTGCTGTTTTTGTGAACACTGTAGAAACAAACAACAGGAGACCCTGTCCTTGTTCAGCAATCCACCTGGACCTTTTCAGGAAGCATATTGCTCAAAAGAAGCTCTGCCCTGGGGTTCAACCCAGGGCCATGCTCACAGCTGCTTCCTGCCTTCTCCTTGCTGGCCTGTTCCTTTCACACACAGAGACACACCTGGGGCATGGCCCCACTGCAATGTGAGCTCATGGTGTAACTCCATTTTTGCCCCTAACCTGGCTTCTCTCCATACACAAAAACCTGTGGCTCTAGTCAAGTGGTGCTTTAAGGGGGAGTTTGCAGGCTCATGTGGAGGGCCTGGGAGCGGGGCTAAGACTGAAGCTCACATGCTGCCGAAACTCGAGCCCCTAACCCAGTGGGGCTGCAGCAGCGGGAGTGACACCCGCTTCTCAAGGGCCCTGCTTAGCCATGGCGGGTCTGTCTGGGCAGTGGGGGTCACAATGGTGTGCTCACTATCACAGGCGTGCAAGGGACCTCACCAGGTCACCTAGGCCAGTCGCCTGCACCCAAGGCAGGACTCAGCGCTGAGCCCAGCCACAGCATGCAAAGCCAAGCAGCCGCCACCCCCAACCAGTGGGCTCCTCCACTCCTGCCTTTCCCGGCCTCCTGGGGAGCGGGGAGACTCTAGCTTCTGCCCAGGCCTTGCCATGCTGCCCTGGGCTCTCGCCTGGCGCAGGGGGCACTGACTTGCTCCCTTCCCTGGGCTGAGGGGTGCTCGGCATGGGCATGGGCATGGGCTGGGAGTGCCTTTGGCCCGGCCCGGCCACTGGACAGCTGTCTCTGGGGGCGAGCTCCAGCCAAAGGGGCTTGCGCTGCATGGCTCCAGCACGCTGCCTGGCGGCCGGGGACGGCGGGCTGCCCGCAGGGGCAGGGCGAGCCCCGAGCTCGGCTCCGCCTCCCGCCCCGGCTCGCCGCGGAGCTGTCCAGCGCTGAGTGCTGAATCCGCCGCCGCCTCCTCCCCGCCCCGCTGCCCGGCCAGGCCACCCCCGGAACGGCCCGGGCCGAGGGCTTGGGAAGTTCAGCCAAGCCCAGCCGGGAGCCTCCGAGCCCGCGGACCGGGGCGCTGCTGCCGCTCGCTGCCCCTTTGGCCCCCGGGCTCGGAACCACCTGCCCCCGCAGCTCAGGCTGCCCCGGCTCCGGCTGGAAGAGGGGCTGGCCAGGGGACCGCACGCAGAGAAAGCCGGCGCGTGGGAGACCGAGCCCCCGCGCTGAGCTCCGAGGGGGGAAACTTTGCTACTAGGAAAAGTGCAGGGGAGAATATGTAGCAGGTCCTAGGGCAGGGGAGCAGCAGCTGACCCAAATCCCTTGCAGGCCTTTTTCTTTCAGCCTGTGTGCGGGGGAGAGACAAAGGACTGCTTTATTCCATAGCACTCCACGGCCCGGCTGCTGGAAATTACCACCTTGCTTCCGCCTTTGCACAGCGCTTCACGGAGCCCTGGGCAGCGACCGAGCTGCATTACAATTCTTTGCTCCGAAGTCAGATTCCTTACAAAACCCTGACACACCCCACGGCGTGAAGCCCTGGCAATTGCTGACTCCGTTTCGCTGAGCAATAACAGCACGTTTCCCACCAGCGATTCCTGGTTTGTTGGGATTATACTCCGGTGCGTTCAGGGAAAGTGCCAATGACAATGGGAAACTCTGGTGGAAAGCTCTGAAAAGGGTGGGAGAAGCCACGGTGAAGAGCGGTGCTGTTGTGGATATACAGGACAAGAAGTGTTGCCAGCACTCTGCTTCAGTGAGTCGTATGGCTTGAAGGTAAGACTTCTTTTATTTCCTCCTCAAATAATATCGATGGTACAGATGCTATGGGGAGGAGAGGGCCAGATGGAGCTAAGGTGTGGATTGGGTTTTTATTTTATTTCTCCAAATTTCAAAACTGCAGTGAAAATTCTCTTCTACAATTTGAATCAACCCCCAACCCCCACAAAAACCTAATTTTTCATGATTCCCCCCACCCCCATTTCAAGCAACTCTATAGATAAACCAGGGTAAGATGCATTTATTGTTGCCAAAGGAACACACTGTTCTCATTAAAAGTGTAATGCTTAATTTCTCTCTCTCACACATACACAGGAAACAAACCAACAGAGCAAACTCCCAATTAAAACGTTTAGACAGAGGAGAACCCACCTAGGGTTCACTCCGTTCCCCTGAATGTGCTCAGATCAGGGCATCCAGCATACTGCTGCTGTCATATCCCAAGGATAAAAATCAAGGTCTTTAAGGAAAAATGTTTTTTCCCCCTTATGTCGCTTAGTATTTTACCTCAAGTCGGAGCTACATCATCCCTTATTTATTTCTCAGCACAATGAATGAGGCAGATCTTTATGATGAATAATCTTTTTAATGATGGACGGGAATTTGTCATCTTCACCTTTTCCTGAATGAGGTCGGAAAACACATCTTTAGGGCTATTTCCTCTAAACATTGCCAGTAGGTGTTGTGGATGATTTACAGTGACTTGTGGGGAATGAACAAATCTTCACTGTTACATTGATACTTATGTCTCCGCCACTCAGCTATGGGCTTCATCTGACTCCCACTGAAGTCAATGGGAATCTTGACAGTTGGATTGGGCCCTATCTGCCACATTCCTGACAGAGCATTTTTGTCCAAGTTGCTATGTGTAAATGGGTTATACACAGGTGACCCTTGTACACTAAAATTAAATCTCAGTCAGGGTAGTCAAGATGTAAGATAGTGTTTGTACTTTTGCACCCTATGTTAGGATGTGGATCATGCTCTACTGTCCATGCAAATAAAGTTTAAAGTCATTTACAAATAACCAACTAAGAAATGATACTATCCCTTGCCAACACAGGTTACATGTGTAGCTCACTGCAAAAAATGATGAATGTTTTTAGCATCTACACATTTGATGTAAGTGTGATTTCTTTTTCACACCCTGGTCTTGACAATACCCAGGCTTATATTAGGAATTGTTATCCTTTCCAAAGTAAATCTTTATGAGTTGCTCCTAGCAATCCAAACTGAGTTGGATACCTATTGGAGCTACTGCTTTTCCTAAAAAAGGAAAGTGCTATAAGCAGTTTCTGAGTAGCATTAACCAAATCTGATTAGTTTATTTCTGGGGTGTATTCTTTTTCCATTCTGTCTGCTTCATTTTCACAGAAATTCTGTTATTGTTGAATTCCCATTCTTTACCTTGCCTGCATCCTGGTCAAAAACTGTTCACCTTAAAGCAAACTTTTTTTAAATTACTCCTGTGTTTATTTAAGTGAATCTCCCTCACATGCACTGTGCATATAGTGAAAGGCATATATGAGCTCCAGAGAGTTTTAATTCTCCAATCAATTACACAGGTGAAAATCAGGCAGAATAACGTTGTTAAAGTCACTGGAATTACACTGGCCTATGTTTTGGCAGAATCCCTCTCATTTGAGTCAATATCTCTTTATATGATCCATAAAGATCTCCCTTTCTACTCATAGCTGGGTTAACACACCTAAGTTTCCTATGGGATGTATCACAAGATTCCATGATATGTCACTCTAAGTACCATATTTTATGTGGAATGCATATAGCATGCTCTGATACCCATTTGCATGATATGCCTGAAGATGGTCTGAAATGTCAGACTATCTTTATGCCCACATGCACTGTGTGTATATGCACAACATGGCTTCAGCATGACATACCACACTGTTCTATGAAGTATCTCAAAATAATCTCTGTGATCTCTTTACCACCATAAGGATTACTACAATATCTTAGCTATTGTTCCATAATGAGGATGTTACCACTTAAACAAGCATAGAGGGACTTAATGCCTAGCAGCTTTTGTGTGTTCAACTGTTGTTTTAAGACCTTGTATGCTGTTAGAATTTTTCAAACCACTGCTATCTTCTAAAAAGCAGATGATTCTTCTTCAGGCTTCAGCCAGATTCAAATGCACTACCACAAAAGCAGAGTGAGTCTGGGTTAATATTCAGTACCATTTATGGGGGAGTGTCAAGATATACACTGACGCCAACAGCTCACATTTTATTCATATTACCCTTTAACTCTTATCTTGTAAGTGACTAAAGGTAGGATTGTGTAACATGGCCTAGATGCCTGTGCAAGAGAGCAGTCAGAGGGTGTAAGGATCTTTGGCCCCCTTATACCCTTACATGGGATACCCAGGTCCAGGTACATATGAATTTGCCAGGTTCCTCTTCTGCTTACTGTCCCCTGGGTGGGAAGAGTGGGCAGGGGATGGGTGGAGCCTTGACTCCTGCCTTTTGGTCACTGGCTGGTGTAGCTAAGTCCACACAGAGGAAGATCGTAATCTTCTGCTGCTATAGACCAGTGGTGGACAACTCGTGTCTGGCTGGGACCAAGGCAAATGCAGGAGAGGAGCTGAGTCTGAGAAGGTTGCCACAGTCAATGCCTTCCCGGGCTACTCCTACAGTAATGCAACTTTGTGCAGGGCTTTGCCAAAAGCCACAGTCTAACCCTAAGCAATTCTGTAATTGCTCCCCTTTTATGGGCAGAGGCAGCAAGATTTCCAAGTCTTCTTTCCAAGGTGTCTCTTGGAATCAGTGATTTGTCAACACAAGTGGCTTCCAGAGGTCCAAAAGTCTTGAAACTTCTCTCATTTACACCAGCGTGAATCAGGAGCGAGCCCATTGAAGTGAATGGAGTTACAGCAGCTTAGCATTGGGTCCAGTATCTCCAGTAACTCATTAGAGCAAAGATGAAGTTCCACATATACCCAGCAATCTCACAAAGGCACCGTCGCTTACCTCCTCTTTAGTCTTCATACACTAGGAAGGAAGCAGGTAGAATAATTAAACAAAGCCTTTCCATCTGTGCTGTAACATCACACAACCCTAAATCATTTGGCAGTTGGCTTCAGTGGGTCATTGTCACGGAGAGTTAGCACAAGAATCATGACTGGGACCCTACCAAATTCACAGCCATGAAAAATGCACCATGGACTGTGAAATCTGGTCTCCCTCCATGAAATCTAGTCTTGTGGTTATTTTTCCACGACAGGTAAAAGCACAAGTGTTGTGTTTGGATCAGAATCGCCTGAGGCCCCTTTATTTTCAAGCATGCCCGTGTGGTACCAGTGAACTGGCAGTCCCCCCAAACACAGATTTTATAGTAACTTATATAGCAAAAAACCACAATTAGTAATACAAAATTCCTGGTTAACATTATTGCCGTAATTGGAATACACCTTCCATAAAAGGGAAAAAACAGCACAGCCAGCTTTCCTGTTGTTTGTAGTTTGCCCTTTGCAGTTGCAAGCTTCCCCTAAAACTAACAGTGGGCAGTTATGATTCATAAGCTTTGTGATTATAGATAGTTCTGCTTTTGTACTTTTCCTTCACCCTGCCTTCAAAAAAATCCCCTTTCTCCAAACCAAAAAAACCCACCTCCTTCTTCCAGGTAACTTGACAAATGTTCAGTTCTGAACCAAAGCTCAGGGCCGAGTCAATCAAAGTTTAGGCCCTAGCAATTTTTCCACCACTTACCCTACACTATACAGATTTCACCGGGGAGACCAGCGCCAGAGTGGTGGCTGCTGAGTGAGGGCCCAGCTGGGCAGGCAGCAGTGCAGAAGTAAGGGTGGGAATACAATACCATACCATCAGCTTTTTACATTCAGTTTGCATAGGTGTGAATGATGAAATACGGTGTAGCACAACAGAAAATCAAACTCTCCATTTTCTCTAATAAAGCAGACGTAATAGGAAAATTAAGGGAGGTGTAGCATGTTCTCTCTTCTTTAACTTTCACCTTCCTTGAAAGAAGCGAAGGGACTCACCTCCCTACTCAATTTTAAATATGAAACCCCAAACCTGCCTTTAAAGAGTTTGTAATATTCTGATTTCAGAGGCAGCTTGGAGTGACATATCTTTCAATCCCTTTCCATTTAAGAAGGAACCAACACCTTACTCTCAGAAGTGGTTATCGTCTTGGATGCCTCAATTTTGATTCTTCAACCTTTTATTCATGTGTGGTGGTCATACCAAGAAACCTCATGCTATTGGAAGGAAAAACTTTAATCTTACTGGACAGCTAACAGTCTCTCTATTTCAGATAACAACCCAGATGGTCCTTTGGGTGGTGGACCTAGATACACCCAGATATGGATTGACTTATGTCTAAGCTTCCTCAGTCTCTACCACTGGCATCCAAAAGCGTTAATAGGAAACTCTTTACTGTAGCCAACTTGAAATAGTTGGTTCCGCAACACAGAGAACATCCAGTTATGGAAAAATAAAAAAAATCCCTAGAAGAGAGACTAGAATATTATGAAGCTACATAGGAGCCTATTTACAAGCTTTGCAGAAATAGAGACTAGCACATGGAAGCCTGATCTCCTTGCTTCCTGGTACAGCATCACTAACAAAACACATTCTTGCTTTATCCTGCACATGCCAATGCTAAATCTACCCTTCTCTGACCCATCTCTTCACCTGAGCTACCTTGTTATTTTAAACTTAGTGGATGAACATTGCTTACTTGGGCCCTGATATGGCAAAGCATTTAAGTATGCACATAACCTCAAATGCAGGAGTAGTTCTCTGGGCACTAGCCTATAGGTAGATGTGAAATGTGCATTGACCTTGTATTGGCCCTCTGAACAGGGGTGAATTTCAGTCTCTGTGCGTTGATTTCTTATTAACAGTGTTGCAAAATCTGCAAGTGATACCTGACCCTCACTTTTTGTGCAACAGACGAACAGTTTAAGATGACAGGATAAGGGAGGGGATGCAGTAGATTGGACTCTAAACAATTCAAGCCAGAGTTTGGAGAATTAGGGTCTGCACTGGAGAGATTTGACTGGGGTCTGATTCTCCCCTGCACTAAAACTTACATGGAAAAGCTTTCAGCATCCACAGTTGTTCTGGCTAATTCTTCAGTAACACACAAAGAAGCTTGATTAATTTGACTCTCCAGCATGTCACTAACTAGATTCTAAAGGGGAAGGCAACTGTTTAAGTCTTATCAAAGGCATCACTCCTTATGTTGTTATAAAACCAACCAATATTCTATCTAAAATGGTTGCTAATAAGTATTAACTCCTCTTTCAATTGTTCCACATAAGTCATGTTTTCTCTTGCTGTCCCTCATGTGCATATTTTTAGCTTCATTATTTCTTTGAAGATGTGCCTGAATGATCTGTTACTTATCTGTTTGTACATACCTCCCAGTTATCTTTGTGGGTATTTTTCTCTCCAGCCCCCTGGAATGGGTTTATTTCTGGTTTACTCTTCTCGGATGCTTTTCATGTGGGTATGTGGGTGGCAGCATGTTCTTTATCAAAGCAGAGAGACATGATTAGTCCATTCAGAAAATGTAAATGCAAATACAGCTTTGTGTGTTATGCAGCATTTGGACAAAAAAATAAAATAAAAAATAGACTGTAAGCCACAACAAAGCCAGCCAATAATAAGACAGAATGTTAAGCCTTATAGGTAGTCCAGAGTAATCATGAATTGAGTCACATTTTAAGGTCTCAGTGGCTTTAAATGAACATGCTGAATTTGTGTAAAACTGTTTTATGACAGCTTATCAAGATGCAGTCCAAAACTAGCAGAATAAGTGAAATGCATTGTGAGCGTCTGTGCTTTGTAATCAATATTAATTTTGATTCACAGCTCCTTATCTGTTGCGTATGGCTTCATTTATCCCAAACCTCAGTCTCAGAATGGCAAATACTGCCGCTTTACCGATTTCAAATGTTGGAAATACTTTTTTAAATTGAAAGATGTGTATTTTATTTTACTGCATATTTCAAGAGACTAAGTGCTAATACCGTGGATGTGTAATTAAAATAAATTATCCAGAGAGGTTGCAGTGCATCTGTCAGGTTTACAGAATGGAATTCTTAACTAACAACTAAGTAGTGTGAATGTGTTCACATTCCCTTGAATGCTAGAACCGAGATCTAGAATCACTTAAGTCACATTTACTGACTCATATATTACACCAACTAAATTACCATTGTGCATTGATTATTATCCCCAAAAATACTTCGGATTCCTTATGAGAATCAGAATTTATCAATTTAAGATTCTATTTATCTTGGGAACTTATCTAGCCTTTATTACTGCAGTATCTGAGCACCTCAAGTCTTTAAGGTACTTATGATGAAGTACTGTTATTCCCATTGTAAAGATAGGAAACTGAGGCACGGAGAGGATAAGGAACTTACCCAAGGAGACACAGAAAACCTGTAGTGGAGCAGGGAACTGAAACTAGGTGTCCCATGTCCTGGATTAGTGCCTGACCACTTTCTTCTCTGACATTCTCAGACCTGGATCCCTCATTCCCTATTCAGGGGCCCAAATAAAAGTGACCCAATTCTGAGGAGTAATGAGTTTTCACAAATCTCATTGCTATTAGTGGGGGCTACAGATGTCCTATGCCATTCTGAAATGGGCCACTTATTTGGGTGCCTAAATGTGGAGTTAGGACCCTAATTTTAGACATCCATGCTTGCCGTAAATTACTCAAATTATGGTTAAATTTAAAGAAACAATGGTAAGGGCACCATTCCTGTCCTCCATTTAAAATCAGCTGCATGCTGTTAAATAGCAAAAGTCACTTTTTTCCTATGACACAAGCATCCAGCTGAATCACATTTATTCTACCTGGGGTTAAGGGAGCTTGCAAAATGTGTTTGCAACTCTACAGAAATACTTCTTCAGCTCACAATGACACCAGATGAACATGTAAGTGCCTTATTTACAGTTTCTGAATTACAAACTGATAGGAATAATTAAAGCTTTTTAATTAGAGAAATCAAAGAGTTAACACCAAAATCCCCACGTTAAGGAAGAGTTCTGCAGACTATGAACCATTAGTAGTATTAAAATTATTTTTTTTTCTATATTTGAACAGCAGTTAACACCGTGGGGTCCTGGTCCAAGACTGAGGTGCCTAGGCCCTATTGCAATGCAAATAATTTATTAAAGGAGCAGTATTTATTTACAGTTGCACAGAGGTAGCACCAGTCAACTATTAAGTACCCATTATCCTAGCTGCTGTGAAAACTTGAAGTAAAAACACCGTCTGCAATCCAAATGTTCACAAAATAATTAAAAATACTACTTTATAACTATCTGTTGTGGTAATGCTAGTATGGGGATTGGTGTAACCAGCAAAGATAAAGTTATTTAATGGAAATATTCCAATTGGCTTCACTGAATGTTGGACTAAGCCCTTAGAGATGTGGGGCCAGATCCTCAGCAAGTGTAAATCAGTGTAGTTACACTGGCTTCAATAAAGATAGGCCCATTTATACAAGATGAGGATCTTGCCCAAGCTTTGTAGGCTTCGTTCACATCAGGTATTTTCCCAGCTCTGGCTGGCTCCTAAATGAACTTTTCTTCATTGTCATGTTCTTTATAATGTTGCTTCACAGTCTATCCTTTATATTTCTCCAATTTCACAAGTTGTTTTAAATTGCTGAGCGTAAAGCAGCCCCCTGAGAGTCGCAATGATTGTTCATTTGGCATGTCTGTTTCCAGCAGGATATGTGCCAATTAAGAGGATTTGTCTGTTCTTGTCAAAGATGGAAACATCCCTATGGGGCACATCTGGGATGTGGGATGTTAGAGGAGTCTCTGTTGTTATTTCCAAAGGCAGTTTTGAAACTCTTGATCAAAATGTTGTTCCTGAAGTGTTGTAACTACTCAGGCTGTTTGAAATTTTCTGTCAAAACATTTTTTCCCCATGGAAAACTGGCTTTTGGCTAAATGAAAGAAACTTTCCTTGAAATTTGCTTCCCTCAAAAAAATGTCATATTTTATTAGAAAACAAACCCCACAGTTCTTACCCCCAGAAAATTTCAGCCAAACTTTTTGCTCTTTGGCAGTTTTGGGGTGACATTTTTCAGTTTTCATCCCTGGAATAACTAGTTTCCTGGTTTCCAACCCGTTACTAAAAAGTCAAAATTTTTCTGCCGAAGATTTTTGGTTTCTATAAACATTTTCTGCAGGAAAAAGCAAAACATTTTTTAGAATACAACACTGTCCATTTCCACTTGCAAGATAGATCGGTTGTGGAAAATGCAGCCCATGCCACATGGATGAGTAATCATGAGGGGTGAAAGAGCATTTGCACATGTTGGGCTTTCATTTATCTGTGAATTCCTTATTCTTTGTATCCAGGAGATATTGTTAACATATCTGCAGGCAGCTCTTCCCACTGTCAATTAAGAATCTACACATACAGATGCTAAGAAGAATGTTATTCTCCAATTGCTTCACTGATTCAAACAAAGCTATTGAATGTTACCCACAGCACAATCAATGGACATTGCGAAGCTCCAGTCCTGTCCTTGTTACCTTCATTCTATGTAAGACTGGTAGCTTTAGTAGCTTTTAGGATATCCATCTCTGCAATGGATGTGACATTGGACGGATGTCCCAAGCTTCATCAGAACAAATATATATATGGAAACCCCTGGGGCCAAAACAAATATAGAGGCTTGAGGGGAGTATAACTGATGTGCTCACATAAATCAGTCTGGAGCCTGTGAACCATGGCAGCTGAACAGGATACATGGGAAACCGTGCAACAGTTTGGTTAATCGCATATAAAGACTTTAACCTTTAGGTCAACTAGTTCCAAGGTGCTCCCATCTTGTGTCAGTTTGGTACTACATATGATATTGTATGGAGACTCACTCCAGTTACTAGTGAGATAAGTATCCACAACTGACCCCATTACTGGAAGTCTCAGCAAAGACACCAAAGGCTGAATAGCCCAGTGGAGTCCATGGAGCTAGGTGGATTTACACCAAACCAGGAATCTGGCTCATTGTCTAAACTTTTGTCAAAAACTTTTTTGCCCTCCTATTGCAACCCTTTGTTTTAACATTTTCCAGACCAAGAAAGCGTTGCACTCCAGACAGGAAACCCGCCACTAATTTTACAGCATTAAATAGCTTTACATAAAGTTAGACGATCATGAGACATTTCCTGTGACTATCAGATGCATTTCACTGCAAAAAAACCCAACACACAAATCCTAGGAACTGCCTCATGATGTTTATTTGTCAGGACTGTGAACTCCAATGGGAAGATGCAGGGAGCCAGGAATGTAGTAAGGTGTGTGAAGAGAAACACGTGCTTGCCACACTGCTTTAATCTACTCTCTCATCAACTCTCTGAAGGACCATAAAGGTCTCCTGCTTGGAGCTTAGCAGTTCACCAATGTCCCCCCCGTGCTTAGGTTTGGGCTTCTATGCTGAAGTCACCCTCAGCACATAACAAAACGGACCACGTTTACTCCTCATTTATGAGGATGATGAATAAAACAGCCAATGAAGATAGCATGGTCAGGGCATCAGTGGTTTATTACTGCCTTATTTCCCCAATTACTCATACCCAGCATTCAATAATTAAAAACATTACTGGGTCTTTATGGCATTTGAATCTGAAAGATTATATGCTCCCAAACATAATGGGATGGAAAAATTCATGAATATATAGAGCTCTGTTAATGAGTTTTTGCGATAAAATGGATATGAAATATGTATTGTTCCCTTAACTAGAGCCAGTCCCAACTAATAGTTATAAATAATATTCATTATGGTAGCCCCTAATGGTGATCAGGGCCCCATTGTAATACACAGTATGAGACAGTCTGTGCCTTTAAGGGCTTACACTCTAAAGAGACCTGACGGACAAAGGAAACAAAGAGGGACAAATTGACTTGTCCCTAGGTCACAGTCAGGATTAGCCCCCCTCGCTCCTGGCTCTCAGTCTACACCTCTATCCGCTAGGTCATGCTATAGTCTGAGCCCCACTGAGCCGCTTTCTCACTGACAGTGGGTTTACACCAATGTAACTGTACTGAGGCAACTGGAGTAACTCCTGATTTCCGCTGCTGGAACTGGATGGAGAAACAGGATCTGATGCAATGCCCACGGAAGTCAGTGGAATCTCCAAGCTCTCAGCTTTGGCTCAGACCTGATTAATGTAGCCTTTTTGGTGGTTATCAAATCATCCCTGAACTGATTCTATATTTGTAAAACCATTTTGATGATTATGTGATGAAGGTGTTTGATTAATAGTTTTCAGTCTAGAGTTTGTTTATAACCGTTTGCTTCAGACACTCAGCATTCGCTATCCATCTTGTGATGGGTCGTGTGGCACTGTGTCTGCTCCCTGATAGGATGAGTCAAAGTTTTAGAAAAGGAGAACAAATACGGACTAGTGAGCTGTCATGACAAATATTTTGTGCTACAAATGGTACAGCTTTCAGGATATGTGGACATTTTCAAAAATGCCAGGCAAGGTTCTAAATACACACAAATATGACCTCAAGTGAACCAAACCGGGTGAGTTTAAAAGTGTTCATAAATCATTGTGAAATACTCAACTCACTACCAGTGCTAACTGCAGAGACAGCACAGTTCATGGAGAGTTGAATGGGATGACAGGACACCTGAGTCCTGTTCACCATTTTAATGTTGATCGGCTGTTTTGTCCATTTAGACCAGTGGTGCCCAACCTTATTACACAGAAGGGCCACATAAACCCAAGCACACCCTTGTGAGGGCCAGACAGATTCCGTTTCACACATATTTAGAAATAAACACTCTATGTACAGTATTGTCTATTTAAAAACAAAAAGAAAACAGTGCATAAAACGTGCATCAGAATGATAGAAAATGGAGAAAACGCAACTAAACTAAAATGATGTAAACATGATGACAAAGCACTAATGACTCAGCCATTAGTCTATTGTGTTGAAGCAGGCTGCGGGCCCTATGAAATACTCTGGCGGGCTGTGTATGACCTGTGGGCCCTAGGTTGGGCACCTCTGATTTAGACTGTAAGCTCTTGGGAGCAAGGACTGTCTTTTACGCTTTTACATAGCACCTGGCACAATGAGGTCCCAGGCTAGGAGCCACTGCAATGTCAACACTAATAACTAATTGACAGACATTTCTTACTTCTTTGCATAAGGATTCCAGAAAATCTGCATAGAGCTTTTTTTTTTTTTTTAAACACTTTAAAACAAAACCTTAGCAGTCCAACAGGGACAGTGTTTATTCACATGGGATGAAATTCACTTCTGTGGAGAGGATCAGCACAAGGTCCTAGCAGCATTTAAATCTGACTTAAGCCAATTGTTTTTTGCCCCTCTACACAGGGTCAATTTCATCCCAATACAGTTAGCTGGGTCTATCGCTACAGTAGCAAGACCCATGACACAGCCATTACTTCTAATGGCTCTTCAGCGCTGTGGCAGAACTCCTGTGCTTTGAAGCTGATCTGCTTTGCAAGGCATTGACAAACTGAACTTTATTTGAACACATATGGCTGGAAAACCTTCCCCATGTCTCAGGGCTTTGTCAGTATTGCTAGCATTAAATTTTTTGCAGTAAAATGAGAAGCAACAGATATTTCAAGGGAACAGGGAGCTAACAGCATTGTTGGGGTGTCTGCCATGGTTCTCAAAATGGGGAGTTCCTACCAGCCTGTAGTTTGTGCAGGGCACCAAGTAGCCCTCAATCACCCCAGCCAGTGCCTGGATTCCCACATTCTGTCCATATTTGAGGTCACGCTGCTCTCTCCATGTAGGCAGAAGCATTTCTCAGTAATGACCCTTTTCCAGGAGAACTTGCCCAAACACCCATCTCCTCTAGTTGTTGCTTAATCCCACGAAGCAGAAAGCAAAGCAAATCAAGAGAAAAGAAGCAATTAGTGTGACCGAGATCTCAGATAGTTTGGGATAGGAAAAGAAACAGATGGACAAACGGCCAGCAACCAGCTTTGCTGGGACTAGCAGTTAAGGAGAACAAAAAGGAAAGAGGAGAGGCTGTGGAGTTTGTGTTCCGACCTTAAGAAGTACAGGTATCCAAGAGTCACACAGCACAGAGAGCTGGGGCCTGAGTGTATTGGACACGTGCCAGTAAATACAAGATGCTTCCATGGAATTCTTGTGAGGGAATGCAGAGCCCAGGGCTCACAGTTTCTAACTGTAGTAATGGCAACAGATTATGGCGTGAGGATGCTTGCCTGTCACATGCTCCTGTCACACTGGAAATTGCTTTTCAGTGTGATACAGCCACTGGATCTCAGCACCCTGATGTGAGCCCCAAATGACAGGGCTACAACAGGCCTCGCGGCAAGCCACTCCTCTTTTTGATGTTTTTCTCTCCGACCAGCAGGAGTTTCTATTTCCAAAGCTGCCTGCTCTCTCATATGCCATAGGGCTCAGCTCAAAGAAGAGCAGAACCCAAAGGCAAACTGAATCCAAACCTTCAGATGCTCAGAAAACCCTATTTGGTTCACTTCTCTCCCCACCCCCATTTTCATGCACATCACAAAACCCATGGTAGCTGATCCCAGATGAATGAGTTACAGGAGACATGCTTTCTAAGAGCCTAAGTTATTTGGTTTGAGTAAATCCATCCCCCGTTTCCTTTAACAGACCCTTTCCTACAGGTTCAGTTCCCAGGTTAGGTGAAACCAAATACATTCACTAGTCTAGGTTACAAAGCATAACTAGAAATCCTTTACTTCTTCCCTCCATCCCCATTGCTATTTCACTCTTTCTACAGAGCAGGTCTAGACTTAAAACGCACACCAGCACCCCTCTCCCGCTGTAGCGCTTAAGTGAACTCGCTCTGCGCTGCTGGTAGGGTTATCAGATTACAGGTTCCCCAAAAGAGGTCACTGCCAGAGAAAGTATGAGGGAGGTTACAGTTGGGGAGCGTACCTGCAGCAGGGCTACTCACTGGAGGCATGGGGCAGTGTTGATCCTTATCATAGTGGCAGGGTGGCTGGGCCCAGGAACCAGCGCCAGCCAGTCCACACCTCCCTGAGGGCTGCCCTTGCTGCAGGATCCGGCAGCCACAGGGAAATGGACCAATCAGGAGTTTGAGCTACAGCATCTGCTCTGCAAAAATCCTGGACATTGACTCTTATTTGAAAAATCCACCTGGATGGAGGGCCAAAAAAGGCAATGTCCAAGAAGCTAGTCCCCATCAGCATAGTTCCTCCACCTTCCCAGAAAGTGGTAGCTATATTGATGGGAGCGGCTCTCCCATTGACATAGCACTGTCTACACAGGGGGCCAGGTTGGTATAACTGCGTTGTTCAGGGGTGTGGATTTTTCACACCTCTGAGCAATATAATTTTACCAATCTAGGTCTGTAGTGTAGACCTGGCCTTAGTCTGTGATTTAGACAACGTGGCCTTCAGCAACTGATAGTTAATTGTCAACAGCTGGATTTCACCTGTCCTGATTGCAAATGATTGGTGTACTTCTGTTGTCTGGGCCAAGTAGTGGGCAATCATCTCTGCTGGTGTGAATGGGTGCAGCTCCCTTCACTTCAATGGATTTCTGCACATTTACCCCTGCAGAGAATGTGTTCCAGTGTTTTCTGACCTATCGCCCACTAGCAGGGAGGAGGCATCATTTCCATAAGAGTTAACCCTTCACCTTCCAGCCTGGCAGGCTGTGTTCCATCCACAATGTTTGCACTGGCTCTTTATCCATGTTAGAGAGCTGCCAGACCTGCAAATGAAATCCACTATTTCCCTTTCTGGCACATACTGGTACCTCTGGTGCAAACATCAGCGACATGCTGAAATAAGTCCCAAAAGGTCAGAACCTGAGCCAACTTCACCTTAATCATCCATAAAGGATAACTCGTTCTTTACATTTATCCCCATAGTAACTGGGATGTCCGAGGGATCTGTGAGCAATAAGTAGCCAATCAGATTACCTGTTTCCACATATAGGTCCCCTGAATTAAAACAAACCCGAGTAGTCAAGAAATCTATAAAACTAATGGAAACAAGGCAGAGCAAAGCTGTCTCTAAAGAGGATGTTTCCTAAAGTTCGTCATAAAGTGTCCAATCATCTTTAAGGGAAAAATTAGCTGATGGCCCAAAATAGAGAACAATCATGTCAGATTCTTCTCCAAATCTCCTGTGTCTGGAAAGGCTCTGGAAATCTCACAAGAACAGGCTTCCTAGTAAGAGCTCCAGGAGAAAAATACAGCAAGAACATCCAGTATTTCAGCTTCTAGTACCAACTGGAAGTTGGAAGTGCCAGGATGCAAGGAAAAGGAGAAATACCCAACAGAAGGGCAGTGTATTGTCAGTGGTTTGATTCTGAGCTTTAGACAATGGTTTGAGTCACTGTGTCTGAACGGATGCACTTATGGAGACTGATTGTTGGCCTGTCTCAAGGCTTTTGTCTGGCTGATGGAATGGTTTCTATATACTGTAGGGCCTGTTCCATGGAGAGCCAGAGAGTGGTGCAGGCACCAAGCATCCATCTGCATGCACATTGCTTCAAGGGGAGCTGCAGTTGTTGCACTGCACAAATAGTTCTCTTCATCAAAAGTCAGTTTAAGTTTTCCAAGCATGGAGTCCTTTCCTGTCACTACTCAGCACAGAGTAGATGGAACAATGCTCACTGGGTGTTTAGCTTGTATTAAAGAATTGGACCTATGGCATGTAGTACAAGACAGTTCCATTTCAAGTCTCCGTTCTGCTTAGGTAAAACAGAGTAAGAACAATATTATGGTGGCTTTTTAGCCTCAGCATTACTTCCATTTGAATTTCAGGGTTTGTGACAGACCTTTAGGGATAAATCCTGTTCTCATTTTCAGACAGGTCCAATTTCCATCATTCCCCATCCCAGCATCACTGAGAACAGGATTTTGCCCTTAGTGATTAGTGCAAATGGGATTTGTTGGAACTACAGAAAATGTTGCCTCTGTTAACTTCCAGCCCAGATTAAAAAGCGCTGCCCATGTGATCTCGTGCAGATGAAGGAGGGTCACTGTGATGCATCTGGTGACAAAAAGCCTTTGCTCCAAAAGGACAGGTAGTTTTCAGATTCACAAGAGTCTACTTTCCCCATGGAAGTATCAGCCTGAAGCAGTTTGCTCTGTGCTGCCCAGGGGCCTTAGGCAATAGACTGGAATCCTGGAAACAGACTCTGTTGTTAGGTTACGATCTGCCCAGGTACTGTAATTGGACTTCTGGATCCTAATGAGCTAGACTGAGAGTTGATGCAGTCATCTGGGAGATGGAAGCACTGAATGGGACAGCCACAAGATAGCACAGGCACCGCAGAGCTCTCCCTACATCTTACCTCCCCTCCTCCAAAGCTGTCTTTGCAACCACTTGGAAAAACCCATAGAAAATCAGCAGTTTATAGCAGGGCTCTACTGCTGTATTTATTTGTGTTGCCCTACAAAGCGGCAGGCGATGGGGAGTGGTTGCACTGGAGAAAACCACCATGTCACCAACAAAGGGTAGTGACCCCGGATGGGGAATGAGCAGCAGGAGCTGATCGATTCTAACAAACAAGAATCCAATTTTACACTCCCAGTATATGGAATAGGGAGTGCAAGGCTGGAATTTCCAAAGAGCCTAAAACAATGAGGTGCCCAAGTCATCTTGAAGTCAGTGAGAGTTGGGTGCCTAACTATCTGGGTCTTCTTGGAAAATCCCATTCTAAAACACTGGCTGGATTAGCCCCCAAATGCCTTTCCTCCCCGCTATCAGCTGGATGTGCCTCCATAACCAGGGGCCCTCAGAACACAGCTGTGAAATAAGCCAAGGGAATAGTCAGTAGACTGCTACTGACCGAGGAATATTGTGGGTGTGGGGGCCAAGGGAGGCCAAGGGGTAGGAGTGGGAAGCTCTCTGCCTTCTCGATTCACTTTCTTAATGAGGGTTTTGTTGCAGCCTTGATGAGTCACACAGGGGCCATGCTCTGTGGAATTACGTGATCTAACATGGCACGTCCTGTCACATTGCATCTCACAGTAACTCAGCTATGAGATGCCTCACTGCTTGACAGGCTGCCTCCTTGCTGTAGATTCAGATGGGGAAGATCTCTTCCAGGGTGCAGAATGAAAGGGAATGTGAGTTAATTGCACCGTACTTTCGCACTGCATTGCATGTGCATTTTCATTTCCCAGCCTCTGCAGTTTGGATGTCACCAGGAAATGGATCCCTGTTGAATTTACACCAGACTTAGATTGCTAATGCAACACTAAATAATATGAGTCCCAATGGTGAGAGCGATGATACGCCATATAACACTGCACCTTGCAAATGGCTACTCTCTGTGCCCTGGCCTTCTCCAGCCAGTTGCACTGCAAGCAGCAGGCTATTGAATGCCTGACTGAGATCCAAAAAGATATATATTTCTGCTTCCCATGCTAAGGGCCAGATCAAAACACCATTGACTTCAGTGGGAGGAAAGGCAGGCCTGGTATCAGTAATTCTACTGGAGAAGGCCTTCTCTTGTATCACAGCAGGATGAGAGGGATGCACTGCGGAATGGGTTAGGCTGATCCCCTCCAGGAGATGAATCAAGTGAGCAGAGAGGAAGAATATTCCTGTGGTTAGAGCACTGGCCTAGAATCCGGCAGGTAGTATAGACGTACCCTTAGATAGACAGTGCACACTCCAAGCAGGGCCACACCCCATCCCAGAAGTAATGACAAGACATTGGTGCACTAGGATAACCAAACAGCTTTGAGGGAAAATTGGGTTTCTGACCAAACTAAATGTTTCTGAAAGAGCGTCTCCTTCTGCAGAAAATGTCAGTTTTTCCATCAAAAAACCTGAACCTCCCCACCCCAAAAAAACCCAAAATGTTTTCATCTTTTGGTTGAAAGCTTCCAAAAGGTCAGTTAAGAAAATGCTGCCAGAGTTCCTCACGACAACTGCAGTTCAACTGCCTTTGTCTTTGCTATTATCTACTCCACATCTCCCATGATGCACTATGGCCAGGGATTCCATGGCAGGGGCTCAGCAAGAGTTCGAGTTAAGCACCTCTTCCAGAATAAGGATACGTTCCTGAACTGGGGCCCATGGCAGGTCAGATAATTGCGGGTCATTTTAATGGAGAGCTACAAATCAGTAATACAGGACTGTAGAGGCCGAGAACTGTGTAGGACAAATGAGTCAGATCGTAGCTGGTGAAAAACGACATATGTCTATTTACATAACAGGTTTACTCACTCCGTGCTGCCTCTGCATGGACGGGTTGATTAGATGGCCTCTTGAAATCCCTTCCAGCCCTACCTTTCTATGGTTAGACATGTGTAGAACAGGATGAGGGCATTGCAAGTCAGGATGAAGATGCAGTGGCAGAGCTAAGTGAGAACAATGGTTATCAAAGAATATTAGAAATCAGGGTTGAAGAGCATTGGCAGATCTGCATGAGGTGAGGGGGGAATTGCACAGCACCTTACCTACTCTATCAGCATTTTTACTCACTCATCTTGAGAGACAAAGCACTGCTTCATGTAATCTTTACTTTTAGTTTCAAATGCAAGGAGCTAGCAGCCAGCCTAAAAAGCAGACGCAAATCCCAGGTAGATTGACACTCCATACATCAGGCCAGCAGCCAGCCTAAAAAGCAGACGCAAATCCCAGGTAGATTGACACTCCATACATCAGGCCAGAAAGGATTTATTAAAAGAGGCTTCCCAGCAAACATTAGTCATGTAGGGTTCTGGGCAAAAACCTTCCAAAACATTTTCAGACATATTCACACAAATAAACAACATTAACTTGCTTCACATCCCCCTTGAATTGGCTGCTTTGGCAAATAGTTTTAGAAAATGAGTTGACTGGCAGGAATGTTCACAGAAATGACCAGATTTTAAATGAACAACAGATGTTACAAGTGAGAGGCAAATATTTGAACTTATAAATTGGAAGATTCATTTTTTTTAATATGGCAGAAACTAGTGGAGCCAGTCACAGTCAGGACATACTGTGCTGTCTGCTGGACAAACCCAGATGGAAACTTGAGTCTAAAAGATATACTTATCCAATCAGAGAACGGAAGCAATACTATGTATTCAATCAAAATTAAGCAATATGACTCAAAATGTTGGGTATCAAATATTTAGAATGAACAGTCTACAGACAAGATTTGATAGAAAAAAATGTGGGGGAAGGGGAATTAAAGAAAATCTCTAACTTTTTCCCCCTCTCACTCCCAGCTGTTTTGATGACATAATTCTTTAAAATTTCAACCAGCTCCACAGTCAGTGAAAAGAGAGGGGAGTTGGAGGAGGGGTTGAGGGGGTGGCAGGAATGTCACATTTGAATTAAAAAAAAAAATCAACAAGACGAGTACATATCAAAAAAATTTGCAGAAATTATTCAGTGGATAAACTCAAACTAATAAATTCCAGAACTCTTTAAATAGCTCAAGGAGAAGTCAAACAAAAAAGGAGGTTAAATTCATTTAATAAATTAATGGCTTAGCTCTGGTCATGTGGCATCCAGTGCATGGGCAATGTACAATAGTGTTAAGAAACAGCTGGGTCTTTGGACAACATTGGACATAAGCCCATTGGAACTGCCAGACTGGATCAGAACCAAGGTTCATCTAGACCAGTATCCCATCTTGGACAGTGGCCATCACCAGATGTTTCAGAGGAAGCTGTAGTAGCTGTGGGATAATCTGCGCACACACACACACACACACACACACACACACACACACCCATTAGGCCTCATCCTGGTCTCTAAAGATTAGAGATTGTTTTAAACCCTGAAGTTTAATGTCTGAAGCTGTATCCCCTTGTGGACCTTCCAGGTGTACTGCTGCAATCCTGGACCTCTCTGCGGAGAAGTCTGTCTCTGTCTCACTGGCTAATTGCCCCTTCAGTCCCATCCTCTTTGGGGGAGTAAGGTGGTTGGAGGGCCTTAGACACAATGTGTTCTAAAACAGGAAGCAAACCCAGTTCAGTACTGGGCTGCTCATCAGCCTTCCCCTGGGGTGTCCAGGCCCTTTTCTTCCAGCTCAATTCACAAACATCTCTCACTCCCTGGTGTCTAACTGCTCCTCCCCAGTGGCTGCTTTGGTTAGCAGGCCAGTGTCTCCTTACCTCCGCAAGCAAAGCTCCTTTCTGGCAGAGCCAGCTCTCCATCCTTCCTGGCCCATCAGCCCTGAACTGAAGTGAACCAGGCTGACTCCTTTTATTCCCCCTCCAGGCTTAACATTGGCTGCAGGTATAGTGGGGTGGGGCTAACTGGGCTCATCGATTCTCCTTAACCCTTTCACTGCTGGCATTGCAGCTCAAGCTCTCCAGTCTAGGGAGGGGAAGGGTCAGGTGGACTTGAGCCCAAGCTGCACCATCCACATTGCTAGCCTGAGCCAGGGCCGGCGCTTCCATTTAGGTGACCTAGGCAATCGCCGAGGGCACCAGGATTATTGGGGGGTGGCATTTTGTCAGGGGGAGCGGCAGGCGGCTTTGGTGGAGCTACCGCAGGCGTGCCTGCGGAGGGTCTGCTGGTCCACCAGGGCCGCGGGACCGGCATGTGGGGCGGCAAAATGGCCCTGCATCTAGGGCGCCAAAAACACTGGTGCTGGTCCTGGCCTGAGCCCTGCTAGCGCAAGCCTGTCTGCCCAGGCCAGGAGGCACAAGTCTGTCCACAGTGTAGCCACACCCCTAAAGCCAGCTGGATTTGGGATAGCTGCAGCTAAAGAAGGTTCTTAATCCCCCCTGTGTAATGCTGAAAGAGTGAAGCACCCCATCCCTACATATTCTTCCAGAGAAAACGAATAGGTGTCTTTCCTCCAGCTGTCAGGCAGGAGTCAAATCTCTGTCTCTTTCTGAAAGGCAGGTGGGTAGTGAGAGTGACATGCTGTTCATTTGAAAGGGAAAATTGCTGGTGGAAGCTATATTGATTAACACCCAAAATTGCAGATTTCATGGATCACCCAGGTGTGGGCTCATAGAAAAGTCACCCCTCTCTGAAGGGGAAAGAGTGACTCACACAGCCACAGCTGCTGTTCTGAGTCTGCAAGGACTTTTCGTGCACTTCTCAGGTTTCCTCAATGGAAGAGGGTTTTAAAATACATGTTTAGGTGATTTCTGGATTGGGAGAAGATGTCAGCTTGGAAGTCCTGGAAATTACATAGGGGCAGGGGGAGAATGGTTGTCTTAGATTCTAAGGCCAGAAGGGACTGTTGTGAGCATCTAGTCCAGGGGTAGGCAACCTATGGCACACATGTGCCAAAGGCGGCATGAGAGTTGCTTTTCAGTGGCACTCACACTGCCCGGGTCCTGGCCACCAGTCTGGGGGGTTCTGAATTTTAATTTAATTTTAAATGAAGCTTCTTAAACATTTAAAAAAAAACATATTTACTTAATAATATATAACTAAACTATTGTTACATGTAGATTTATAGAAAGAGACCTTCTAAAAACATTATAATGTATTCCTGGAATGCAAAACTTTAAATTAGAGTGAATAAATGAAGACTCGGCTCATCACTGCTGAAAGGTTGCCGATCCCTGATCTAGTCTGACTTCCTGTACAGCACAGGCCAGAGACCTGCCCCCAACTAATTCCTGTTTGAACTAGAGTGGATCTTTTAGAAAAAAATCCAGTCTTGATTTTTAAATTGCCAGTGATGGAGAATCCACCATAACCCCTGGTAAATTGTTCCAATAATTATCCTCATTGTTAAAAATGTACACTGTATTCCAGACTAACTTAATCTCAATTCAACTTCCAGCCATTGAGTCTTAACTCCCAATTCTGAATGAGTTCTTGAGATTTGAAAATTTTCCCTTTCCCGAAATGGAATGAAAAGTGAAAATCTCAATATTGGGGGGGGGGGGGGGGAATTAGGTCAATCAAAATGTTTTGTTTCAATTATTTCAAAATATTTTATTGTTGATCTATTTATTTTGATACATTTAGTGTAAACTAACATTTTGAAACAAAAGTTGTTTCAAGAAGAAAAACAAATTATTTTGTTTAGAAAACATCAAAAATGGATGTTTCAGCAACTTCAAAACTTTCAAATCAAGAAAACCCTCAATTCAGATCTTTAACTGTCTTTATGTCAAACAGTTTTGGTTTTGACAAAATGGACGTTTTCTGACAAAAGAGTCACATTTCCACCAGCTACCAGAAACCAAAGCACACAAAGCAGGCTGAGCAGCATGGGCAGCAGATCCGTAATAAAAAAAGAGCTTCTTATTTGCTGACAATCTAGTCAAAAATTGCAATAGCACGAGGTTCTAGTGGTAAAGGCCAAATTTCTACATTTATAGGAAACTGCCACTGAATATCTACTTTCCTTTGTTTCTTATACAAAGCCTGATACCTCCCATATAAGGGCTGGGCTGTTAAAAGGCCTACAGGTGTTAGATCCCAAATTCCACTGAATTTCACTGGCTCCTTTGTAGTCCCAACCTAAATGAATTGCCTAGTCCAGTGCTTGTAGGAGTTTTCAACAACCCGATATCACTAGCTCAGTGGTTTGAGCATTGGCCTGCTAAACCCAGGGTTGTGAGCTCAATTCTTGAGGGGACCACTTAGGGATCTGGGGCAAAAATTGGCCCTGCTAGGGAAGGCAAGAGGCTGGACTCAATGACCTTTCAAGGTCCCTTCCAGCTCTAGGAGATCGGTATATCTCTAATCACTGATGAAAGCACAGCAGCACCCTGTGTTCTTAACCAGGTAATACTATAGTCATGCTGTGAGTTGTTCCCTCCATGTACTTTTTCCCAGTGGAGGTGGGCAACTGATTTGGGAAGAGAGACCCTACTGATACCCCCACCCCCCAAAAAAGAAAAAACCACCACTTATTTCCCTCCCCCACAAAAATGTAAATAAAACTCAAGTGGGAATCTAGGGCCTGGTTAAGAGAAAGGAATTATTGATACTCCTATTCTACAGCTAGGGAACTGAGGAATCAAGTAACTTGCCCAAGGCTGGGGTTACTATGTAGGTGTGGGGTGGTGTTGGTGACCTGTGATATGTGAGGTCACACTAGACAAGTCGTTCTCAGCCAGGGATACCCAGAGATCTTCCAGGGGGGTGCATCAACTCATCTAGATATTTGCCTTGTTTTACAACAGGCTACAAAAAACACATTAGCAAAATCAGTACAAACTGAAATTTCATACAGACAATGACTTGCTTATACTGCTCTGTGTATACGCTGAAATGTAAGTACAATAGTTTATGTTCTAATTTTTACCATATAATTATAAAATAAATTATATGGTAAAAATTAGAACAAACAATTTGTCAGTAACAGCGTGCTGGGACACTTTTATGTCTGATTTTGTAGGTAAGTAGTTTCAAAATGAGGTGTAACTTGGGGGTGTGCAAGACAAATCAGACTCCTGAAAGGGGTCCAGTATCCTGGAAAAGTTGAGAGCCACTGCTCTGATGATCTGGTGTTTCCCTATAGCCTTGAACTCTGATTCTCTGACTCAGAGGGAGTTTGTGGCAGAGCCAGGAATTAAACATAGATCCTTCCATCCTCTCTCGCAAGGAGATTCCAGAGAAGAGATTAGCATTGTTCTGTTTCTACTCACACTCTGGTTTTCTGTGCCCTAACCTCTCCCTAGACTGCCATCATGAAGATATGACTCATGTTACCGAATTAACGCAGCGAGTGCTGAACAGTGCAATTATCAAGAAATAAACTGCTATGAGCAGAAAATATTGTGGCACCAGCAAGAAGAATCATTAAAGGCAGTGACACAAAGGCCCATGAGGCGGGGAGCGGGGGGAATGTTCCAAACCCGAACCACAGTGGTAACAGCAGTTCCGAGCACTTACAGGTGTAAGTGCTTGGTGCTTTACAGAACATACCTGGGGAACATGCAGACACTTTCTAGCAAGAATATTCAATTAGACTCAAGGCACAGCCCAGATGGCATGCAGCAATATTACTGACCCAGGGGCCAGAAATCCCGGATGTTAAAATGTCTTCTTTAATAAACAACCCTGCCAAATCTTCAGCCATCCTCAGATGCAGCAGTACTAGAGACTGTTCTGTGCTCAGACATTCAGCACAGACGTGGTGCTCTGTATCTGCCACTACCAGTTTGGAAGCATGCATGCAATACCATTGTCTGCTCTGCTAAAAGTTCATGCAGCAAATGGCTGGGCAACTTACACATTCCAGTGCTAAACCGCTAAGCTTGTGCCTTTCCCAGTAATCAAATATGCTGCTTAAATATTTACAAGGAGCTTATGGGGGAGCTGTGGAGTACAGCAGGATTGTAGGAACTGGCCTCTACTTGTTTGGTGTTTAATCAAGAAAGTACAAGAGATGTAGCCCAAAACTCCAAGGGGGGATTCAAATGTAACCAACAGTTTCTGATAAATGTTGAGAGCTGCATAAAGCCGCACAACATTCTTACTATAGATCTTGGTGTGCAATGCTCATTCTTCTAACAAGCAAGCTGAACTGGAGAGGGAGAGGGAGAGAGAGAGGGTGTGTCTGATGGTGAATCTCTTTGTACCTCTGCAACTACCAACTATGTGTAACCCTCATACTTCCTAGGTGTGGTGTCTGTCTCAACTATGGCACCGAGACCACTTAGAGAGAGAGGTTAAAATGAGTCTGCTCTACAGCCTTAGCTAATAGAGACCAGTGCATGGTCAAGCAGCTTCGTTCACAACACTCCCTGACTTAAGGTGTCACGCTCATGCGAATACTCCTTGCTGAAGCCCCACTATCCCGAAGATGTGCCTTATCCACTCTGATTTCCAATAGCATGGACATAACATTGCTGAGTTATGTAAAGTGCTTTCAAAGCAATACTCCAACCTTGGCTGGCCCTACTGCGTATAGCAAAGGGGTGGGAACTGGGTCAGTAGAAGCCTGTGGCAGTTGCCCAAATGTACAGTATGAGGCTGATGATTTGTAGGATGGTAGCACATAGAGCAGGGGTAGCCAAACTGTGGCTCCAGAGCCGCACGTGGTGCCTCAGAAGTTAATATGTGGCTTCTTCAATAGGCACCGACTCCAGGGCTGGGACTACAGGCACCAACTTTCCAATGCTCACTGTTCAACCCCTGCCTCTGCCACAGGCCCTGCCCCCACTTCACCCCTTCCCCGAGCCTGCCACACCCTCGCTCTTCTCCTTGACCCCTAGAGCCTCCTGCATGCTGCGTGAGGCACAGGGAGGGAGGGGAGGTGCTGATCGGCGGGGTGGCTGGCAGGCGGGGTGGGGGAGCTGATGGGGGCTGCTGACATAATCCTATGGCTCTTTGGCAATGTACATTGGCAAGTTCTGGCTCCTTCTCAGGCAAAGCTTGGTCAGCCCTGACCTAGAGGCCTCAATTAACACTGAGGATATTGCCCAGGCTTTGAAAAACGAAAAATCTGAAAACTTTCTGCTTTTCAGACACCAAGAAAGCAAAAAACATGGTGGCAAAAAAATTCCAAAATGGGGCAAGGGTGGCAAGACTGCTGTAAGATGAAAATGTGAGGTTTTCAGTTTTCTGATTGATGGCGGGGGAGCTGGGGGGGGGGGATAACAAATTTCAAAGTAAATAGACGCTTTCTACCAAAAAATGTTACACAAACTTAGTTTTCCATGAAAAATGTTTTAACAGAAAATTCTTGGCCATCCTAATCCTGGGTCTCAGTTCATTGCTTTAACTGCTAGACTCTTTTTTGGGAGGCCTCTGACATTGGCAATACCATTCAAACCCAGGCACGAAGTTAATGATGAGCTGCCAGGCACAGAGAGTGTCTGAGCTGTAATTGGGTGATTGTTCCCCCCCTTGTAACAGAGTGCTCTGGCTAGCCAGTTGCACTTAGTTTGTTCTGCAGTTACTGTCATTTCACCTGCTTTCATAAAGGAAATGCAGGCACTCAGAAAACCTTACGGTGCATTTGTCAAAGTGCTTCTTTGTCCTATTGAAACATTATTTACCAGCAATAAAAATGTTCCTTACAGCAATTTTTGTCCGTGATTCAAAACAGACACATCATCACTCCTGTGCTTAACATTATGCTGTCTGAATCCCCTGATTAGAGAGACGAGGCAATATCTTTTGTTGGACCCACTTCTGTTGATGAGAGAGACAAGCTTTTGAGTCACACAGAGCTCTTCTTCTGGTCTGGTGAAAGAATTCCTCCAATGTCTATTCAGGTATATTCTCTACAGAAATATAGACTCCAACTATGTTAAGGACATTATTAAGTTTACAGATCAAACACTCAGGAGTTAGGAAATGCCAGTATTAAGGCTGCCCGTGCAACCTTACATTATCCCTCATGTGTGCATTATGATACGTCTTGAGTCACATGATCACCTACTATTTTTTCCACAAGACCCCTGCCTCATCCAGTGCACAGGATGGACAGTGCTCAGTTAATGAGCAGCTATGCAATATATTTTTGTTTTAATGCATGTAAAGCCTCCAGGTTCCAGGGTGATGGACATCACTCTACACAGCTAAATAAATAGATCCCCAACTATGATGCTCCAGGGAATCCTGAAATAAAGAGCTTTTTTTTAAACTGCTGTAAAACTGCTGTAAAAATATAATTTTTGTAAAGACAGAGACACTTACAGGAAAAGCACACTGAAAAGCAAGAGAGAACCTTTCAGCCCATTTATGAAAGTGCCCTCAGTTCCCACCTGCAGGCAGGTGAGATGAGAATAAATTGATAGTTTAGAAACAAGTTTGGTTCCTCTCATTCCTCAGCTGTATTGTGAAGGTTTTTGTAAGTAAAACAGGTGGTGACTCTGTTGTCCGGTTAGCCAAACCCTTCCTTGTCTTTGGCCATTTTATGAACTATTGTGCTTTACCGTAAAGCAGTGTGATTTTCTGAGAGACACTGAGGAGTGTATTCTCTTTGCAAAGTAATAAGGATGCAAATCACCCTCCCTTCTTGGGAGTCAAGAGCACATTCTTATCATTCCTTTTTGAAATTAAAATAAAGGTCAAGTTCAAGGTAACATGGCCATCAGACCATGGGAGGCAGTGTGCAATCAAGCGCTGATCTGCTCTCTGTCCCACCTTCCATAACAGGCCAGGAAGAAAAACAAAAATAAACGGTAACATGGGTGGGTAACTTTTCATAAGATCTACTCTCTTTCAAAGCAAAAAGGCATAAGACAGACACAAATTACACCCTAAAGTATATTCGCAAATTAGAATCTTGTAGCTCTGTAGGAAGTCATGGGACTAGAACCAGTGGTTCATTGCACTGCAACCCCCTTTTGACAACACAAATTACTACATGACCCTGGGAAAAAGGACTGAAGCCTAAGCACAATTGCCCTGAGGGGAGGCCAAACCCAAAGCTCAAGGACTGCAGCCCTGGGCAGGCAGTGGAGAGTAACCTGAGCCTTGCCACCCACGGCTGAAACCAAAGCCTGAGCACCACCCCCCCAAGGCTGAAGCCCTCAGGCTTTGGTTTCAGCCCTGGACAAAGGGCCCAGACTTTGGCTTCAGTGCCAGCAACTCTATCGCCAGCCCTGGTGATCCCAGTAAAGAGGATCACAATGCACAGCTTGAGAACCACTGGGCTACACTATGTCTCACTAGATACACGCCCAAGCAAAAGAGATATGGAGAGTAGAACCTTTGTACAATATACTTAAACCTTGGGTCCAGGCCTGTAGTAGGAAGCAGGCACTGTCCACTCTGTCCCCTGGAAATGGCAGGGGCAGGCAGGGAACGGGTGGAACTTTGGCTCCACTCCCTGTATTCACACCAGCCAAAGTGACTGGGCCCAGGCAGGCGACATCCCCGTACCAGCAGCAAATTGTTACTCCCCGTTGAGCAAGCAGGCAGGGAATTGTGCCTCTGAGGCCATGTCTACATCTAAAATTTTGCAGCGCTGGTTGTTACAGCTGTATTAGTACAGCTGTATAGGGCCAGCGCTGCAGAGTGGCCACACTTACAGCAACCAGCGCTGCAAGTGGTGTTAGATGTGGCCACACTGCAGCGCTGTTGGGCGGCTTCAAGGGGGGTTCGGGGAATGCGAGAGCAAACCGGGAAAGGAGACCAGCTTCGCCGCCGTTTGCTCTCGCGTTCCCCGAACCACCCTGCAAACCGCAGGGAAGGAGACCTGCTTGCTCGGGGGTTCGGGGAACGAGAGAGCAAACCGGGAAAGGAGACCAGCTTCGCCGCGGTTTGCTCTCGCGTTCCCCGAACCACCCTGCAAACCGTAGGGAAGGAGACCTGCTTGTTCAGGGAACGCGATAGCAAACCGGGGAAGGAGACCAGCTTCGCTGCGGTTTGCTCTCGCGTTCCCGGAACCACCCAGCAAACCTCAGGGAAGGAGACCTGCTTGCTCGGGGTTCGGGGAACGCGAGAGCAAGCTGGGGAAGGAGACCAGCTTGATTACCAGAGGCTTCCTCAGGTATGCTGGGATACCTGCTTATTCCACGGAGGTCAAGAAAAGCGCTGGTAAGTGTCTATACTTGATTACCAGCGCTGGATCACCAGCGCTGGATCCTCTACACCCGAGACAAAATGGCCAGCGCTGCAAACAGGGAGTTGCAGCGCTGGTGGTGCCCTGCAGATGTGTACACCTCCTAAGTTGCAGCGCTGTAACTCCCTCACCAGCGCTGCAACTTTCTGATGTAGACAAGCCCTGAGTTACGCCTCCCCAGGGCTGTTCTTAGTGCATTCTGCTGCATCAAGATTGCTCAGGGTTGAGCCCAAAATGACAAACTAGCCCTTAATGTCAATGGCTACATTATATTTGTAAATGGGTGTGTAGCCTTCCTGACCCTGTCCCAAAACCCATTAAAGTCAAGGGAAGGCCTGCAGTGAGAAGATGCATGCAAACAGCACATCATTGCCAGTGAACTGTTCTACAGATTTAGGGGATTTTGTTAAAGGGCTTTTTTTTAAAAATGCATTTCACACAAGTTTCTGCCTTCTCTTAAGGTAGTTTTGCATTATCAAAGGGCAACAGGAGAATAGAAAAAAGTGATATTGCTGCATTTAGCACTGATTTTTCTCTTCACACTGAGTCACTTAAGCTAACATTTAATTAATTTGTGACACTTTGACAGTTTTCAAAAAAAGACATTTGTAGAGCTATCAAACTGCATTGATAGGACTGTCAGACAAGCACCTTTTGAATTATCAGCTATTAAGGACCCATATGCAACAAATTTACAAGGTTTATCATACAAATTGTTCTCTGAATGAGCAAAACACACAAAGAGCTCAGAGAAACACAAAATACCCCATTGTTCACAGGAAAGCTTGATATTTACAAGTGTTTTGCTATTTTGATCACTTACTTTGTAATAAATCAGGTTTGGCTTTGTCTTACCTTAAGGGAAGCAAAGAGGCCTTGTTACAGCACTGCCTAGCCAGGCTGGCTTCAGTCTAGCCACTGTCTCAGATTCCCCTGACTAAGATGGGGTCTCTCAACCTTCCCAGTTTGGATTCAATATCAGGACCAAGCCTCCATAAAGGCACACGAAAATAGCTTCTCTGCCCACCTCCGCTTTTCCCCATGCCACTCTCAGTGCTGAAGTACTAAGATATAGGGACCAGACCATCTCCAGCCTTCCCTTCCCTTCAATCTCCTACTATAGCAATGCATCTCCCTCCCACAGCCCTTCTGTCTCAGCCCTTTATAGAAAACACCTGACCACCCCACCCCAGCAGGACTGTCTAGCCCCAGGCTACCTGGCCCTTAAAGGAGCAGGCCACCTTGTTATAGGTCTGTTCTATAGGGATTTGCCAATATACCCATGATTTTCAAAAATGACTCGTGATTTGGGGTGTCCAACTTGGAACACCATAGGAAGCGGTGAGCATTGAAAATCAGTCACCATTAAGACATCTCAAGTTGGGCACCAAAAAATCAAGGCATCCAAAATGAAAAACCTCACCTTTAATTAGTGACCTTATCTTGTACCCGACCAATTTCGGGGGGTGGGGTGGGGGTGACGGCTTAACATTCAATTGTAGATCTGCCGCTTTAAACCCAACATATCTCTTGTCAAACACCCAAAAGTCTCCTGAGCATCTGAAAGTGCTGGACATGAATGGATTCAGCCATGCAGTACCACTGAGACACAGATCAACACTGTTACCCCCGTTGTATAAATAGGGAAAGTGAGACATTTGAGGTCAATGGGTCAGTCTCAGAGCTGGGAACAGACCCCCAGAGTTCTAGCTCCTGGCCCCTTTGCTGTACCTACTAGACAATACTCCCTCTCCTGTACTTTGCAATGTTTGAAGTAGCCCATTTGCCTTGCTGACACCAGGCCAAGGCCAGCCAGGATGTAGCTAGCTCCACATGACCTCAGAGACCAACTTCACTACAATGTACAAGGGCAGAATGGCATCATAAGAACAGCTGTATTGGGTCTGACCAAAGGTCCATCCAGTCCAGTATCCTGTCTGCTGACAGTGGCCAATGCCAGGTGGTGCCCCAGAAGGAGAGAACCTAACAGGTAACAATCAAGTGATCTCTTTCCTGCCATCCGTCTCCACCCTCTGACAAACAGAGGCTAGGGACACTATTCCTTACCCAACCTGGCTAATAGCCATTTATGGACCTAACCACCATGAATTTATCCAGTTCTCTTTTAACCTGTCTCATAGACCTAGCCTTCACAACCTCCTCAGGCAAGGAGTTCCACAGGTTGACTGTGCGCTGTGTGAAGAAGAACTTCCTTTTATTTGTTTTAAGCCTGCTGCCCATTAATTTCATTAATTTCACATATCATAGTGTGTCTGGTTAGCACAAAGCCACATGTTCAGGAAGTGCCCTGCTCCCAGATCGCAGCCTGGGAGGGGGAGCCCTCTTCATCCCTCACTCGGTCGTTAAGTCCTAGCGAGCAGGCAGGCTTCACAACACATCACGCAGCATCTACGCAAACTACAGAGTCCAATGCCCTTGGGTTGTGCTCCGTGACTGCCATTGGAAGATGCGACGGTAGCTCCTTCCCACTCACAGAGGAAACAGGTTTAACTTAGACACTGATGGGACACAAGGCCATCCCTCCTGGGGCTGACTCTACCATTGACCTGCCTCCACTGCAAGCCACAAACACATCCTTATAACCAGAATATTCTGCTTGCTGCTTCTGTGGAGCATCTGGCATTATCACTTCTGATAAGCTCAGGGCAGCTATTATTGCTTGCATTAAAATTCAATACAGCATTCCTTTGTTATTCTTCTCTGCGGTTTGCTGCAGGAGGAGTTCAGGCATGCCCCCTGCTGGCTGCGAGGGCACTGAAATCTACCACCATTGCAAGCACTTTAGGTACAGTACAGCCAGTTCAGGCAGCGGTGACCGAGACAGCATTGGTGCAAAACCAATGACACTTCATCCTGGGTAAAAATCGGGAGAATTCTTCTTTTTATCAGGATTTCCAGAGTGAAATGTCATGTTTGCTGATTGAGCAAATCTTCCCATTTTAGCCCAGATCAAATCAGCAAACACCCAGGAAATCATCAGGGACATCTCACTGTGTCTTTCACTCACACTCTCTCTCTCTCTCTCTCTCTCTCTCTCACACACACACACACACACACACACACACACACACACACACACACACACACCCACCACCACCACCACAATCCACCAGTGTTGCGCACAGCTCTGCTTTCTAACCATCAATGCTTCCATGCCACCATTCAGAGGGAAACAATGATGTGGCCTTTAGCTGTTGTAGGTAGGAAAGAACAAGCTGAATGTTTTTGCCTTATTAAAAAAATTACCTGCCTTAGTAAAAGCTAGAGGTAGTGAGGGTGGCAAGAGCTGGAAGGTTTGCAGCACAGTTGTTTGCAGATGTTTAATTATTGCACAACAGTTGGGAACTGGTTGCTGAGGAAACCATTTAGCTATTCTATTGCAACTGTCACAACATTTTGTTTCCTTCTAGGGTTGTTTGCAGAGTTTTAACAGCTCCTTAGGGCCTCTGCTGTCACTGCAGACACATAAGTAAGTCTTGCTATAGATTAAACCCAATCAGCCTATATCCATAGTGCTGTCAAAGGAGGCTGCTAGTGCACTGAGGAGTAAAAACTTGGCTGGTGTAAATCAGTTGATTACAGCTTCAGAGGCCACGTCCAGACTAGGAATTAAAATCGATTTTAGATACGCAACTTCAGCTACGAGAATAACGTAGCTGAAGTCGAATTTCTAAAATCGAGGTACTCACCAGTCTGGACGGCGCTGCATCGATGTCCACGGCTCTCCGTGTCGATTCCGGAACTCCGTTCGGATTGATGGAGTTCCGGAATCGATGTAAGCGCGCTCGGGGATCGATACACCGCGTCCAGACTAGACGCGATATATCGATCCCCGAGCAATCGATTTTAACCCGCCGATGCCGCGGGTTAGTCTGGACGAGGGCAGAGAATGATTTAAACAACAAGGAGTCCAGTGGCACCTTAAAGCCTAACAGATTTATTTGGGCATAAGCTTTCATGGGAAAAAACCCCACTTCCTCCAATGCATGGAGTGAAAATTACAGATGCAGGCATTATATACTGACACATGAAGAGAAGGGAATTGCCTCACAAGTGGAAAGCCAGTGCTGACAGGGCCAATTCGATCAGGGTGGATGTGGTCCACTCCCAATAACTGATGAGGAGGTGTCAATCGGGTACCCCCAGATATGCTGATTTACACCATCCTGAGCTTCTGGCCCCAAGATTACTAATGTTGCAAATCTGTCACTGTTCACGGTGACATTGTCCTCCGACCCTGTTTGTCTGGTATCCGTCTGGTTCAATTTTTCATAATTCTAGACTGTGAGTTGTGAGTTCTTCAGGGCAGGGATTATCTTTACTTGACTTTTTTGTACAGTGCTGAGCACACTGGAGCTCTGATCTCTGACTGGGGGTTTAGGAACTACTGGAGTGTGTATACTGTGTATACTGGAGAGTGTAATAATAAATTGAAAAAAGAACAGGAGTACTTGTGACACCTTAGAGACTAACAAATGTATTTGAGCATAAGCTTTCATGGGCTACAGCCCACTTCTTCAGATGCATCCTCCATGAATGCTTATGCTCAAATAAATGTGTTAGTTGTTAAGGTGCCACCACGACTCCTGTTCTTTTTGCGGATACAGACTTAACACGGCTGCTACTCTGAAATAAATTGAAAGGAACCCGGGGGAGAAGACGCAACTGGGACAAGTTGAGGAAAAGCAGCAGGCCAGAGGGAGAGCCCCAGGTTGGAAAGAAATGCCCTGGACGGTTTCATGTTCACAGTGATGAACTGGAAAAGTTCAAGCATGTCTATTAAATGAAGGGAATCCATGAACTAAACAAGAAAACAGAGAAAAGTTACCTGTCATCCTAAGGAGAAGAAAGAGAAAGGGGAAGTCCACAACAACAAACTAGATTCAAAGAAGGCCAGAGGCTGGCTGGTCACCGGAGGGCTGGCAAATCAGAGGGGCAGAAGCATTTCCAGCTTTCTAGGAAAGACAGCAGGGCAGAAATCAGTAAGGGGAGCCCCAAGTAAGAATGGCTTCTGTACGTTCCCCAGAGCTCTGGGGCTTGGGACACTCAGTTAAGAGCAGCAGAGCATCACTGTGCTCATATAAAAATGGCTGCTTTGCTCTGCAGCAATCACTCAAAAGGGATAAGGAAACAATCGGCAGCTGCATTAGCTTCTCACTTCTGTGTACTCTGCAATCCCAGTGGGATGGGACCTTGGGTGTAAATATATCCAGCAGGCGCCAGGCTTTCCAGGTTCTCTCTGTGCCAGGCCTGGCCCTGCGACGAGAGATCTTCAATCAGCAAAGCTACATCTTTCAGCCTACAGAGAATAGCCCAACACTCACAAAAATCACTCTCTCCTGCGTGCCAAGGGACAGCATACAAACCTACTCCCAAACAAAGGCTTCTGCTCTCAGAGGGTATGTCTACACTGCAATCAGACACCCGTGGCTGGCCCATGCCAGCTGACTCAGGCTTGCGGGGCTTGGACTGGGGGGCTGTTTAACTGCAGTATAGATGTTGGCTTAGGACGCTGCAAGGCAGAAGGTTCCCAGAGCTTGCGCTGCAATCTCCATCACAAATTAACAGCCCCCGCAGCCCGAGCCCTGCGAGCCTAGGCCAGCTGGCATGAGCTAGCTGTGGGAGTTTGATTGCAGTGCAGACATACCCAAAGTGTTACCCCAGAGGGGACTCCCCAAGGCAGCCTTTTCGTATCAGACCCTGTGTGATGGGTTGTGTCTTTTAGCAAGATTATTAAACCTCATGTATATGTATGTGTAACCCACACACCTGCTGGGTGTGGTGTTCAGCCCCTTCTAGCGGCACCGAGACCACTTACAGAGAGATTGATGAGTCTGCTCTATGGCCTTAGACAGAAGTCGGTTGGCTTTTAGCTCGTGCGGTAGAGGCCCACACACTGAGTGCCAAAGGTCTTGTTCTTGTCAACTGTCGTTATTAGCACAAGCCGTTTCAGGGTTATTTTATTATTAATTATTATTAACTATTTACTTATTTTCCTACTGAAAAATTAAATCCGAAGCCCCAAGCAGCAGATGAAGCACAAAGACCAAGCAGGTCCGGGGCACATCTGCTCTGAACTGTGTGTGGAGAGTTCCATGATATGGAATGTTAGCGGTGATGCAAGCCTGAAACAGCTGTAATACAGTGACCAGTCTCGGAAGCAGACTTCCATGCTGGAACGCAGATTCAGAATCAGCTTCTTTGCTTTAATTAACCCTTTTTACACCAGGCATTTAGGATTACACCTAGCTGAACAATTATCCATCAATTTCAGTGTTTGCTAGAACATACATTGCCATAAAATCAAAGACCTACAAGCACTTACATGTTATACCTAGTTAATTCAGGGATACCGTTATTACTCTACAGTATTTATTACCAATTTGCCCCTTTTGTTGATTGATGCATACACCAATCCTGATTTTCTTTAAATGCATCTGTCATTCCCGAATAGTTGCTGAAGAGTATAGACAGATAATTTTTCGACTATAGTTATTCTGGAATAACCCATTCTGCTTTAAATTCACATCCTGCCTTATTCCAGAATATCTTTCATGCAAAGCCAAGCCCTCAGGAACATTTCCATGAATACCTAGCATTTGTCTGAATACTCGTAGTGAATAATGTCACCGCACAAACCAGACCACTGAACTGAGCACTTTTATTCATGAAAATACTGAGGACTGAGTTTTCTTTAACAATTTGGCATGCTCTTTTTACCATTTCTGTGAATCAAAGAGCTGTCCCAAATTGCATTGGCACTTCAGGAGGAAGATTTGGGTTTTACATTCCTAGGAAGAATTTTTATAATCATGTCTAGGTCCTTAGTATAAAATTGTTACTTGGGGAGGGTGAGAGGCAAAGGTCTGGTTAGGACAAGTGTTATTATTAATTATTAATGATTATTATGTTAGTGCTGAGAGACCCCAGCCAACATCGGGACCCCATTGTGACAAATACTGACCAAATAGGTACTGAGACAGGCCCTACCTTCAAGAGTTTACACTTTAAATAAACAAGGCAGAGGAACCAGAAGCAGAGAGAGGTGAAGTGATTTGCCCAAGCTCCCATTTGTCCAAGCTGTGCACACACGCAGTAAGAGAAAGCATTCCCCACTCAAAGAGTTTACAGTCTAAACAGGGCAGACAGAACAAGGGAGAGAGAAAGGAAATAATATTATCACAGTTTTTACAGATGGGAAACTCGGGCACAGAGAAATTAAGTGACTTATATCTCATAAATCCACAGGACATCAGTCTGGGGCCAGAAATTGAACCTAGACCTCCTGACACCTAAGCCAGTCATTTAATCAGCCTCCCTCTTGAAAGCTGGATCTTACTGGCAGTTATCCAAACATCTCTAGGGTGGAAATTAGTCTGTGAAGGGAATCTCATGAGATTCCCAAGATTTGCAAGCTATGATCAGTTTTTATATGGATTATGCTTAAAATATTTGTGTCCTTCATCATGTTGCTAACATTAGGAAGTGCAGTTTCATGAAAATTAAGAAATCACATGCTAAACTTTTTAGACCTCAAGAAAGGTTTATGATGAGATTACCTGGAATTTTGGGCAACAGCAGTACAGGCCAGTTCTTCTTTTATCCAAACTAGTTTGCTTTCTGCTCTTTGAAAGTCCCCTGATGTTCTCCAACCTAGATCCATCACCTTATGCAGCATGAGTTCCAGACCCCTCCAGGAAACTTCTAGGTTGCTCTGATTCCAGCTTACATTTTCACACTTGTTTCTGAAAGGTAAAACTGGAGAACTCCATTTGCAAGAGAGATGTATCTATAAAAGAGCTCTCACTGTTTTCTAGGCTCTCTGCTTGCTCACACTACTAAGAGAAACAACAAAGCAGTCTCCCAGGTTTTGGTTTTGATATTTTCATTTAAATGATACATGTATTTTTCACTGTTAACCGCTACGCATTCAGGTCCCCAGTCACCAGGAAAAACAACAACCCATTCTTTTAGAACAAACTGCACTGGAAAGGGAAGACAGCTAAGTTACTGGGGGGTTATGCATTAAGTGATATCTAAATTAGTTTTCTGAATTCTCAGTCTGAGGCTCTGAGTCATTTCTATCAGACACATTGACAGGCACTCTATAAATTAACATTATTTGTGTCAAAATACACTGATTGGGTAATTCAAAGGGCTGCGATTTAGTTATTTTTTTTTTCCTTTCTTTTTCCATCTTCCTGTAGCTTCATTGTCTTTCTAGGCAATGAGGGGCAACAAATTTGGTGGCACCCTTCAGGATTGGTTCCACCTGTCCTGATTCTCCAGGTCTGTCCCTTGTCCTACAAGGCTGTCTTACAAGCTGCATCAGAGCCCTAAATGTAATTCAGGCCAGGAAGGAATTATAACATGACACCATCCCTTTGCAACATGTTTCCGTGACACAACATGGCCGTGTTGTCGTGGAACTGCCTCAGGATCTCACCAGCTGGATGAGATGTTTGCTATGAGTAAAAACAATACCCACACATCTTTGAGAATGTCAGCTTTCTGAGTCCAATACAGAACCCAGCGCAATGGGCCCTTGATCCTGACTGGGGCCTCTGAACACGACCATAATGCAAAAGATTATTACTACTACTAATAAACCTGTGTGAAGTTTAGAGGGGGCAGGAGACAGAAATGGGGCTTAGATACAGTTGGGACGGGGGCAGGACCCCAGAGTTCAAGGAAAGCATTATAATATGGGAGGTCACTTGGAAGAAGGGTTTGGAGCTTTCACAGAAACCATCGCTGAAGAAAGGGGACGGGATGAAAAGAAGAGACAAAAGAGAGGACCTGAGATGGAAGGGGAAGAGGGGTGGTGGGAAGAGATGGAAGCTGGGGTAGAAGATTTATTTACATCATGCATTACTGTCCAAGAATGTATCCTAAGTGTACCTCAACAAAGAGACTATAACTTTGAGTTGTGGTTCCAGAGATTTGAGCTTCACTGTCCTGTTTCCTGGAGCCCCCAGTGGAGTTACAGAGGCATTGTACAAGATAAAAGAGAGGACAGGGATTTTTCTGTGCATATTAAGATAGCTTCAAAAAGTTCAGCATCCAACGACAGGCAAAATGAGAGGTCTCAGCCTTCACATTCACCAGCATGAAGAAGGGGCAAATACTTTTTTGAGCTACCTTCTGTCAGCTGTGTCATTTCTTGCTTCATGCTGGTGTTATCCACTGGTACAGCTCTCAGCCAGAGAGTCTTCTTCTTTAGCTCAAGCTGTAGACACTCCTGCTTTGAGCACAGGAAGTCCTCCATTCAATCTCTGGTGTCAGCCAAGATGGCAGCTGTCAGACCCGCTTTACGTCTTCTTACCTGTACTCACCGATTTTGATGGATGCAGATTTTACAAACTGGTCAATTGAAGTGTTTTCCAGTTTGGCCAAGGCTACTAGTCCTAAATGCCCTTGCCCTGTTAGTACTGGGGATGCCGGTGAGGTGTTGAAAAATCTCCCTTTTCCCAAGTCAATAACTTTTGCAAAGGCCCTGACAGAAAGTGGTTTCACATCTTTTGGAAATCAGACTTTTATGGGATTTATGGCAGGACATCCATGGATACTACGTGCCGCCCAACCAGCGTACCTCCACTTGATCGACATTGCAGGTAGAAGAACAACAAATTTGTCAGGTATTGAGCTCCTCCATGTTTGGAAGCACATCTCTAGCCCTACCGCTTACCTTTTGAAATGCAAATTCAGTGTTTACACAGGAAATACGTAAAGGAGCTGAAAGGAAAATAAAATGTTTGAGACAGAAGAAGCCTGGCAAGCCATTTTTGGCTTTTGATTGGTTGGTTTAGGCTTTAATTAGACAAACTGATTCCATCATATGCCACTTAGGTCAAGACAAGACGGCACCAGAAAAGATCCTCAACTGGTGTAAACCAGTGTAGCTCACAGGTTTCAATGAAACTGTGCCGAGTTACTCCAGCTCAGGATCTGGCCCATTTTCTGTAGCACTAGACTGGAGTTCCCGCTGCTACTCTTAAGAAGAGAAAGAATCTTTGTACATTTGACTAGTTCTAACTCTGGCACAATTATTCCATTTGTAAAGCAGAATTTACGGCCTTTGAGTTATTTACAAATCACTGGATGCCGCCATATCCTCCCAGTCCAGCAATCCTTGCTCTGCTAGATGAAAACCACATATAGGTAGCTCCGCTGGGCTTTCTATGGGGTTAGGACCAGTATTTCTCAGGTGTGATTTGGAAGCTGCGTCTCTCCATTCATCCGATGAATGATAAAGCACATCTTTGCTGAATACCTCATTTCTCCACATCTGTCTCTGAAGGTCCAGGAGTGAATGAAACTAGAGCAGAAGTCTGGCTGTCCTCATCTAATAGCAATGTTGCTCTTGATGGATAGAGATGAGAAACAACACTAAAGACCTTGGCCACGAAAATCAATATATGCAGGGACTCTTTCTCAAGTTTCTAGCTCCAGTGTCACACATCACTGAAGGCAAGAGTTTAGCAGGTTTTGAAAGGGGATTGGTGATTTCTATGGACAGCAAGAACATCCAGAGCTGTAAAAATAAAGATTGTTTTGGCAACACTATGAACTCTCCTATTACAAAGCATGAGCCAACCTCTAGGTAAACGCGATCAGGAGGAAACTTTCCCTGGGGACTGGTTATCCCATCACTTCAGGGCTCCTTATATCTTCCTCTGAAGCAGCTGGTGCCGGCCACTGTCAAAGGCAAGAAATTGGGCTAGATGGACCCTGGCCTGAATCAATGTGGTTCCTCCTGTTGTGGATCAAAACAGAAAGGTTTTGGAGCAATGCATCCTCCACAATGCCTGCTCTCAAGGACTTCATGTCAAAACAGGTCTGGGGAGCCCATTTGGGTATAATAGGAAATGACCCTCCACTTTCCCCAAAGCCTGAACCCAAACTCAAACCTTGGGAAAGTTCTGCTAAGTTCATGTTTGTTTCTTTTCTTTCTTTTCGTTAAGTGCCACAGGAAAGTTTATTCTGGCAGAATGTTCTGGCCAGAAGGAACCGCTGAGTTCTGAGTCTAGCAAACTTTCAATCCTGATTTCTAGGCCAAACAGGACAAGCTCCATTCCAATAGACAGTGGAAAAGCATCCAGAACTTGGGATCCTTATCTGAACTCCTTTGCCCATTGAGATTCTCTGCTTGTCACTCAGAAGGAAGTCTTTTAACTTTCTGTGTGTATCTGCATCCACATAAGACAATAAATGTGCTGGTGATAAAACTCCAGAAAAAAAATGCTTGGGATCAAGTAATTACAGCGTAACCTTTTATCTGCTTGTTCTCCAGTGGTACCTGGTGTCCTGTTATCCATTTAAACTCAATGGTAATCAATAGAATGTTAGCTTTGGTACATTCAGCAGCAAATCAGATACACTTTACTTGGAATTCAGCAGCAAGTGGGTTCTGCTTATGTTATGTGACAGAATTGGGAACAGGACTCAGATCTCTTGAGTTCCAATCCAGCACCTTGACCACAAGTCCATCTTCTGTGTGGCCATATAGGACCATCACATGCTTTCCACGTGGATGCCTGGCACATCAAGCAGAAGAGCAGGTACATTTTGCCTATACATATCTGATACTTTCAGCGGCACCACTAGGAAATTCTTGGCGTATGCAGTACTAGCCGAGCAGCTAATGACTGTATTCAATATGCGTTAAGCTCATGCTATTCCCTCCTTTTTAACAGACACTCTGAGAATAGAGTCATTCCTTACTACCCTTGGAGTTCTGTCCCAAGAATGCAGTAGCTGAAATATCATGATCATACTTAAGAATTATGTGCACTTCCTTGCTTTGGCTGCAGCTTGATGCCCTGGTTCTTTCCACTTTGTGGCCTGTTTACAGTTTAATAAACCTCTGGGGACAAAGTGGAATAGTCAGCCTGGCAAACAAAGCACCGGATAACCAAGCAGGACAGAGGAATATCTCACAGTGTGTGTTTCATACACAGGGCAATGCACATTCTAGGCCTCATAAATCATCTTCAAGACAAAGGTTGTAATGAGAGATTGCTGATACTATGTAGGATGAGTAACATAACAAGATTATGTCGGAATGGACTAATTAGTTACATAGTGTCCAATCATGCCCATCCTATCCTTCAGCCCCCAAACCCAGAATTTTCCAAAAAGACATTCATATTTGTAAATTAATTTTCATACTTCTCTGTGTTTTGTAGTTTGCCCCGCAAAGGCAGATATTGAAATACAACAAGAAAGGCTCTTCTCATGGTATTTCCAAATTGATTTTTATTCTCTAGAGGTTCAGATAAGTTCGGAAAAGCATCTGAACCAAACCTCTACATCAATAATGACAACTAGGGATGATCAAACCATTTGGTAGAATTAAAATTCATTAAGAATTCAGCCCCTTTTTTTGTTGACAAATTGTGTGTGTGTAGTGATGAGAGTGATTTTAAAATGTACTGTGATTGGTAAGTATTGATTAAATATTTTCTATGAATAATTCTGTCTACCGCAACAACAGATAAAGTATATGAGCCTAAGGAGAAAGGCTGACTGATTTTTTCCAAGGATATTGTTTACAAACTTTTCATTCCCACCATCACAGTTTCAGGCTTAACTGCACCTTTGACACACATACACCTTGCAGTCTTCCTCCAGGGCCTATAAAAGTGTACGCTAGTTACCAACCAGCCTTCTGAAAGCAAACATATAAAAACAATGAAAGTTCCCATATATACATGCTAAAAGCTTACCAGAGGTCACCCCAACTCATCCTAGGGCTCTAGTAGGTGTCAGTCTTTCAAATCCCACAACTGGGTTTGCCCACTTGGTTACAAGTCCATGTCACCTTTTTAGATCAGGAACAAGAACCCCAACTGGACAGCTCAGGTCTTTGATCTCCAGTCTCCAGGAACAGGCAATCACCAGTCAAAGGCCTTCTGCTTAGGGTGTAGCGTCAAAAGGGTAGGTTTTTGCATAACCCAAAGTGAGGAATTTGCATTAACCATCCCTCAGGGATTCTCCTACTTGACATTTATTGTCCCAAAAGTCCATGCCTGTCTTTCACATCCCAGTTTTGACCACCTTACACTTCCCAGGACTAACTTCTGTAACACCCACTGTTTGCTGTTTGTTACTCAGATGATGTGGTTGCTGACCTTGATCACATGGTAATGTTTCTACTCTCTGACTGGATGACTGAAATATTTCATTCAGAGATTTGTTAATAACAGTTAATGCTCTCTCCAGTACATGTGTTTGGCCTGATAATCATTCATGCTAAAATTCTTGCTGTTTTCAGGATACACAAACTTCTTCACAGGCACCCAACAGTGGTCTGAATACTCATAAATAACTGCTCATTCTTTTAACACTTAGATGTGTGTGCTGCTTTGCCATTATATGATTGCTTATATTTACTCCACTGCTGTCATTCATTTTGTACTGTAAAAACTGTCCTAAAACTTTTGTTTTCTTAAAAGAAAAAAAAAACACCACAACAACCGACTTTGCCAACTTTTAAAAGAAAAGGAATGACTGGCAAATGTTGGGTTTAAGAACAGGCATTATTGCCTTTATTAGGGACACATTTTAACAATTGCCTGGCTCACCTATGCTTTACTCCTGGCTTATATTAATAGGCCTCCACCGATTTAAATGCTTACACCAGAATAAAATCAGAGCAACACACTCATGGATCAGGCCCAGTATTTCAAGTTCACAAGCATGGGAAGGTTATTAGTAATGAAACTTGTGCAGAATTTTCTTTGCAACACCCCAAACTTGCTGGGCACCTCTAACCCCTCCTGTAATATAAATAATAAATAGCAATGAAACAGCTCAAAAAATGCCTTATACTGGAAAGCTCTTGGCTCTTCCCTGGATAGGCTGAACAATCCCTAGCCTGGACAATATTGCCAAGATGAGAACATCACTTTCAACTGATGATTCAGCAGCACAATCATTGTATTAAGCCCCTCATTTTTAGTGGGAAGTGGGATGTGAGGGGCTATGTCTGGAGCAATCAGTTGCTGTGAAACCCAGGGCCATGCTGCCCTTTGTAAGGCGCCTTGGTCCCATAAAAGACTTTGAGCAGATTTCTGCACTCCACAAAGTGCTCACAAGAGCTCCAGCTGGAAGAAAATGCCACTGGCAGTGGGATGTTAATTTGAAAACACCAGCATCATAGGTGCAGTTGGGAACCCAGCAGCCAAGGGCTTTACTAAAAGCATTAGACTCAAGAGCTAATCGAGGCTCCTTTGATCCCTTTGTGAGTGATATTTGGTGGATTATAGAGTCTCCTCTGGAAACAAGGAGCTTGTAAAAGACCAGCTGATACCTGTGCTTTTATCTGTGGTGTGAGGATCTTCTGCTTAACCTAAGATTGACCTACTTGCTTATCTCCTCTTGTTGGTTCTGAAATGTTGCAGTCTGAGAGGGGGCCAGCCACTGAAGAAAACTCTCAGGATCTCAAAGAGCTTTGGCTGCTAGATACAGGGAGCAATAGTAGAGAGCTCAGCATCTTTGAAAATCATAGCCAAGCGGTAAAGGAAGCTCCATACAATGCAGGTTCTTTCTGTCATTTGTGTGTGTATGTAAGATTCCCCCATCAACATTATCTGGCAGTTATGAATGTGCAGGAATATATGGAACTGTCCCTAACAGGGAAGGATTACTATGAGGCCTGGCTTTGGGGAGGGCAGGTCACGGGCAAGCAGTATTTTACACCATAAGAGCTGGACTCTGCGTCATATGGAAGTTAAGATAGGTCAAGATTTTAAACTAATGCCAACTCTGGAGCTTGCCTTCTTTAATAAGTCCAATATTAAGGTTGGTTTGCAAGGCAGATTTGCAAAGGCGATGAGAGTGCAGCACAGGTAACTGCTCAAGCATGGGAGGTTAGGTCAAAAAGGTATCACAACAGATAATCTTACCTTCCAGACTGTACGATGATGACTACGAGATTCCAGTAGGCGGTCCTCATGCTCCATGAATACACATTGCCCAACTGGTCCTGGTGCATAGATGGGAAGACAAGTTCTGGAGCACTTGCTGTAGGACACTGCATGTGGTGGAATATGTAATTAAAGAGACCAATGAACTCCTCTTGTATTAGCCATTCCAAGTTCCCCAGATCTAAATGATAGACATTTTCTCATCACACATTTCACACTAGATTCCACACTTAACAACAACAAGCTGGCAAACAGAAGTACGACCCGACATTTTAGGACATAAATGTGACCGAGACTCCCGTATCTAGGTGAAACTGCAGGAGGAATTTAGGAATGCAGAATGGAGTAATAAAACTAGAATTTCAGCACACTGGGGATTTTACACCTACTTTTATAGTTGTTTTTTTTTAAAGTATCATAGGGCATTAATAACCACAAGTCCAGCCATGCTACCATTGAAGTCAGTTGGAGTTTTGCCATTGACTTTAGCAGGGCGGGATCAGGTAGATACTATATTGACAGGCACTATATAGGATCCTATGTCAGAGAGACAGATAGGATTCAGCACCCACACATGGACAGGAGTGAGCATTAACTCAACACTGAACCAGGTCTTTCCAATAACAAATCAGGTACCATCTCTCGTAGCACCAATATGTCTTTCTGAAAGTTTATCCTTGAAGGGCTAGGACTATAACAGTGTTTAAAAGAGAACTGGATAAATTCATGGTGGTTAAGTCCATTAATGGCTATTAGCCAGGATGGGTAAGGAACGGTGTCCGTAGCCTCTGTTTGTCAGAGGGTGGAGATGGATGGCAGGAGAGAGATCACTTGATTATTGCCTGTTAGGTTCACTCCCTCTGGGGTACCTGGCACTGGCCACTGTCGATAGACAAGATACTGGCATAGATGGACCTTTGGTCTGACTCAGTACGGCCATTCTTATGTTCTTAAGATCTCCCATTGAAACAGCGACCCAGGAGAACTGATGGGAGCACACAGTGCTCTGCCTGCAGTCTAGCTAAAATAATAAAGCACACAGGTCCAACCCAGAAGTCTCACAGCAAAGCAAGGTGAACAACTCCCAGCTTAGATTCCCGTGCATGCTGGAACAGCAGCTGTTTGTATCAAGAGAGAGCAGAGAATGTCAGGGCCTGGGATTTTGTTGCAATTATGGTTGGTGCCAGCAGGTCAGCAGGAGCAGGACACCTTTTGAAGGAAGGAGACAGAGATTGGGGAAGTGATGCCCTACTTAAATTTTCTCTGTTATCTTGATCATTTTAACAAGCAGCAAGAAACCAACGTGAAGTGAAGGAAATCTCATTAAAAAGCATGAAAGGAAAAAAGACTCAGGAAAGATAATAGGAGCTTAATGCATTCGCTACGCTAGGAGTTGCTATCATTGCATGCTGGGCTGGCGCTTTGACTGGGTTTGATGCCTCCTCCTTGTTCCGGAGCCGGCTGTTAGTCAACTTTTCAAATGTTAGTCTTGTAACTGGATATTTTTCATCGGATTTCCTTGCAGCCTTGAGTCCATCTGAATGAATGTTCACAGACCCTTAAATGCAGTTGTCATGGTTCATTTGGGTCCCTTTTCAATACAATGATGTAGCAATACATTTGGGGAGCGTGGAAAGGAGTGGATGGAGGCTGTCAGGGTCAGCACTGCAAAGGGATGATGGACAACTCACTGCTTTAGATAGGAGAAGGGGGTCTAGGCATTGGCTCAGATTCATCTGTCAATAAGAGAGCAGATGCCTAAGGACTCAACACTTCTGGCTCCCATGGAAAGTTAATGTGAGCGGTGGGGCTCATAACCATGCAAATAAGGGAGCACACCTTTGAATCTGGGTACGCAACAATGGAGGTGCTTAAAATTTATGCCCACTTTGGAAAATCTGGGCCTGAATGATCTCATCCTAATCTTCTGAGAGATATTTGCCTTCCTAATAAGATCACAGTTTCACAGTGCATCTGCTTTGACAAGGCTTATCAATGGAATAACAAGGGATGCTGCACGTCAGGATTGAGAAGCACTGGGGCTGAGTGCACTGGCAGGCTTGTGTGTGAGGAACCAAGAACTGGATTACTTGTGGGCTCTACATGCTAGATGATTGGTTTGGAAAGTTCAGCTACCTTTGTTTGCTTTGTAAAAAAAAAAATCTGAGCGGTTGCATTTCCTGGGGTAAGACTGGTTGATAAATTACTGCAAGACAGAAAGGGTGTTCTAAAAGTGTTTAAGATCTGAAAAAAGAATGAGGAGTACTTGTGGCACCTTAGAGACTAACAAATTTATTTTGGCATAAGCTTTCATGAGCTAACACCCACTTCATCAGATGCATGCAGTGGAAAATACAGTAGAAATATATATATTTCTACACACAGAGAACATGAAGAAATGGGGGTTGCCATACCAACTCTAATAAGATTAATCAGTTAAGGTGGGCTATTATCAGCAGGAGAAAAACACCTTTCGTAATGATAATCAGGATGGCCCATTTCAAACAGTTGACAGGAAGGTGTGAGTAACAGTAGGGGCAAAATTAGCATGAGGAAATAGCTTGTAGTTTGTGTAATGACCATCCACTCCCAGTTTTTATGCAAGCCTAATTTAATGGTGTCCAATTTGCAAATTAATTCCAGTTCTGCAGTTTCTCATTGGAGTCTGTTTTTGAAGATCTAAGTTTCCCCATCTTAAATAGGTTTAGACAAGCCTGGGCTCTGCCTTCAATACACTCATGCATCTATCAAGGGAAGCTCTGACCATATAAAGTTTCACCCTTCACCTATTGCTGAAGTGACCATAACAACGATTCCCTTGGAAGCCGGCAATGAGTAAAAGCGATAGAACCTGAATAAGTGTATCTACCTTGCAAAGTACTTTCACCGTAGGGTGTGAGCACCTCTCAGACCCAAAAGGATTTATCCTCACAGTGTGTCTGTGAGGTAGCAAAGTATTATCTCCACTAAGTACCTGTGTAACTCAGGTTCAAAGAGATTAAAGCCCAGATCCTCAATGGTATTTAGCCACCTGACTCCCTTTGAGGATTTTGGCCTAAGCGACTTGTCTGAGTTTCTCAGACATAGCCAAGAGCTCCTGAGTCCTACTCCAAAGCCTTGACCCTAAGACCAGTAAGTGTCATAGCCTCTGCAAGGTTTTCTTGCATATATGATAGAAACATGGAGCTGACCTCTATGAGCTTGTGTGTGCATGATGGATTTGTTACACTCTAATCTTTGAGTATCATGTGGCTTCTTCTTTGTGGCAGGGTGGAGCTGGAACCTGGCATTTTTACCTTCATGGATCCCCTGAACGTGTCCTGGTACAATGACGACACTGGCAACAGGAACTGGAGCAAGCCTCTCAATGGGTCCGATGAAGACCAGAAGCCTCACTACAACTACTACGCCATGCTTCTCACCCTTCTCATCTTCGTCATTGTCTTTGGCAACGTGTTGGTGTGCATGGCCGTGTCCAGGGAAAAAGCCCTTCAGACCACCACTAACTACCTGATCGTGAGCCTGGCCGTGGCAGATCTCTTGGTGGCGACTCTGGTGATGCCCTGGGTAGTCTACCTAGAGGTAGGTGGCATTGCTTTGTAGCATATCCTCTGCAAGCCAAACATGTCTGGTGCCTATATCCAGAGAGTGGAAGATTAGTGGCTTGGGAATCAGCTATTTAAAGTGTGGCTCTACTCAGAATAATAACTTCCTCTCAGTAATTTCAAGAAACAAATGTGCTCATTTTTCTATTTGCCAGCCCTGTGAATGCAACCAAGAATCTGAGAGTCAGGCGGGGTCCTTCCTATCTCACACATCATCACCACCACAAACAAAGGTCAAAGGAGGCCAAATTAGCTCCTCTGTGATACCCAGGCTGCTCCACTGTCTTCAGAATATGTTATCCGTGACATGTGCAGTCCCATTGTCTTCGATGTGTGTGTCTGGTGCTTAGTACACTAATCTACTGAGTATACACAAGAAAGAAGAGAATCCAGATAATTTTCTCATAGATGTACTAGTTCTGCAAGGCTAACAGGAATTTAAAAGTCAGACAACATTAATGTAGCCTGCAACTGTAACGCTGACAGACCCCAGTCAACGCGGGCGGGGTGGAAGCGAGGATCTCGGGAGTTTAGTGCATGAGCCTCTACGGCATGAGCTAAAAGCCAAGCAGCTGTTAGTGAAGGCTGTAGAGCTGACTCATTTTATCTCTCGAGCTAAGTAGTCTCGGTGCCACTAGCTGGGACAGGACACAACACATGTTTATTACTGTGCTGCCTATTGCAAATGAAACAAATGCTAATATCAAAAAAAGAAAAACAAAAGCAGAGGAACGTAGGCCTGGCTTGACATGAGTAACTGGACATACATGAGGCCTCAGTTCTTGGGAGACAGGATTAGGGAGGTAAAAGGACCAGCAGACTAGAACCAGAATGTCTGTACTAGCTAAGATAAGGGGAACACTCAGGGAACAATTTACAATGGACAAGATAACAATAGGTAAGATAAACCTGGAATGTAAGACGAGGCAAAGAGTAAATCAGGCATGGCCAGTGCATGCTATATTGGTTCGTACAAAGTGACCAGGCCAGTCCCAGAACCTGTGATGCCATATATAGTAAATGCACTGTAACATGTCAATGTATATAAAGGAAGAGGTTTGCGGTAGGACTTTGGACTTGTGGTACGCACTATACCCACCCTCTAAACTTGAGTCTAAGCAGTTCAGTGTAGGTTTTCTGTATGCCAAATAAAGGAATCTGAGTCATGACGCTGCAGGCATTCTGAATTCTTGGGGAACCAAGTGGAAGACATCTGAGGGAAAACCCAAGAAGGACTAACTTTGAGTTGACATGGATTTTCCAAGATACACAGCCATGTGCGATGCATGTCCAAGCACAAGAATGGGCCCCTAACACTTCGTTGGAGCTGTGTGAATAAACTATATAGACTATTGACCAAACACATAGGACCATGGCATATTTCTTAAAAACCACAGCAGTAGGGAAAATGTGCAATTGTATGTGCAAAATGTAAATGCAGAGCTACTGTGTCATAATATATAAGAGAAATAGAATCACAAGTGAGCTACTTGTCACATTACAGTAGTTAGAATGTCACTTTGGTATAAAGGAATTTTGTGCCTCTGCACATACGGCTGTATTTGAGTGGCACCGTGTTTTGTGAAAGCGGAATATTCCCAATCTGCCAAGCATTTAGCTGACATCAAATGATCCTTGAAATCGTAAATAGCTAGAAAGAGCGAAGTGCAATGTGTGGGAAAGGATAATAGAAAGTACAAGGCCCTTGTTCTTCAAATCTTTAGAAAAACTTGTGTGCGTGCGCGTGAGACTCAAAGAAAGAGAAAATGTTACTTTCTTTGGAGACTAGTAGACTCAGGGAATAGCATACTAAGCAATTAACCTCTTGTGCAGAGAACCATCTCAAGTTTTATGTACCACGTAAGGGCTTAAGTGGTATTTAAGTTGTACTTGGGCCTTGTACTAGCCTTCTACACAGGGATGAGTTGCATCCATAATGCCTAAAGTACTGAATAAAGTTCTCCTCAGGTTGCCAAAAAGCTGTTACACATCTTACTATCTGATGACTGTCTGTGACCTATGTGAAATGAGCTTTGAGGGGTCTCGATCCAATTCCTGGTGGATAGGTGTCCACATCAGCTTCAAAATAATTACCAGTTGGCCTCTGCTTGGTGGCTATCAGGAGAAGCCAAGGATTGAATAAACTATGGAGACTGAACATCTATTTACCTGTCTCTGACCATCTAGAGACGATCCCTTCAATTAAGGTTGAAACACACTGGGTGAGAGGAAAGGAAGGATACCTTACTCTGCTGTTGTAGTCTCTAAATAAGTTGTAGACATCAAGAGGTGTCCATGTGGAACCATTTACTGGTGCTAAAATCATCTAACAAGAAAAATAAATAAATGCATGACATTTCCTTCAATATTCTTTCGTTTAGATGGGCCTGTAATTGAAGATAAACTGGAGGTTTTTTCTACACATGCAAAATTACAAAGTGAACATTAAATTGCAGTCAAAACAAGCAAGAAGTCAGGGCTGCAAGTCTAACTGAAGTCATTGGAATTATTCACATGTTTAAAGTTAAGTACTCTGCTGAATCTGGGCTCAAGGGTGCTACAGAAGTTTAGTTACTTACTTTACAGAGGTGACACAGAAATAATAATTACTGCCAAGAGTGCTGAATACACTCAGACAGCAAATGAAATGTCCTTTGCTGAGCCCTATGTCTGATCTATGTTTCACAGCAGGGGGCTTGATTTTAATTTACTCACTGCCGAGTTATTGGCCTTTAATCTACTCTACAGCCCTGAAGTCGATTGGAAGCATTTACATAGAGCGTCCCTATTAGGTATCAGTGGAGTCTAGAAGGGAAGAGGAGTTTGCTTTATAAGACAATTGGTTGCCACTTCACTAAGAGCAGACTGGGGTTGCCCAGGTATTTGAATACTTAGGGTTAGATTGATTAAGGGGCAGTGCATAAACTGCCTCAGAGGAACAGTGCTGAGAAGCATTGTACTTCACAGGCACCCCACACACACCCTGAGTCACGAATCCTCCCTGTGCTTTCTCCTTGTTTGAGAAGTACTCATTTGCTGCTTGCCTACACCATCCCCACACAGTGCTTGCTCCTGTGTACCCAGACCGGAGACATGGGTAGCTGCGCAGCGTTGTATGCTGGGTTCTTACTTCCCTTTACTCCCCTCCATGAGTAGGTAGTCCAAGGTACAATCTAGCTCTTAATCTTTATAGAGTGCTTTGAGCTCCTCAGATGAGAGATTCTGTACAAATTCCACTTGTCATTGAATGCTATATTAATTTCAGATAACATTCATTATTAATATTACCCGTCTCATCCACATTTCCAACTCTTTTAATGAAGATTGCACATATCTTCAATAGTTGTTGGCAGTTTTGCTGTAGCCCTCTTGGTCCCAGGATATGAAAAGGACAAGGCAGGGGAGATAATATTTTTGATTGGACCAACTTCTATTGGTGGAAGGCACAGGCTTCTGAAGAAGAGCTCTGTGTAATTTGAAAGCTTGTACCTTCCACCAACAGAAGTCGGTCCAATAAAAGATATTACTGCCCCTGCCTTATCTCATACACATTCAAGAAAGTGGAGATGATAATGGATTCACAATCAGAATTTGTTAATTACTGTCCAAATGCACCAAAACACTTAAGCACTTGCTTAATTTTGAGCATCTAAACAGTCTCAGTTATTTCAAGGGTTTGATCCTGCAAAGTGCTGAGTGCTCTAGTCCCAGTCCTACAAACCATTTAGCCATGTGCTTAACCTTAAGTGGGTGGGTAGTCCCTCTGAAGTCAATGGGAACACAAGTGTGCTTAAAATTAAGCATGCACTTAAGTGCTTTGCTGGATCAGACACTCAGCAGCTTCCAGGATTAAGCTTCCAGAGAACTGTTCCCATTCATAGACTCATAGACTCTAGGACTGGAAGGGACCTCGAGAGGTCATGGAGTCCAGTCCCCTGCCCTCATGGCAGGACCAAATACTGTCTAGACCATCCCTGATAGACATTTATCTAACCTACTCTTAAATATCTCCAGCGATGGAGATTCCACAACTTCCCTAGGCAATCTATTCCAGTGTTTAACTACCCTGACAGTTAGGAACTTTTTCCTAATGTCCAACCTAAAATTCCTCAAGTTCCATGTGTGTTCTCTTGAATCAGGGCCGGCAAGATTTGTTTGTAAGAGAAATTGATTGCGTAAGTGATTGATTTACATGATAGAATTAGCAAGAAATTACTTGTTTTTTCCCTAACTATATCAGATGCCCCATACATGTCCAGCTATACCTTGTCACACCTAGTACCTAATATTAAGGACAAATGTGTGGGGAGTTTAATATCCATGTTAGCATAGGGGTAGATCACTGCCCCTTCATAACTGTTTGACAACACTTATCACATTTATGCACTGCAGCTGGTGTTAATTGTGCCCCCAGGTTAGGCTGTGTGGGTTCTGGATAACTGTACAAAGCAGTTTTAACGTGTCTCAAGATGGGAGGAGGGAAGAAGAAGAGACAGGATATTTGACTGCACATCAGGAAAACTGAAAAAACCAAATCAGCAGGACATAGAATCCATAATGAAGATCAATTCACACTTTACATCATACAGCTTAAACTGCTCCCCGGAAGGTAGACATCATGTCACTGTGGGGATCTTTCTTCTGCAATTAGTAGAGAGAAAAATCTAATCGTAGTCATGGAAGTTAGCACTGGAACAGACCTACGCAGTCACCCAGCTCATCTCCTCTGGCAGTGTCTGTATCTTTCCCTACAGAACATCTATTAGTGATTGGTTGACAACCACTACAAGGCTGGAGGCAAATGGAAGGGACTCCATTTTGGCTACATATACATTACAAGCTAGTGGTGTGATTCTGAGCCTCTGTACACGTGCCACACTCACATTAGCTCTCATCTGAGCTAGCAGGCAGTGACAGCAAGAGCTAGCCGTCCCAAGTACAAACCCGTCCACATCCTGTGGGTACTCCCTTGGGGACTCCTAGCCTATGGTTCCATTGCCACTGCCCAGGCGGTCACAGCAACACGACTATTGTTAGCATGCTAGCTCAGCTGAGCACTGGCACAAGTATCACGGCAATAGCTTGTAGTGTAGATATAGCCTTAGTCATCAATTCAGTTATAAGCAAACTGGAGTTGTTACCATAGCACGTGGGACTAACTACAGCACCTGCCTTGTCCTGGGTAGGCAGAACAGCAACCTGGACAGAATTCCTTTCTCTTCCCTTAAATATAAGGTTTATGGAATGCCAAGTGATGGGAGCCCTGGTGAGGAACGTACCAAGAAGATTTAGCACTGACTTAGCATTGCATCTTCCTAATGATCCAAATTAAAAGGGACTCACTTACTGGTAGATGGACCTATTTATTCTTCCTCTTCTTCTTCCTACCAACTCAGTGTGCTATTGATTTGCCAGTGGGATTTCTTGCTATTGGACAGAGCCAGTGTTGCCAACGAAGTTGATTAAACTCAGATGATCTCAGGAGGCATTCTCTGCAGCACAAATGAGACTTTGGGGCTACCGACTGATTCTAATAGCTTTGGTCTGGCCCTTGTATTTCCCACTGGATATGCATTAACCCTCCTGATGGATTTCAACCCAGTGCCTGCAGAGTCTTGAGTTAACACAGCGTAACCTCTCCTATTTAATTAGCACCTCAGCTCGGCTCCAAGGCAGTGAACAAACAAGAAAGAGGAGGACATGTTCCGTAAGGGGCATGGTTTTCCCTTTTAGGTTCTATTATAAAAACAAGTCCTAAGAGCTTTGAAACTTTCTGGAGAGGGCATTCCATGCCTCTGCGGTGTGCTTTCTTGCCAGTGTAGGAACTGCACTGATGGACTCAAAATGGAGTAGTGTAGCAATAGTGTAGACATAGCCTAAATGGACACTCATGCAACGTTTCAGCCGGCTTCCAGCAGAGTTCACAAAGGGATACCCCCATCCAAAATGTATTCTGGGAGGGCTTTTTTTATCTCCTTCCTCTGAAGCATCAAGGGTGGCTTTGGCTGGAGATGGGACATCGGATGAGGAAGGCCAAGATTCTGAGGTAGCACTGAGCATTCTCTCTCTCAGGGGCTTGACTGGCTGGTTCTTGCTCACATGCTCAGGGTCTAAATGATCACGAAAGGTAGGACCGAGAAGGAATTTCCCCTCCCCTGCCCCCAGTGAGATTGGCAGTGATCTTGGGTGGGTTTCACCTCCCTCTGCAGCATGTGGGTGCAGGTCACAAGCGAGAATTATCTGGGTATATCTCACTTCATCACCAGCATCATAGTGCTCCTCAGTCCCTCCTGTTTTCTTCCTGTAGCACAGAACAGTCTAGTCTCCTCTGGGCTGCTATATTTTGGTCTAATTTCATTTGTAGGGTTTAGTCTACGGGCTCAGGGTGGTGCTGGTGGCCTGTGATATACAGGAGGTCAGATTTGATAATCGGGTGGTACCTTCTGGCCTTAAATTTTATGATTCTATGAGGAAACGGAGGGGGATGCAGATTAGGTGGAAAAAAATGAAGGTGATCATCAACAGAGGAGGTGAAAAGCTCTGCTTGGTTTAGCACACGTTGCTGGGGTTGAGCAGGGTTTCCCCCAGAACTAGCACAGTCTCTGTGAATGCCCAGTGCCTTGAACTTCAATTCTGCTGGCCCTGAGTCAAGGAATGGGGAAGCTGCCCAGGAAGGGGTTTGCCAGAACACTTTCATTTCTTTGTCTTATTAATTAAAGGTGGCCTCAAAGTTCAGATCCTGAGTCACACTTTTCAGTTTGGAGACGATAATCTGGGGACCGAGGTATTGGGTTCAGACCTGTCTATGCTATCAGTATTTGAATAGCTCAGCAGAGTGACTTCCACCCCCATCTGACTGGTGTTCCAAGCTGCAGCAGGTACAGAGTTCCCATCTGCTTTGTGTGATGCAAAAGGCAAGCCTGAAAAATCGGCTTTAGGGTTTACTGCCAGGGGGTCCTTATGCAATGTGGTTGTGTTATGCTCCCCTTGGTGTGAATGTAGAATTCAACAGTTTGCACTCTCTTTGCACAGGAGTAACTGACACTCCAAAGTGCATGGCAGCAGTGAATTGGACTCAAATTCTTTCCTATATTCAGATATTCTACAGTTTGTTCTGATATTCTGACCATATTTAGTCAGTCCAAAGATGCATTTTCCACTTGCCTTACTTGGTATCATGTTATCTGCAGGTGGATATGCAGGGCTCTTCGGTGACTCCTTCCTGAAGCTCGAAGTCCTTTCCCAAAAAGCCAGAAATGCTGAGAAACAGACGTGGATTCTGAGAAGTGCAGCCCTTGGTAGAGGAGGTGGGGGTGGAGGTTGCTGGCAGCTTTGCTGAATTTGGATAGTTTTCAAAAAAAGTGCTAATTCCTAATTCTCCCCAGCCGATAGCATCAGTGCTGATGTCTCTGGACAGATCTAGGGTTTGCATTCTAATAGGTCAGGTTGCTGCAGCGAGCTTCAGTGCATGGGCATCTGGAAACTTGATCTTGAGTTGTTGTTCTTATGGCAACGAAGGATAGGTGAAAAGACATGGGTGGAAGGATAGTTCTCTACCCAAAAGAGGTGTTGTGCAGATAAAATCTACTGAAAACTGGGAGGCCCTCAAATACTACAGTGATTAAGGTCACATGAAAACCTAGAATGATAACAAGAGTTGTACAAAAAAAATTCTCAGCCTTGGCACCAAAGGGAGGAAAATGGCATTTTTATGTATGTGAAGGAATAAAATGCTTTTCGTTGCAGTGGAGTTATCCACAGAGACCAGGACTCAGGTGGAAACATGTTCGTTTCTCATGAGGCTCCTGATCAGCACTCTGCTTTGTGTGATGGAAGTTGGGACCACGCAGCCCAGAGAGTCTTGCTCATCTAAATATAGGAGATAAAACTCAGACTCGAGGTTAACTGAATGGTGAAAATTTGTTCTGAACTGTGTAGTGAATTGAAGCACATTAAGACGACTAACCTACCTGTTCATCAAGAAGATAAAAGTGTATGGGAGCCACAATATCATTTCCTGCTATGTGGTGACATGCTAAGAAGAGAGACAGTCTCAGGTTCATGCATTCAGTTAGAGCCGATTGTAAGATTGTCACTGAAACTTTTTTCGTGGCGGATGGAAAAGGCTATTTTTGTGTAAACTGAAATGCTTTTAAAAAGTGTCCATTTTGATAAAATTTCATTTGGAAAACAAAACCAACTTGTTTCAATGATGTCCAAACATCCCATTTTGACATTTTTGGAAAAGTATGTTTTATTTTATTTCTTTTTAAAAATGACTTTTTGAAATGAAATTCACTGTTCTATATTTTAAAAATTATTTAAAAGTTTTAAAAGATAAAATAATATAATTTCATTCCAATTTATATCAAAATGAAATATTTCAATTTATCTAAAACTATTTAAGGATTCTTTTTCGTGTGAAATTTTTTTAAAAAAATATTTTTGTTAATTTTGGAATGGAAAAATTTTGAAGTTGCTGAAATTCATACAAAATGAAAAATCCTGTCCTGCAACATAAGCAACAGTTCACTTTCTGCAGAGCTTTCAGATCCTATGGAGGATTCAGCTGCAGTGTGCCCTGTATTTCATTACAGATCAGTTTAATAATTATTGTGTCTGTTGGGAAAATTTCAAGATTGTATTGTCCCCCCAATCCCTATTTGTATTGATCCCCCACAATGAGACAGTCTCTCTCAGTGCCGTACATCATGTTTACTTAGACCTGACAAGAAAACTTCAAAGAACAAGACCTTGCATCTACTAAGCTCTAGAGTGTACACACACACACACACACACACACACACACACACACACACACACACACACACACACACACACACACACACACACAAATAAAGATTTGAGAAGTGAGTGGCTGTTGGCATGAATTTCAGCACTGAGCAACCGAATTTGTTTCACTTGGCGTTCATTTGCAACTGGTTATTTAAGAGGGAAAAAGATAAAATGGATGGGGGGAGGAGGCTAGACAAGAGAAGCCATAATTAACCTGTGAATGTAACAGCACAGAGCAGAACAAACTCACTGAGGGTCAAGAAGCCACATTATTAATTATCACCCTAGTTAATTAACGTTTGTACGACACTTTGAAATGTAAAGCATTGTGCATGTGCTAAGCCTCATTAACATGACCACTAGCAGGCTGTGATTGTGGTTAATGCCCCTGCGATTAGCTTGTGCTGTTCTAAACCAGGTCCACAACAATCCACTTTAAATGGAAGCTCATTCTGTGAGATCCCATCATTTCTGGCTTGGTTTATGAGTTTCTTACCCCACCCATCCTTTTCAATTGGAAGAAGCAAGCAGAGCTGACACAAGATGGGGTATAAATCCTTTTCCTTCTATGAGCTCATGGATCCATGGCTCCTGCTAGGAACCTCTGTGTCATAAATCTAGAGAGTAAACTGAAATCAGGCCCGTGTGTATGACTGTAGCTGTGATTCGTTGTTGACACAATGGCCTCCCCGCATCCCTCTAGCCATGTGACTCACCCTGATGCATTGGGATCTTCCAATGCTTTTCCTGTATGCCACAGTGACTGAATGTCTCTGATATTTGAATGGGGACACGTGCATTCACCATGAATGCTGGGAATCCCCAGAGACACTTGTGTCCAACAGATAAAAGGGGCTGATGGCTTATGGTTTAAAACTACCAAAGAAGTAGAACCCAAAATTCTTTTTTACACCACCGCAGCTAGAACAGGGATCTCTCATAAACCCATCCCAACTCAGAGAGTCTGGGGAGACATTAGGCAAACTCCTGGAGCTCAGGCTGTGGGCTCAGAGAAAGGATCTGAGACCCAAGAATCCAGAGCAAAAAAGAATTACCATGGTCACCAGAGCAGATGGGACCATCTCTGCAGTAGGTGTGGCTGTCAACAATCTGAGGCTATGATTTTCAGTACCAACAAGAGGATCCAGATGGCTAATTCCCATTACAAATAATGCAATATCTCAGCCTAGGTTAGGGGATGTACCGGCATGTGTGGGATGGAGGGTAACTGGATCCAGGATGCAAGAGTAGAGATTCCTCTCCATACAATCTTCATTCAGTGAAAATAACCATTTCAGGCTAGATCCTCAGCTGCTGCCCAATAGGACCATTGCAGCCAGAGTAACTTCAAACCTTAAAGTGGCCCAGGATATGGCGAACAGAGAGATGACCCAGAATGACATTCCTGGCTCTAGTTGCACAAAGTATAAGCTCAGGGTTACTGAAAATCTGACTGCAGGTGATTATTTTCACAGGGTAAAATCAAAGCTGTATTAGTACAGCTGTATAGGGCCAGCGCTGCAGAGTGGCCACACTTACAGCAACCAGCGCTGCAAGTGGTGTTAGATGTGGCCACACTGCAGCGCTGTTGGGCGGCTTCAAGGGGGGTTCCGGACCGAGAGAGCAAACCGGGAAAGGAAACCAGCTTCGCCGCGGTTTGCTCTCTCGGTCCCGGAGCCAGCCAGCAAACCGCGGGGAAGGAGACCTGCTTGCTCGGGGTTCCGGGACCGAGAGAGCAAACTGGGAACGCCGCGGTTTGCTCTCTCGGTCCCGGAGCCAGCCAGCAAACCGCGGGGAAGGAGACCTGCTTGCTCGGGGTTCCGGGACCGAGAGAGCAAACCGGGAACGCCGCGGTTTGCTCTCTCGGTCCCGGAGCCAGCCAGCAAACCGCGGGGAAGGAGACCTGCTTGCTCGGGGTTCCGGGACCGAGAGAGCAAACCGGGAACCCCGGCAAGCAGGTCTCCTTCCCCGCGGTTTGCTGTCTGGCTCCGGGACCGAGAGAGCAAACCGCGGCGTTCCCGGTTTGCTCTCTCGGTCCCGGAACCCCGAGCAAGCAGGTCTCCTTCCCCGCGGTTTGCTGTCTGGCTCTGGGACCGAGAGAGCAAACCGCGGCGTTCCCGGTTTGCTCTCTCGGTCCCGGAACCCCGAGCAAGCAGGTCTCCTTCCCCGCGGTTTGCTGGCTGGCTCCGGGACCGAGAGAGCAAACCGCGGCGTTCCCGGTTTGCTCTCTCGGTCCCGGAACCCCGAGCAAGCAGGTCTCCTTCCCCGCGGTTTGCTGGCTGGCTCCGGGACCGAGAGAGCAAACCGCGGCGTTCCCGGTTTGCTCTCTCGGTCCCGGAACCCCGAGCAAGCAGGTCTCCTTCCCCGCGGTTTGCTGGCTGGCTCCGGGACCGAGAGAGCAAACCGCGGCGAAGCTGGTTTCCTTTCCCGGTTTGCTCTCTCGGTCCTGGAACCCCGAGCAAGCAGGTCTCCTTCCCCGCGGTTTGCACTCTTTGGAGAGGACTCTCCCCTCTTTGCAGCCCTCCAGCACTCTCCAAAAAGTTACAATCTTTCAAGTTTTGTCCTGACTTGGGACAAGAACAAATGTTGAAATGCTGGAAGTTACATTTTTCAAGCAGCTCTAATAGAAGCATATATCCCAGCCACACCAAACTTTTGAAGTTCTCCCATGCATACCCGACCGCACACTTCACTGTGTTGGAGGACAAATGCTGCACTAATGTCACAGCATCCTCAGTGAACTCAAATTCGTTTAGTTTTTTTGCAAGCAGCTGATTGCAGCTCTGGGTTCTACCCGGCTGGCAAATCTTTGCCTTCAGGCAAATTCTAATCAAGCCAACTTATTTATATGACTGTGCCCTTTAAATGGTATTTTTTTTTAAAAATGTGTTCATCTATCATTCAGCCTTTAATGCAGCCTCTATCTCTCCTTCCTTCACTTCATATTGCCTGCGGTTATGGGTTAGAAAACAGAAATCAGTCTGAAGAATAGATATCTTATTCATTCCAGTTCCAAATGCAGTAAGACATTTATTTATAATAGAGGGAAATATGCTTTTCCATTTGCACGCTGGATACAATAGTTCCACTACTCACCATTAAACTTAATTGCAAAATTTGGTTTTAGTAACAAGAGAAAAGATGAGAACAGAGCTGCTAGTGACTGGAAATATTATAATTAGGCCTCTATCTTTGTTATGTAACAATGTGTCAAAGATCTTTTGTTATGAATTTAATCCATCTTCATTCATAAGAATGTGTAATGTGTGAATTATTTCTTCTATTTTTATATATGCAGAGACAATAGGCTTCTCTTGTGCTATTTCCATTATTGCACTTTGTTGAGCATAAAAAAAACTTTTAAAAATATTCACATTTTGCTAGTTTAACTTATTAATTATTATGCATTAGTTATGACACAATGTTGTTGTAACATTTTAAGGCCCCAGTTAAGTCCTTCCATAAGAGTGGCCATAGTGGGTCAGACCAAAGGTCCATCTAGCCTAGTATTCTGTCTCTGACAGTGGCCAGTGCCAGATGCTTCAGAGGGAATGACAAGAACAGGTAACCATCAAGTGATCCATCCCCTGTCATCCATTCCCAGCTTCTGGCAAACAGAGGCTAGGGACACTCAGAGCATGGCGTTATACCCCTGACCATCTTGGCTGATAGCCATTGGTGGCCCTATCCTCCATGAACTTATTTAGTACTTTTGTTAAAATCCTGTTACAGTTTTGGCCTTCACAGCATAACTGAGTCAACTCATTGGACATCATGGAAGTAGCATTTTCTTTGGTCCTAGTTTTTTTCATAATTCATAGATTCTAGGACTGGAAGGGACCTCAAGAGGTTATCGAGTCCAGTCCTCTGCCCTCATGGCAGGAACAAATACTGTCTAGACCATCCCTGACAGACATTTATCTAACCTACTCTTAAATATCTCCAGAGATGGAGATTCCACAACCTCCCTAGGCAATTTATTCCAGTGTTTAACCACCCTGACAGTTAGGAACTTTTTCCTAATGTCCAACCTAAACCTCCCTTGCTGCAGTTTAAGCCCATGTAGCTGTCATGTGGGTTGCTTAATGGGAATGTAAAGCAATAGAATGGAATTAAGAAAGGTAAAATCAGGCTCAATCGCAGGGGAAATTACAAAGGATGAGATCCTGCTGGCTCACAGCTCAGTCTCCTGGTCAAACGCCATCACTTGGGACTTTTCAAGCTAGACAGGACAAAGCACTAGAAGATATAAATAGCAAAAAATCCTGCACTGGCTCAGCGGGGTATTGACAGGATGTGACCTGAATACCTCTCTAACTTCTATGGCCCAAATTCTGCTCTCATATAAAACAGCACAACTCCAGAGTAACTTCACTGAAGCCACCAAAATTACTCTCTACCCTAAGAGCAGAATTGGCCCTTAGACACTCTCATCCTGGCTGCTTGAAAGAATGCCTTTTTCCAATTTTCTCTCTCTTCTCCAAGGTGGTCGGTGAGTGGAGATTTAGCCGAATCCACTGTGACATCTTTGTCACCCTGGACGTTATGATGTGTACTGCCAGCATCCTCAACCTCTGTGCCATCAGCATTGACAGGTGAGATCTCTCTGGCGGCAGGAGGAAGGTCCTATCCCCGCTCGGTGTGGCCGGTAGGAAGGTGAATTGCACAAAATCATTTAGTTTATGTGTGTCTGCTCATGTTTCAAAATGATGAAGCAGACACCAGTGGGGTAGCAATAATCTGGAGAAGGTGCATGAGGCTACAGCATCGCTGTCTTCTCTTCAGAGGAGGGGCATTGAAAACCACATCAAATGGGCTGCACCCTAAAACCTTCCAAAGCAAGGGGTGCAGAGACAAGAGAGTGGGTTCCTTCCAGCTTAGACATCTCAGTTCCTGGAGATCTTCTATAGCTGAACCTGCCCCTGTAGTCTCTCTGGAGCAATTTTCCAGATTTACGAACTGTACATTCGCAGATGGTCTCTCAGCACTGGCAGTGAAATAAGATGCAGGGTCTTGGTCTCCATGTTGCATGCAGGTACACCGCAGTAGCAATGCCAATGCTTTATAACACACGCTACAGCTCCAGGCGCAGAGTCACTGTCATGATCTCCGTGGTCTGGGTCCTGTCCTTTGCCATCTCCTGCCCACTTCTGTTTGGTCTCAACAACACAGGTGAGTATAATGTCATCTGTGGCTGGCTATTTTGTGTGTTTCATGCTCTCTTCTGCCTCATTGGGTCCCAGAGAACTTTGTGTTATGGGGAAGGAATTAACATGGCTGAATAATGAATACTAGGAGTTAAGATTTAGGTGCATACACACCTCTGCCAATCAAACAGCACTGAATCTGTTGCAACGCTTGCTCTGCCAGGCCTATATCCCCCGATCAATCAGGGTTGATGTTTGTCCTCAGGCTTCTGCAGAAGAAATGTGCATAGCACTAGCCAGCATTAGCACTCAAAAAGAAGGAGATATCCTTATGTCTTAAAATCTACCACAGTGATGGGCACCTTACAAATAACCAGACAGCTCCATTGGCACAGCAGCATAAGATACATTCCTATTCAACAACCTTTATTGTAGGGAAGCTGGATGATCTATGGCAGGGGTTGGCAACCTTTCAGAAGTGATAGGCCAAATCTTCATTTATTCACTCTAATTTAAGGTTTTGCGTGCCAGTAATACATTTTAACATTTTTAGAAAATCTTTCTACAAGTCTATAATATATAACTCAACTATTGTTGTATGTAAAGTAAATAAAGTTTTTAAAATGTTTAGGAAGCTTCATTTAAAATTAAATTAAAATGTAGAGCCGTCTGGACCAGTGGCCAGGACCCGGGCATTATGAGTGCTATTGAAAATCAGCTCTTGTGCTGCCTTTGGCATGCGTGCCATAGGTTGCCTACCCCTGATCTATGGTATGGGAATGATGGAACCTTTCACGTATAGGTCACTGCTCTGAGTATGGCTCAGGTTGGTAGCAAATGATCACTCATCAGTTCTAGACTCACCTCTTGGTGATCCACTTAAAGGGAGCTGGTCTCAGCTCCGTTCCTGTAGGACAGGTGTCCACAGCAGAACCCCTCCCCCTCCAGTAATAGCTATTAGGCAGCCTTAAAAGAGAGCCCGATGACTGAGAGATCTATAGAGACTGCACTCCCCTCTCAAATCCTACAGCTGGAAATGAGGCTTCTTGATGGTGCAGTCTGGGAAGTTTGCACAGCTGCGATCGTGTGGCTAGCTAGAGAATTTCAGTCTCCAGCTCTCAATCCAGCATTTTATACCTGCACTAACTGTGTGAGAAATAAATCTATTTTCCCTTGGATTAGGGCTTGGCTTGTGATTTTCAAAGGAGCCTAGGGGGCTGGGACACCCAGCTCCCATGGACTTGCAGGCGGAGTTGAGTATATGACTCATTGTGACAATCCCTCTCTTGGTTTGGAAATTATTTCTGGAGAAAGATGAGAGAGCAGCTGTTCTCATGTTCTTATGGCTCCAGTGTGGGTGAGAGAGAGAGAGAGAAAAATGCTGGTTCTAGCTCCTAACAGTTGGGACGATGCTCCTGCAATCTCTTGTGTCTTCCAGACAAGAATGAGTGTATCATTGCCAATCCTGCCTTTGTTGTGTATTCCTCTATCGTCTCCTTCTACGTTCCCTTCATTGTCACCCTGCTGGTATACGTACAGATTTATGTAGTGCTCCGGAAACGCAGGAAGCGTGTCAACACCAAGCGCAACACCCACGGCCTGGACTCTGACACGCAGGCACAGCTGAAGGTAACCAGACCTCATCCCCCTCTTCCAATCACCATTTTCTTTCCTTCCTGCTCACATTCTTTTCCTGACGCTTCCCCCATTCCCTCCCCAATGACACTGTTTGGTCTGAATGAAACCGTGGACTGTGAGGATGGATATTGTGTCTTATGCCTTTTGGGAGTCCTAGATGGACACAGGGGTACCCCAGGACACTGGTGGAAGCTTCCCAGATCTTTTCTGACCTCCAAAGATGTTTCATCAGCAAGTCTGTGGTCGGATCGGCATCACCCAAGCAACCCATGTTTGCTTTAGCTCTGCAGAGTCTGAGTTGGGTTTAAGATATCCAGCAAGGGCTTAAAGCTAGGGTAATTTTATTCTTTCACTCCGAGTAGGTCCCTCTGCTCCATGACCGTGTGGTGGACACAATCTTTCACCATCCTGTTGGAATTTATTGCTTCAAACTGTAGCCCAGAGAGCTAGTTTTATTTAGCACAACACAAGAAACCTAGAGGTCTGAATCCTGTAACAGAAAATTAAATATCTCTAAGCTAGCTCTGTGGACTGCAACAACAAGGGTTGGATCTTTCAAAGCAGCCCAGGGAATTTAGTCTTAAAATTAATAGAAGTTACAAGATTAGGTTAGAAGCAGGTTAGATGAGCACCTGTCAGGGATGGTCTAGATAATACTTAATCCTGCAGTGGACTGGACTAGATGACCTCTCAAGGTCCCTTCCAGTCCTATGATCCTATTATTTAAACCCCTACGCAGTTTTCAAAACTTCAATCAAGGACTTCAGCAACCTCCCACTTCCTTCTTTCCCGGTCACCTTTTACATGTAGGGCTGAGCTGGCTGACTTTTTCCTTTCTCTCCAAATGTGGCGGTGATGGTAGCTGGTGTCGCCCACATTACGGTACTGGGCAATAGATTGTTGTGCAGATGACTTGCCACTACGGTAGTATCCACAGGGAGGGCTATTGCCGTCTTGCAGGGATGCCCACTGGCTAGCAACTTCAACATGGCTCCCGGACAAGGAAACCTTTGGGATGTGCTGTGGCACCATGGTGATGGCAGCCTCAGACAGACACATGTACGAACACAGCTCTTGATACTTCACACACAGTACACGCATGTCTGTCCTGCACAGCGCATGGCTGACACAACACACCTGCGACTGATGATGGTGCCTTGAGGCACACATGTTAACAGAGTCCAGCAAAGTGTGCGTGGGCTGTGAGGACACTTGTCACAAATTCCCATTTTAGTAGGAAGTGAGAAATAATTAATATGGACTTGTAACTGGAGAGGCGCCATCTCCAAACTGTCTCTCAGCATTTCCCTCAAAAGGCAGGTTCAAGTCAAGCAGAGCAATAAGGAGACAGAGGGGTGAGGCTGGATTGAGGAGCTACGAAGGTCCTTAAAGTGTCTTTCTCATGATGAGAAAAGAGCTAAGAGTCCCTGGGAACCACCATCATTCACTCCTCGGAGTAATTTTCCAGACGCCTTACCTTTGTAATCCCAGCTATTTGTTTCTGCTCAGTGCCCTGTATTTTAATTGCCACATCCCTCTTGCCAGCTCCCCTCGTAATTCCCATCTGCTTGTGTAACCTGTGTGCTTATGTTTTCCCTCTTAGGACAAATGCACTCATCCAGAAGATGTGAAGCTCTGCACAATCATTGTCAAGTCCAATGGGAGTTTTCCAGTTAATAAGCGGAAAGTGGTAAGTGTTACAGAGGACTCAAGTCTCCAGGACAAGCACTTTCTCCCTTTGCCTTTGCATGGTGCAGAATGCATTTAGGTTGGGTTTTTCCCCCTAGCCTAAGAAAGAAAAGCTCTGTGTTAACAAAGGGAATTCCTATGCAGCATCAAATCTTAAAGGGCGCTCTTCCCTTTCCCCAAAGGAAGCCAGCTATTTGAACTGCAGTATCGCCAACTCGAGAGTTAAAATATTAGGACTCAGTTCCTTCACCTCCCCCAAACACCATGAGATTGTTAAAAATGTCATGATTTTTAAGGCAATTATCAACTTGGGTTTCTTTTTATTTTACTTCTTGGTGTTTTTTATATTTTGAGACATGAATTTCTTTTGGTTTCTTATGAAAACCTGAATAAAATAGTTGAAAATGGACATTTCCCAGGAATATTTCTGTTTGGGGGACTGGGGGGGAGCCATCTTCCATTTAAACATCCTTCTGATAGAAAATCTTCAGCAGGCTCTAGATCTGAGGCTGGTAGGTTCTCCCTTTTGATAAGCCCTATAAGACAGCAGAACAACTCAGAAGAACCAAATAAGCATTGTCAGAGTCGGAAAGGCCAGTTCCTTCCAGAATAATGTTCACAGAAAAAGGATACAAATAAGGGAACATAAGCAAAGAAATGAGCCAACAGAAACACTCCCCCAACAGAAACACTCCCCCAGTTTAGAGCTTCCATCTTGTTCTGTCACCCCAACCTTCCCAAAGGCATTCTCCCCTCTCTGCCTCCCACACAGCCAATGTATAGACCTTCCCCTGACCATCTCTTCAAAAGAGGAGATGGGGAGTTGAACTGAGGTTAATCTCTTCATCAAGTAGTACCCTGCTCCCTTCATAGAAGACAGTATCACTCCCTTGCTCCAAATTACATATTTATCTATCTTTATGTTGTGGGGGTTTGATCCTTGTCCAGGAGGCAGTGAATCACATGGAGGAGATGGAGATGGTGTCCAGTACCAGCCCCCCTGAAAAAAGCAAACACAAACCAGCCATGCTGAGTAACCACCAATTGGTTATGCCAGCCACTTCCAACCAGTACCTCAATTCCACCCTGGATTTGCCCTTGGACAGCCCCACGAAAGCGGAGAAGAATGGGCATGCCAAAAACAACCCAAAGACGGCCAAGGTCTTTGAGATCCAGTCCATGCCCAATGGCAAGACAAGGACTTCCCTCAAGACTCTGAGCAGGAGGAAACTCTCGCAGCAGAAGGAAAAGAAAGCCACCCAGATGCTAGCCATTGTGCTTGGTAAGAGCTCAATTTGGCCTCTTTTGTGGCCCATTGGCTTCCCAGGACTGGTCTTTTAATGGGAATGTCTAGTGAGGACTATTTTGTTTGTCACATAGGCAGAAAGAAGGGCATTTGCTGGTGGAACATGTGGGGAAACATGAGGAGCATAGTGGGCAATACATGGAGGGAAGGAGGAAGTGTCAAATAAGGACAAAGATGCAAGGTGAAGGGGGGTGAGGATACTTTAAAGTGGACTCAGGAGACAGAGTATTGTGTACTGAAGGGGAGGGCCTTATTGCAGGTTTCCCTGGATAAGTTAGGGGAAACACCCATGCAACCAGGCAGCATGCCACCATTAGGAAGGCCAGGCCAGGTTCTCCCTCTCAGAGCAGCATAGGAGGACAACCGCATCTAACTCAGGGTGTTGCCGTACTCTGGGGAATAATAGATGCTGATTGGCAACGGCTGGCAAGAGGCTCATATGATTTATAATGCATCCCAATTATATTCCAAATGGCAGGGAAGTCAGAAACAGGACTGAGACGTGTGAGGGCCAGATTCTCTGCCGGCGTAACTGCTTTGAAGTCAATCAACTTACAACTGCTGAGAAAACATAGTGCTTAGATACTTAAAATACGATAGCAAGACACAAGACCTACACCCCTGCAGGAAGCAATTTTCTTTTACCACCATAAGGGGCTTAAATTGTTGGATCTCAGAGAGTATTGAGCACCTGCACAAATCTTCTAGGGTTAGTTAAAATGACAATCAGTGCAATCAAACCCGATTCATTCTTTATTTCCCAGGTGTTTTCATCATATGCTGGCTACCTTTTTTCATCACCCACATCCTGAACATGCATTGCAACTGCAACATTCCACCGGCGATGTACAGTGCCTTCACATGGCTCGGGTACGTCAACAGCGCCGTGAACCCTATTATTTACACCACCTTCAACATTGAGTTCCGCAAGGCCTTCTTGAAGATCCTCCATTGCTAAATAAAGCCTGAGAGCAAGATGATGCCATGCACACGCCACATACACACACACACAGGTGAGTAGGGAGTCATGAGGAGGCCTCATGTTCTTATATAGGGCCATAGGCCCATGGTGTTAAGACAGTGCCATGCCTACACACCCTTATAGCTGGGACATAATGGGTGGCTTCAAGAGGGATGCTCTCTCGTATTCTTAAGGTGACCCTTGGACTCCGAGATCAACCCAAAGGGCAGTTTTAAGAGGTACTCTCACACTGTGTTTGAAGATACAGAAGCAAAAACTAAAACACACTCATTTGATACCTACCTGTGGCCAACTGACCTCCAGTGCATTAATTGTGGACATTAGCAGAGCCAGCGGTGGACAGTGATTGGTCACTGTGCTGGTTGCTCACATGTTAACATCATTGATACAATTCTCACCAAAGACACCGACATCTTTTCTGCTTTGCAATAGGAGCCAGAAAGCCAGAGCTCACAGGAGCTCCATGCAATGACTTTGCCATCACCTCCAGCTGACCAGTCCAGTATCAAACGGCGGAAGCCTTCAGACAAAGACTTAGAGAGATGCCAACTGGGCTAAGACGGTTCTGCCATCATACAAAATCCAATATTTACAGACATATGGGTCCAGGGGACGTGGGTGCAGGAGGAGAATGGAAACCTGTATCACATATGGTGTCATAACACAAATGTAAATATGAATAAATACGATGAATTGAACAGAAGCCCAAGCCAAAAAAACATAAATAAAGAGAGAAAAATAAATAAAATGATACCTTGTCTTGCATGGTACATGTGTGCTATGATTCAAAAGGTACCCATCATCACCATTCAAAGCCATGTCCACCTGCCAGGATTTTCATCTCCAAGTTACAGGTTATTGTACAAAGTTAGCTGCAGTGTGATGGTGTCATTCAGATAGTGGCACAAGGACAAGGGGAAAGAGAAGGCCCCTGGAGCCATGTCCTTCCCTGGTATAACTCCAGTGAAGTCATCAGAGTTAGACCTCCAGGCTGAATTTGGCCCCTGTAGCATGGGTTTAACCAAACAGGGAGGGAAGCTACTTTTCATTGACTTCCCCCTTCCCTTACGACTCTGCATTGAGGCAGAGTTGTATATTAGGTTCTAAGTCTCAGCCATCACTCTAAAGAACAATAACTTCACTATAAGCAAGATCTTAAGCTATTGACTCACTGATGAGCAGTGGTTGCTTTCATGAACAATCCCATTGTCTTCAGAGGAACTACTCCTGAGAGTAACCATTTGCTACCATGAGCTAAGGGCCTTTGCAATCTGACCTTGGTGGGTTTAGGAGGGAAACTGAAAGGTTCTGAAAGAGTCTCTAGCTACACATGCTCCCATGTTCAGTGTGGACCCTGGTCTGGAAAATGAGAGATTCCCCCCCTCTTTGTTTCCAGCACCTCCCCAAACCCCTTATCTCTGTGCTTCATGGTTTAACCACTTGAGAAGCTGTCACCAACACCCTCTCACCAAGCTGACCCGGGGACTGCCAAATCCACCACACTCATTATTGTACCCAGCTCACCATATATTTTGTAATATCCAGTAAAATGAATAAAATTCCATGGAAATGGGTGTGGCTGGAGTTTAATTCAGGATCAGGATAGTCTGGATTATTGCAATAGTCCACACACATATACAGGCTGCCCCCTCCCCCCCCAAAATTAAAATCATCTGTCAATTTTAAAGCTATTAAATGCCCTGTAGACAGAGATACAGGCTGGAACCTCACACAGCTTCTGACTTCAGCAGAAGGGGAGGGGGAGCCTCCTGCAGGTGTGGAGAACAAATGGAATGTTGTTTCTGGTTTTATATAAAGAAAGAGAAAAGACAATCAAATCCACTATCTCAGTTGTAATTCCATCAGCTTCAATGTGATTAATCTGTCATGAGCCTCTTGACTACAGTTCAACACACCACCTTTTTATTTGAGTATCAGAGGGGTAGCCGTGTTAGTATGGATCTGTAAAAGCAGCAAAGAGTCCTGTGGCACTTTATAAACTAACACGTTTTGGAGCATGAGCTTTCGTGGGTGAATACCCACTTCGTCGGATGCATGTAGTGGAAATTTCCAGGGGCAGGTATATATAAGCAAGCAAGAAGCAGGCTAGAGATAACAAGGTTAGTCCAATCAGGGAGGATGAGGCCCTCTTCTAGCAGCTGAGATGTGAAAACCAAGAAAGGAGAAACTGGTTTTGTAATTGGCAAGCCATTCATAGTCTTTGTTTAATCCTGAGCTGATGGTGTCAAATTTGCAGATGAACTGAAACTCAGCAGTTTCTCTTTGAAGTCTGGTCCTGAAGTTTTTTTGCTGCAGGATGGCCACCTTAAGGTCTGCTATAGTGTGGCCAGGGAGGTTGAAGTGCTCTCCTACAGGTTTTTGTATATTGCCATTCCTAATGTCTGATTTGTGTCCATTTATCCTTTTCCGTAGAGACTGTCCAGTTTGGCCGATGTACATAGCAGAGGGGCATTGCTGGCATATGATGGCGTATATTACATTGGTGGACGTGCAGGTGAATGAACCAGTGATGGTGCACCAGTAACTGCACACTGCGCCATAGTAACTCTAACTCAGGAACCAATCCATGCCACAAACCTCGATGCCAATTCTGCCTACATATCTACACCAGCGACACCATCACAGGACCTAACCAGATCAGCCACACCATTACCGGTTCATTCACCTGCATGTCCACCAATGTAATATACGCCATCATATGCCAGCAATGCCCCTCTGCTATGTACATCGGCCAAACTGGACAGTCTCTACGGAAAAGGATAAATGGACACAAATCAGACATTAGGAATGGCAATATACAAAAACCTGTAGCAGAGCACTTCAACCTCCCTGGCCACACTATAGCAGACTTAAGGTGACCATCCTGCAGCCAAAAAACTTCAGGACCAGACTTCAAAGAGAAACTGCTGAGCTTCAGTTCATCTGCAAATTTGACACCATCAGCTCAGGATTAAACAATGACTGTGAATGGCTTGTCAACTACAGAACCAGTTTCTCCTCCCTTGGTTTTCACCCTCAGCTGCTAGAAGAGGGCCTCATCCTTCCTGATTGAACTAACCTCGTTATCTCTAGCCTGCTTCTTGCTTGCTTATATATATGTGCCCCTGGAAATTTCCACTACATGCATCTGACGAAGTGGGTATTCACCCACAAAAGCTCATGCTCCAAAACGTTTGTTAGTCTATAAGGTGCCACAAGACTCTTTGCTGCTTCTTATTTGACTCATTCAGTCTTTATGTACGGGTAATTCTCAAATTTTGCAGGTCAGGACCATTTCTTGCTGTAGGCCCTTTGCCATGAATTCCCCTTGGTACTAGATCTATTTCCCCATGTTACCAATACACACATTTTCCTGTGCAAGCAGAGTTACAATATATGTGCTTCCTGTATTGTTAAATAAAGCAGGGGGTTGAGGGGGCATGATCCCAGCATGGAAACCACTGCTATAGATGGTTACAGCATAGATTTCAAAGCTTATTTGAACATGATCTTTTGAGGTCTGTCAGCAGCTATAGATTTTAATGAAAAGGTGATCCCTTCAGCCATCCAAAGGTATTCTCAGCCCGGAGCAGGGCACAGGAAGAGGAAAAGAACCCATGCCCCTAGCAGAGATGAGTCTTGAAGATGGAATCAGACTAGGGGGCACAGATGGAGCACGGGTTTATCCTGGCAACATTTTATTTACTTCCCACCAATCAGATGTTACTTGATGCTGCCTGAGCAAAATGTTGCAACCAAATAGGTCATGGCTAATTGCTCCTCACTGCTAGTGTGACAACACACAGCAATTAGGAGAGGAGAGATTTTATACCGTTATATTAACAGGATTATGTGCAAGAGGAAAAAAAAAGCGGTGCTTACAAAAGCACAGGAAGCCATAAAATCCTTTTCTGATCAGGAAATTGGTAATGCTACCTTAGGAGATCTCAGGAGCAGGGTGCAGATATAGAAGGAAATTCTGTTCTCTTCTCCCCCAATCCTTCCATTTTTAACCAACTGAGTTAACCCAGTGGTGGGAATCAACCCAGCCTGATCTTAATGAAAAGATAAAATTAAAAAGAAAAATCAATGCATTTTGTGTAAAAAAAGCCTATTCGATTTTCCAACAATATTAGCAATTTCAAAGCAGGAAAGCGTCAAGCAAGCAAATAAAATATTGGCCATGGAGACCAACAAAGCAGAAAGAAATGTGTGAAAAGCTCCTTCATAATGTAAAAATATAGCATCCTTGTTGATGATCTCCCTGGGTGACATTCACCTCTGTGTGGAGGGACAGGCAAGGCCTATGCCTCATGTACATCTTGAAAGAAAGTGGGACTTTAGTGTCAAAGCCTCATTCCACATAGCAGTCAATTTCACCCCATGTGAGATGTATCGCAAAGCAGACCTGAACCAGAGGACTAGATTCACTCTGACAAACTGGATTCCGAATCCAGATTCAAACTTTGTGGCTCAAACTACCTGGAATATTATTATTAAAGGAGAAAAGCCCTTGCGCCTGCGTGAAGCAGAGGAGTTGTTGTAACAGGCCCTTCTCTGATCTTTGTACCTGTACATCTCCGAGGTGAGAAGCTCCTATTTCAGTAGGAAAGGGCGCAGATCAGCAACAGGCCAGCTCTCCATTCACTCCAGTGACCCTTCACATCACTCTTTTCTAAAACCTTCAATTCTAAACTGCCCAGCCGGACTACCTGCAACCCTGATGCCTGACAACTAAGACAAGTTGTTGCTGTGCCATGCCTAAGCTGGTGCTCTGTGATTGGTTGAGGTTGATGCTTGCATTCCAACTGCTTTGGGACAGCTGCTCTGCCACCAAGCACCACCATTGATTTTCACACAAAATCCCCATATGTTGTGTGAGTGGGTGGGAGGTGGGGGTGGAGGAATATAGCACTTTACAAATATGACAATCTCCACAACCATCAAATTTATTCTTTCCATTTGACAGAGCATAAATTCAAAAATGGGGTGGAGAACATCTTTTTGTTTTATGTTCGTACAGAATCCTGCACCAGAGGGTCTTAGTCCATGACTAAGGCCCCTAGATGCTATGGCAATACAAATAAATAATAAGAAGAAGAAGAGTGAGGTAGTTTTTCCAAACCTATGGACAGAGTCAGCTTCAGCAGCGGGATTAGAATTCGGGTCTTCCTGGTCCCTGGCCTCAGCCTTGTAGACAAGATGACCATGTCCTTTAAATCATGTCTGAAATATTTTGCTTTCCTGGGACCTGTGGAAACGTGTATGTGTGCTGCTTGTGGTGAAGGCAGTGAGCTTTCTTTCACATCGCTCAAACAAGAAGATTTGATTTCTTCCTTACTGAGAGGCAGGGATTGTTGAAGGTGAATTCAAGCCAGAAGAAACTGTAATGGTCCTTGTTATGGTCATATTTATGGTTCCTTATTAATGAGCAAAAACTCAAGTCTGTTTAATGAGAATCCTTGGTCCTGCCTTTCTCCTTCTTTGTTAACAGTTCACTGAAGGTCAGTGTGGTTGTTTGCAATAGTTGAACATGTTATTATCTAGAAGCAGGTGTATCCTGCATGGTATTCTGTAGTCTCTCCACTGGTTTCCATTGCAATTATGATATTATCATTCTGTTCCTCCTGATTAAAGAGCAAGCTAATTACAATAGGTCCAACTGGATGATTTAATCACATAGAAGTTTCTTCAGTGATTTAAAAAAAAATCTTTGATGAAAATATCCTGAGAAACTGTCTCTCTTCCTAAAGGTTCAGGAATATACATTTGCTGTGACTGGTACATAGACATTGGTCACTTTGTAATTCCATATGACTGGTAAAGGCAAATTTGCACATTGACTGTACATGAGCTACGTGTGATGACATGTTTGTGTTGTTCTTTTAACCAGAAGATGCAGCACTTCCTGTTATTTATTGATTAGTACCAGCAGCACCACTCATTATATTGTGGTAGTGCCTAGGGACCCAAATCATGCATCAGGGACCCATCGAACATGAAACAAAATTACGTCCCTGCCCCTAAAGTTTTACTGTCTAGTTCTACTCAGACTCACTCCCCTTCTCAGCCTACTCATCTTTTGTGTTTTTCCCCCTCCTCCATCTCACTTTGTCCAGAATTCTGTCTCTCTCCACTTCTACACTGAGTCCAGGTGCCTTGATACCATGGTGATGGGGGAGGATGGATAGATGCGCTCAAGTTTCTCCAGGCCTCTTCTCTTTTACAGAAAACCTGCAGGGGACAAGCTCAGACTAAATCAAAGAGGACTAGCCTTAACAGAAAGGCAGTCAACATTTGTCTAAGTTCTCCCTGAAACACAGCACCTGCTCTTCACAATGGACTTTTTATGTCTCTTTGTTGATTCTGTAAATTAAAGTGCTCAAGATAATAATCCACAGCCATTGGCTTAGTCACGACAACCTTTGCATGCATAAGCTGCTTAGAAAGTTGAAAAAAATTAAAATCCTAACTTATAAAACAGAGTCAACCTGTTCCCAAAGGCTTATTGCCTTCAGCTAGGTTTGATGATGACAAACAATTTAGTGGCACCTACAAACTAACAATTTCTCTTTGTCTCAAGAAAATAAATCTGAGCTGTCAGGTTACTCTGGCATTACAAACAATTTGCATGCTAAATACAATATTTTTAGCACAGGAATTTTTTAGCTTTTAACATGCCCCAAAGACTTAATTATGGACTTCACTCTGCTAAATGCACCTGAAGTAAAAATTCACACTAGTGGGAGTCGTTCTGCTGTCCATCTCCATCACTCGCTTGCTTTATATAAAACTCAGCTCAAGGCAACACATTTAGCTGGCACAGCTTATGGTTTACTTAACACTGATATGAAATATTGCTTAGAACTGAGCTGTAGTAACCTGAGTCACAAGGGCATAATTCACCACCTACGTTCCCTCTGCTCCTGATGCTGATGGGACAATACATAGTGTAACCTTCATCATGCCGCCCTCCTCCTCCTTCTCAAGAGCGTCTTCCTTTGCCACCTCTTCATCTATTATAATTATCATCATTCTAGAGCATCAGAGGTGCACCTGGTACTTTGCTCACACCTTTGTAGGGCTGAGATTTGCAAAGCTGCCTAATGAACTGGGATGCCCAAATCCCATTAAAACGAAGAGGAATTAAGTGCCTAATTCCCCTAGGCAACTTTGAAAATCCCATGCTGGAAGACAAGGTCCTTGCACTGAAGATTATTAATTACATCTATTATTTTATCACCCGAGAATCTCAGTCAAGACAAAGCAAGTACTTGTCCCCACGCCGAGCTCAAACACGTTATTTAGCACTAGGAGGTGCAAGGTGAAGGTAAAACTCTCTGAAGGATACCAGAGGTAGGAACTATAAGGAAGTCATGTATCCCGGCGGATAGGTCACCAGACTAGGCATCACAACACCTGGGTTTTATTCTTGGTTCCGCCAGTGACCTTGGGCAAGTCATTTCAACTCCCTGTGCCTCAATTTCCCTGCATGAGATGCAGATAATGATCCCCCTTTGCAAAGCTCCTTGAGATCAGCAGATTAAGTGCCATTTAAGGGTTAAATCCTACTGCATGGAACACTGCAAAGGACCTCTGTTTCAGAAACAGAGATCTCTGTTGTGATTGGCTGGGGAGTGGTGTCACTGACTACATAGAAATTTAAGCAGGGGATGCTGGGAAGGGGAACTCTCAGAAACTTTATTATTATTATCAGGGTTGGAAGGGACCTCCAGAGGTCATCTAGTCCAACCCCCTGCTCAAAGCTGGGCCAATCCCCAGACAGATTTTTACCCCAGTTCCCTAAACAGCCCCCTCAAGGACTAAACTCACAACCCTGGGTTTAGCAGGCCAATGCTCAAACCACTGAGCTATCCCTTACCCTTCCATTCCCCAAAGCAGCTGTCACTCACACTTCCCAATGGAGGAAAACAACTGTAAACATTCAGCAAAAAAGGGAGTTGATTCAATAAAGTTAAATCAAAGTTGTTGCCAGATCTGCTTTTGTGTCTATGTGTTTACTGCTGCTTCATTTTTGTCTCTCAGTCATTTCTTGATTCCCCACCCACCTCACTGAAGTTCCTTTAGGATCATTGGGAAATGTAGTGAAATACAAAGGGACAGTGAGGTTTCTCATCAATCAGGTTTCCTCCAGTCTCCTCCCGTGGGCCTTCCCACAATTATCACATCCCTTCAAAGATGCAGAAGCTGCTGCAAAACTGCTCAGAGCACCCAAACAACAAGGGAATTGGAGGACTCTGAGTGGAAACAAGGAAGATCAAGGCCAGAATGAGTTGAAGAGTTGCTACAGATGAACTGGAGGCAGGTTATTCCTGCAGCACAAAAGCAAGTAGTGGCATGGTCCAGTCCTCCTTCAGACAGGATTGCCCTTGTCTGGAGTGGGAGCATTCTTCACAGGAGCTAGTCTGACATTCAGCAAAGTTGCTGGATCATCTCCTGCAACACAGCAAACCAGGAAGCACTGTTATCTCAGCCAATGAATGTTGCACAGCAAGAGGGCTTTGGGATCACTGGTTAGACTGGAAACCCCACCGGTGCGTCATGGGAAATATTGGAAAGCTTCCTCACTTGAGACAATTCTCCACATACATCAGTTCTTCATGTTCTGTATTTCTCTCTCCCCGGGTTTGTTTGTGTCATTAGAGGCATTTGCATGGAGCCAGAAGCTTTGTTTCAACCAGCCCCCTCGAGGGCTTAAGGTATGTCTATATGTGCAGTGCTGGAGCCTGTAGAATGAGGGTGCTCTGTGCCAATGGGAGAGAGATCTCCCATCGGCATTAAAAAGACCCCTATACAGTGATGGTGTCACCTCCCTACTTCTATCAATATTCCTCTGCTTATGTTTAAAACTCAGCCAAGCCCTCGCTCACAGTTCTATGCTCAGGATGGTGTATTTATGCTCCACTTACAGCACATCTGTTCTTCACAGCTGTCTGTTACAATGTTCAATAGCTATGCAAAACTCAATGAAAGAGGGCAAGTTTAGATGGCATGAAGGTAAAATCACAACTTCTGCCATCACATGCAAGGCGGCTTCCAAGGATTTTTTTTTTTGTAAGTACAAAAAAGAAAATTCTAATCCCTGTTGCCAGAAAAGGAAACTATCAGCCTCCAAGAGATAATGAACTAAAATTTTGATTTGGTTTAATTAAAACTATTCAACCATTCAGGCCTTGTGATCTTTCCCTAGGAGAGAACCACATTCACTCATTATTTCCCTACAATACAATGATTAATCCCTGGTCTGAATGTGATGGTTTGACATCGTTAATGCTATTTACTTTCCAATTTGAAAAGTTAAAAGAGCTCCAACATCTGGAACTAAACCTGCTTGGAATCACATGTAAGAACAAGGTGCCCCCTAGTGACTGCTAAGAAACCATTGGAACTGGTAGAGCTGAGATGCTGATGTTAAAGTCCTAGCAAGAATTGCCAGCTATACTCAGCCGCAACTGAGACCTGAGTAGCAATTTCTAATCCATCCAAACAGATGGAGCAGGAAATATTAACAAGTGGCACCACAGATTTACTGCCAGATTTACGCTGTTCACTCCCTTCAGTGGCTTTTAGTGCAAAAAGACATTTGTTTTCCAGCTCGGTCACCCATATAGCTAACCTAAAGGTATTTTATGTAGCAGTAATGCAAGAAACCTACAGGCCTTCAGAATGTAAGACAATTACCTTACGTAGTTAGTCTCAGGCTTTGAGGCCTATGAGCCTTAGCGTAAGTGAGTTAGTTGTTGGGGAACTGAGAATATTAAGTTTAGGAGAATTTTATATAAAATGGTATCAGGTAACCGCAGGAATATGAACTAATACCAGCTTTTGGATACTTTAGGATAGGAATATTTTCAAGAATACTACCACAAACTTGCCTTGGCAACAAATTGATATATATGATAATAAGTTGAGGTCACAATATACTAACCTATCAGATAAGAACACTCCAACATCATAGAGTGAGAAAGTTAGTTATGGACAAAGGAGGCTGGGCATCCATATGAATATCCATTCACCAGCCCCATAATTGGCCAACCACTGTGTAGGTCTCAAGATCTTGACCCTCAGACTGGTTGAGCATGCCAGAGGCTGGGTAGGACCCTCCTGAAGCACTGCCTGTCTCCCACCACTAGATCTCCATGAGAAGGCTGTGAGTTTATGTAAGGGATGGAGCTGGACACAGTCTTAATTCTTCACTACAGCTATATTCCCATTTTGGTTGGAACATTTTACTAATGATGCTAATAAAAGTATTTAAAGCTTTGCTTTGCCCTCAGTGTGAATGTTGTCTCTGTGCTCACCAGGGTTCCCAACCAGGTACTGAACTTATAGACTCATAGACTCTAGGACTGGAAGGGACCTCGAGAGGTCATCGAGTCCAGTCCCCTGCCCTCATGGCAGGACCAAATACTGTCTAGACCATCCCCGATAGACATTTATCTAACCTACTTACTTCTGTTGTGCCTGATTCTGGGACTAGAACCCTCTAAACCTCAGAATTTTAAAATCAGCCACTAATTGGAAATTCTTAATGATCAGTCATCAATAACCACTCAACAAAGCAGGCAGCAGTGCTAAAGAATTTACAGATTAGAAGCAGGGATGGTTGGTCTGTTTTGAACTAAATGATTATTATGGTGGCACCCAGAGGCCCCAGCTGAGATCAGGTCCCATTGTTCCAGGTGCTGTATATACAAACAATTAGAGACAGTCCCTGCCTTGAAGGGTTTACAATCGAAATCAGTAGTTCCCAATCTATTTACCATTGTGCGCTACACATGCAGCTGCGTGTGTGTTATGGCTGCCACATCCACACAATAGATATATATTACCTGTATGGCCCTGAGGATGTCACATGGGCTACAGCTGTTTTCTAATTGGGCCACAAGAAGTCATAGGCTGAGACCCACTGACCTAAATAGACAGGACAGCCAAAGGGTGGGACAAAAGAAGCATTATTAACCCAATTCTCCAGATGTGATACTTAGACAAAATGAGATGAAGAGGCTATAAATAAGAATATTCTCCACCAAGATGGAGCAGGAGTGGGGAGGGAAAGATGGAATGAATAGACTCATAGACTCTAGGACTGAAAGGGACCTCGAGAGGGCATCGAGTCCAGTCCCCTGCCCTCATGGCAGGACCAAATACTGTCTAGACCATCCCTAATAGACATTTACCTAACCTATTCTTAAATATCTCCAGAGATGGAGATTCCACAACTTCCCTAGGCAATCTATTCCAGTGTTTAACTACCCTGACAGTTAGGAACTTTTTCCTAATGTCCAACCTAAATCTCCCTTGCTGCAGTTTAAGCCCATTGCTTCTTGTTCTATCATTGGAGGCTAAGGTGAACAAGTTTTCTCCCTCCTCCTGATGACACCCTTTTAGATACCTGAAAACTGCTATCATGTCCCCTCTCAGTCTTCTCTTTTCCAAACTAAACAAACCCAATTGTTTCAGCCTTCCTTCATAGGTCATGTTCTCAAGACCTTTAATCATTCTTGTTGCTCTTCTCTGGACCTTCTCCAATTTCTCCACATCTTTCTTGAAATGCGGTGCCCAGAACTGGACACAATACTCCAGTTGAGGCCTAACCAGCGCAGAGTAAAGCGGAAGAATGACTTCTCGTGTCTTGTTTACAACACACCTATTAATGCATCCCAGAATCACGTTTGCTTTTTTTGCAACAGTATCACACTGTTGACTCATATTAAGCTTGTGGTCCACTATGACCCCTAGACCTCTTTCTGCCATACTCCTTCCTAGACAGTCTCTTCCCATTCTGTATGTATGGCTGAGGTGGAGGGAATCCTCTGAATAAATATCATTAATGAAAAAATTAACAGGCCAGGAACTGAACCCTGGGTGACTTCTGCAGAAGCAAAGCAACACTTCACAAACAGGGAGAATGTCACCATTTTATATACTCATCCTGCCATGCTGGGCCCAGACTGAAAGCACATAAGTGTGCCTACCCATGCTTGTCATTGCTTCACTACAGAGTGTGATCAGCTGTGTCCAAGGCTTTGATTAGGTTGTTAAGATTATGAATGTCACCTAAGTCGCAGCAGTAGGGCTTATGGCAGAGCTGTAAAATGGAAACAGGGCTAGGAGCTGAGAGATTTCAAAACTGTTGTATGTTAGTAGTAAACGCTGCTATTTTTAATGAAGCAAATACAAATATATCAATGCGCCTCAAAAATTGCTGACAGCATGCTAAGGAAGTGTGAGTAGGGCGACCAGATGTCCTGATTTTATAGGAACAGTCCCAATATTTGGGGCTGTCTCTTATATAGGTGCCTATTCCCCACCCCCGCTGTCTGGATTTTTCACACTTGCTGTCTGGTCACCCTAAGTGTGAACAGTTCATGTGGCAGCAGAATGTTTTCAAAAATAAAAATCATTGGCAGTCAAACAGCCAACAGATTTATTGAGAACAGATCCACCAGGAAAGGTGATAAAGGGCCCTTTCTCAGCAGGGCATGAAACTCTGCAGTTTCCTTGTGTGACCTAATGCTCAGTGTGTGCTGTGTCCCCCTCGGTGCTCAGTCTATGGGGGCTGTACAGCTGTGGCAGGCCCTGGCTACAGCAGTTTGGCTGCAGAGACTTTCATCTATAGAGTACCCTTGTTCAACCCCTGATCAGTCAGCCAAGATAGCTGCCATTCTATTTATTTCAGACGAAGAGTTACCCGGTTTTAGGGTAATAACCTAGGTCCATGGTTTCACAGCCCCCATACCATAACCAAGGATTCCCTCCACCTCAGCCCTCCCTTGCCAACGTCTCAGGGTTTCCCTCCATTTCAGGACTCAGGGCCCAACAAAATGTCCTCTCCTGGGCTCAGAAAAAGACCCCCCCTGGAGAGGATGAGTTTCCGTTAGGCCACATGTCCTGAGCCAGAGTAGGTCCAGAAGAGGCAGAGAGAGTCCTGCTCTGAATCATGGGCTATTAGGGTGACCAGACATCCCGATAAAATCGGGACTGTCCCAATTTTGAGGAGTTTGTCCCACGTCATGAGCAGAGTACGGTTGGGACGCCATTTGTACTGATATTTTGTTTCCTGGTCTTCGGCGGCAATTCGGAGGAGAGTCCTTCGGTCGCGGATGGTCTTCGGCGGTATTTCAGCAGTGGGTGCTTCTGTCTTTGGCGGCAAAGTTTATTACCTGCCGTTGAAATACTGCCAAAGACCATCCACGACTGAAGGACTCTCCGCTGAAATGCCGCCAAACTCCCAGACAGGTGAGTGTTAAAAAAACCAACCACAACAAAAAACACCTCCCCTGCGGTGGTCCCGATATTTTCCCCTTAACATCTGGTTACCCTATAGGCTATCCCTCATCGTGGTGCCAGGGGATAAGAGAACTGCATGTATCTGAAGCTTGAGAGAAACTACTCTCCCCCTCTAGCCCAGCCCAAACACAAACAGGTCCCAAGATTGCAGGGTAAGCTCTCCTATTCTCATTCAATCTCCCCCAGCAAAGCAGCTTCCATGGTGCCTTCCTCCCTCCCCTCTCATAACTGCTCCTTAACAAGCTGGAACTGATTGTGCTTCCATGCGACAGCATTTATTTGCCTACCCCACCACAGGAAGGTAGAGAGAAAGATTCAGACCCGTGCCACCTTTGCCCCTTCTGAATTCTAGATCAGGCCTTCTGTGTAAGTGAGAGGTACCCTGGCAGGCATTCTACCTTACGACAGCTTCCCACAGCTGCCTCTGAGCCATGCTGCTGTCCAGAATAGCCAGAACACAAAATGCTGTGGCCAAACCTCTCTGCCCCCAGCATGTCCTATGCCAGGGGTGTTGGGGAAGCAGAGATAAGGCTGCCTACATTATCATTATGTTACCCTGAGAACCCCCAGCAGAGGAGGATTAGCCACTTTCCAGACCCTTTATGCCATAACGTACAGTGCGGAACTGGGACTGTAGCACTGGATGGAATTCAGAAATAGTCCAGGCCCAAATCCTTGCCGCCTTACAGTCCCTTTGTGCCAGCCTGCCTATTATTTACTGGCAGCTACCCACTGTTCTATGTGAGATGCTGCAGGATTTCCCTTGGCTTGTAATCAGAACCAACTGCGGCATCCCCGCAATGGAAGGGTGGGGACTCGAAGTTGACTTTTTAATAGTGTCCACTCTATGTGCAAAACTCAATGAAAGACAAGTACCCTCAGAAAGTTACCTGATAAATCACACTGGTTTGGCATAGGCCACCATGTAAAATATTTATCACTTTTTAGTTATTTGCAGACCTAACTTTAAGGCCCATAAACCCCCCTTGTTGGGAAAAAATCAATTCATACTCTGACACTGTGTGAATAAAATAAACACTTTGTTGTAACAATGGCTGATGCACGTTTAATAATGGAACTATAAAGCTGTACTGACTTCCACTTACAAGGCTCCAGGTTAAGTGAGAAACCCCAGAAGTAAAATTTTACAGAGCAACTAATCTTGTCTCCACCTGTACTAACACAAAAGAGGAGGCAACAACCAAGGAAAACCACACCGACAATAACTGGACAATTCTCATTAGCGTGTCAAACCACATCCTGACAAATTTGCCAGGCTCCAGAGAAAAGCACAAGAGTTGCAAGGTTATATATGGGTTAGAGACTGTGAATATGGAGAAACTTACAAACATAGTTATACCTGATCTGGACACACTGTTCTGAAATAAAAGTGACTTTATTTTGGAATAATTACTTTGCTTTGCAAGACAAGCTTGAAAACAAGATGGAAGGACTTGGCTCTAAGGCCCAGGAGCATGAGGAAGTGGAAATTACGTCACCTTACACTAGAGCACGGGGAAGCAGGTGGTGTTGATATTTGCTGGGCTGAACTGAAATGGGTGAACTTTGGAGATCAAGCTTGCATCTTAAACTGGGAGCCACTGAATAGACCAGTGGTTCTTAAATTTTTGTATTGGTGGCACTGTTCACACAGCAATCCTGTGAGTGTGACACTCCCTTATAAATTAAAAACACTTTTTATATTTAACACTATTATAAATGCTGGAGGCAAAGTGGGGTTTTGGGTGGAGGCTGACAGCTCATGACTCCCCATGTAAAAACATTCTGACCCCCTGTGGGGTCCTGACCCCCAGTTTGAGAACCCCTGGAATAGAAGGATGTTGCTGTGGTTGGCGAACTGTGCTCACAATCAGTCAAAAGTGCTGACGATGACACAGTCTAGAATGTTTTGATCAGAAAGAAGCACTGCTGAATCTGTGAAGAAGGTTAAGAAACTCAAATCAGTGAATACAGTGGGTAGGCAGAACAAAAGCAAAAGTGTTTGGAATTGTATTTCTGACTTGGTATCATTGAAGACCCGCTGTGCACTCTGTCCTGGCGTCAATATTGACACAAAGTACAGAGCAACAGAGAAGCAGGCCTTGTGGTGTTTATAAGCATTTGTGTCTACATGAGAAAGTTGCATTAATTTAACCTGAAGTGTGAATTTAAACAGTTCAAGTTAAGCCAGCAAATCCCTGTGTAGATTCTCTTATTTCAATTTACAACTGGCTTTTCGCCTTTAGCTGGAATCATCCACGTGTGTCAGTTATGGGGATGACTTTCTTCCAAATTAGTTACATCAGTTCAACCCTTAGAGTGGACACAGTTATATTGGCATAAAGGTGCCCTGTATCAGTGTAGCTTATTTCCCCTTCCCAGTGAGAACAGCTATACCAGTATGAGCACATTTATACCTATAGAATTCTGTCCACACTAAAGATATGTCTACTTTTGTTGGTAAAACTTTTGTCAGTCAGGGTGTGAAAAAACACATGCCAGTCCGACAAAAGTGCCAGTGTAGACAGAGCTATGTCAGTGGACGCTCTCCTGCCAGCATAGCTACCGCCACTTGTTGGAGGTGGTTTAATTATGTCGGCAGGAGAGCTCTCTCCCGCTGGCATAGAGCGGCTATACGGGAGACCTTACAATGGTACAGCTGCAGTGGTACAGCTGTGCTAAGGTCCATCGTGTAGACACAGCCCAAGCTGGTACAACACATTTGTGATTATCTTTTCAAAGCTGAGGAAAGCCTAACTGTTGGCTCAGAAAATTAGTGATGATTTTCTCATTCCCGTTCCTCTGCCTCCTTCTTTTCAAAGCTGCTGAATGGCCCCTGCAGGATATCACTGGACTAGTGTAGGATCAGTGCATACATCGTGGTCCAGAATCATTCCCAAACTCAACTGCATTACACCTGTGAGGAACTTGGCCTCATTACTTTATTGCATAGGGCTAGACCTTATTCATAAGCCCCATGTTGATTTTAATGGGAACTTTGCCTGAGTAAGGACTGAGCAAATCTGAGTTAAGACCCATTGTTTTAAATTTGCATGGAAACCACAGCTTCTGGATTTATTTCTTCTCTGTTAGAAGGAGCATCAGGAGAGATTCCCTGGGCCTGATTCCTCATTGTCCTGTTCCATGTGTCATCTTTTGCACACCGCTTAGCCCTAGTGTAAAATGAATAGCACTGATTTGATGACACTTGGCTTTCACTTTGCTGTGGTGTGATGACAGCACAGTGTTCAGAGCAGTGGACAATCAGTCCACCGAAGCAACTTTTCACGGCAAAATCCTGCCCCCAACTCCCATTCCCCTCTTTTACCTTCAGTAGGAGGTCCCCAGTTTCATTACTCATTGACTGAGGTGGGTAAGGGAGGTTGTAGTGAAATGAGAATCCTCCAGTCCTAGAAACTGCCTTTATTTTACCCAAAGTACAATCTGAGTCAAGAATAAAAATCACTTTCATTTTCCACAAAGGTGGGATTTTTCTCTCCTTTCTCCTGCGACGAAAATATTTTGGCCCCACTGCTATAACCAATGGAACTGAGTTTGCAGCTGTGGTATGAACCTGAAATGAGTTTAATTGGTTGTTTTACTGGAAATAAAATCCAACATTGGGATGAACCAGGAACGCTGATAGCATCATGCTAAGCACAGAAATGGTGTCAGAAGCAAATTGTTCTACACAGAGCTGATCAAAAAATGATGAAATTTGTTCACCCTCTTACCCCTCTTTTGGTTTAAATTCAAAATTTTGAAGGTTGGAATTTCCTTGAGGTGTGGAACATGTGATCAGTCAGAAAATGGGAAGAATCTGTGTCTATGGATGCATGTTGCGGGTTTCTGTTAAAAAGCATGTGTGAGGCTTGGAGGGATTCATCTATGATCAGAGAACATATTTTATCTAAGAAATATATCTACACTCTGTGACTTCTCCCCATTCTGCTAACCTACCCATATTTGAAACCCACAGCTATATGTTAGATAAAATCCATTGAAAATTATACATTAGGTACATGGATATGTGGTAAATCTGCACATATTTAAAGAGGGCAGTGCATACAGACAACAATAAATGAAACACTGCAAGCCAGAAACAGTAAGCCTTCTACCTCAACCCCAGTAAATTAGGAGTAATTTGATGAAGCCAATGGAGTGACACCATCGTGTGATAAGAATCAGGACTACTGTTTAAAATTCTTTCACGTTAGGCGAGTTCCTGCATTTCATCTCCTCTTTCATCTTAGCTCTTGCTCACCTCCTGCTCTTATTGTCCGTGACGAAAGACCACAAAGGAAAATGAACAGCTGCAAAACTTTGGGACAGAACAGACTATGTAAAACACAGCCTTGTGCCTGCACTGCCGGATGCATCTCATTACTGTCTCTCACCATTATGTTTAATTATGTCCTTGTCTAGCATTTGGCTCTCTTGTCACTCTAGTTGGTGGACTATTATCTCTTCCTGACACCAAAGACACTTTGCATAGTTGTGCAAATTATGTCCTGCCACGAGAAAGGAAAGAAAGGGTTCTGGCACAACCTCACTCTGTCCAGGGGGGGGTGGGCGTTGGGTTGGGCGTGGGGTGGAGAAGGGACAGAAAGACAGACCAACTGACCAACCAAGGGGCAGACCGACGCTGGGGTTAAGGCACTGGGCTGGAACTCAGACTCTAGGTTCAATTCAGGGCCCTTCCACAGACTACCCTCATGACCTTGAGAAAGTCATAATATTTCAATGCCTCAGTTCCCAGTCTGTAAAATGGGGGCAATAATTCTGTCTTGTTTATTTAGACTTTAAGCTATTTGGAAGGTTTCAATATGAGTTTATACTGCACCGCGCACACAATAAGACTGAGAACTCAAGTGAGGCAACTAGATGTTACCATAATTCAAATGGTAACAGTGGTAAGGAAAAGGGGAGGTAGAAGGATTGGGAGAGAGAAGGCTGGTGCAGTAGGGAAAAAAATGGTCAAGGAGAGAAGAGAAAAAAAGAACGAGTGCAGAATTTACATCAGGGCCTGGGCAGCCACCTGCATAGACCCAGAATACGAAGGACACAAAAGTGATTTAGAAATGAATCTACCCGGATGCCATTCCTGCCCAAAGCTCAGTGTAATCAAGAATCATGCCCAGCTCCCATGTTATAGGTGGGAAAAGCATTGTGGCTGTACAGCGCCTAAGTGTCTCCTGTGTTTGTTTTGCTGTACTGCTGTAATCTTCTTCAGCCACAGCCATGGGAAGCTAATAAAGGGCACTCAGTTGCTATGGCCCAAGGACTCATGGACTCTAACCAGAACTGGAAGAATTAATTATCATCATTTCCTCAAGAGGTGTTGCCGGCCCTGAGAGTCAACACTCCCCAAACGTGCATCGACCCAGATGCCAGACACAGGCTGAGAACTGCAGACACTAGTGTTCCCTCTAATGAATCTCCCCAAGTCAGAGCCACCCTGTCACCCTCAGGTGCTCAGAGGCAAGTCGCCAGCAGCAGAGTGTAAGCAGCACAAATAAAGCTGCAGTTGGAGCTTCAGTGACTACATTAACCTTGGGCAGAGTCAGCCCAGCTCTCGTCTCTGCTGCGGTGGGCCTGTCTAGTTCAAATGTTCTGTCTTTAAAGGGATTCGGAGATTCATCCAAAGCAGTTTGAAGGGACCTGTAGAGCTCCCTCTCTGGCCCTGGGGGTCAGCGGGTCTTTGGGGTGGAAGGAGCAGGATTGATTAATTATTATCATTATTATCATCATCAGTGAAGGAATAGGTGATATTGGCTGCCCTGAGGGCTGAAGCCCTGCACGTACCTGCCCAGCAAGGACAGCTAATGAGCCAGTCAAGTGTAAACCAGGTGCTACTGCAGACCTAGCTTTGGAGAATCCACTGTGGTATAAAGCAGCCGTGAGCCCCTTCTCCCGCCACTGACATGGACTCACCCTGGTGCAGAGCCACCAAAGGGAGGGTGCTGAGTGTGACCTAGTGGATACAGCACCAGAGTATTGCTCAGGTAGCTCTAATGTCTATTTCTGGTTCTGCCAGGTGACCTTGGGCAAGTCACTCCACCACTCTGTGCCTCACTTTCTCCTTCTGTGCAATGGGGATAACAATACTGACCTCCTTTGTAAAGTGCTTTGAGATCCACTGAGGAATGGACTCTATAAGGGAGGGAACCCAGCACATTCCTTCATCCCAACTATTCCCCAGACTGCAGCAAAGCTCAGAGGGGTGACACAAGCCAGGGCAGCACAGCCCTCTGCCTCTGCAGTAGGGCAGGGACAAATTTAGCCTGACATAGCTCCCCATGGCAAATAGGCAGTGTTCATCCAGCACATTAAACTGGCACTTGCTCCTAACTGAGCTATGCTGGGCATCAGAGGCTTTCCCGGCGTAGGACTGCGGTGTATCATTTACTGAGAGCTGTGCTGGTAAGAGGCAAGAATGGAAAGTGCTTCCTGGTCCCTCTGCAATTATTGCTGCAACCCCCATTGCTGTGAGTCACACACAACTATTGTGTCTTTCTGCACTGCCCGAGTGCCTTTGTCATTCTCTGCCCTGCCAAGATCGGAAACTGGCTGAGATGAAGAAATACATCAAGGACACATCAAAGAACAGTAAAAGCAAGAGTCTCCTGCAGCCTTTGTGGCTCAGGCCCTTTGCTGACGACAATGCCGGCTGCAGCCAGAGACACTCGCACTCACGTTACTGGGAGTGGAGAAGAGGAAGTCTGAGAAACCTGTTCAAATCACAGCCTCAGCCCCAGCTTTAGGCCACAATTTCTATGAAACACAGAGATGAATGGGAGCAGGCCCCTCCCTTGCTCAGCTGCCCAGGGACACGTTAGCTTGGGAAATGATGGTTTTTCCATTTTGGTTTGGAATCTCCTCCCCCCCCTTACAAAATGTCCAAGTTTGGTTAAGTTTTGCTTTAAAATGCTCTCCTTTTAGCTCATACTAAATGGTGGGGAAAGAGCCCACTCCTGGGCTAAAGGCAGCTTCCATATTTGCAACTGAAAACATGGACTCAGAGAAATGTAGGACTGCAAGGGACCTTGACAGGTCAGCTAGTCCAGTCCCCTGCACTGAGGCAGAACTCACTCACCCAGTGGACAGAAAGCTGAGCCAGTCCCCACAAGAACAGGGCTCACTTCTTCTGTACTGTAATAATAAGAAGTCATCTGAGAAAGCCTGTACAACAGGGGTTTTCAGCCTGTTTCTCTGACTAAAGGAGTGTGTTCAAAGGTGCATATGGGTAACCATCTGAACCTGTGAACTAGACCCCGAACCTCTGACCCTCCTGAGATTCCCCCATGGAATCAGCCCAAAGGAACCCAGTAACTATGAGGCTGACCCAGGGGAACATCCTGCATGTGATCTGGGCACATGACAAAAGGGGATTGCACTAAAATGAAAGGCTTTCGACTTGCGAGTGTTCACAAGCAATAACTGGCCATGTCTCTCTCTTGTGTGCATGTGTGACACACTCAAGGGGAAAGCAAACAGACCAAAAAAAGCCATTTTCACACTCATAAAAAAAAGTCAATTTTTACTCATTTTTAGGGTTTTTTCCACCTGGATTTTGATTAATTTTTAATGCAGTGTATTTTGGCCCTGATTCAGGAAGATGCTGAAGTTCTTGCCTGCCTTTCAGCAAAGTCTGCTGCAAAGGAAGGCTGGGTCAGAGACTCTGTGAAGTCCACTAGGAACTTTGCTATTGCCAGTCAGCTTCCATCCAGAGATGAGAAGCAGGATAAAACCTCAAGGCACACAACACAGGTAAGCAAATGAGCCATCACTTCTATGGGACTACTCATGCTTAGTAAGGCACAAGTTAAATGGCTTTCTGAATATGCCGCATTCAAAGCTGAAAACAGCAAATGTGGTTGTTTGTTTACAGGAGAAATCGAGTCCCATGATCTATGCAAGAAAGGATTATTTTCTGCTCCAATCAGTAGTTCAGTTTATGAGTCCAAAGAATATCAATACAATCTATGTTGTAATAAAAGAAACATGCCTCTTCTTTACCCAGAGAGAAGGTCTGGTTTTGGCTTCCACTGGAAAAAACAGAAGCTACAAATAAAGGTAGCCTCCATATGGAGAGAAATTCAGTCAGTATCAGTGATGTTTCTCTGTGGCATTGGGCCACAGAGATTTGCTACAGTGAACAAAGGCTCATTTTATCCTTCATTGCACTAATTACTCTACTTCTTTATTACTGACCATGGTCTGCTCTTCCTCTTCATAACTGCCCCGTGGGGAGATGGACTCCCTAATGCAATATGGATTTGTTAGCAAGGTTTTTATTAATTCAGGAAGTCAATTATCACACTATCGCAAAGATGAAGAGCTAAGTCGTGTTCTTGTGGGGGCTGGCTCAGCTTTATGTCCATTGGATGAGTTTGATCTTTTGTATTCTTGATTCTGTGTTTTTGAAACAATTTTTTGAGTGAAGAAGTGAAGCAATTACTCATTAAGCACATGGCAGTTCATTATAGCTGCACGCTAATTAAGTGAGTCACAAATTGCCTCTATAACTAAATAGCTCTCACACGACCCAGTGCATCACCCTCACGCACCTGCAAGCAATGGCGCAAAGAAGCCCAGGATATTTACCCCAGAATTCACTTCTGCCCTCTGTAATAAGTGACATTGCACTGCATGGAACTGGACTCATCAATCCTTCTGCGCTGATTATCTATAGAGAACAACTAATCTAGAGCACAGTCCTGCAAACATACACATGCTTAATTTTAAGTGCCTACTTATTCATAGGATCAAGGCTGTAAAGTTCACACGTACTGTAACGTTCACTAGTCCTTACTCAGGTCTGGTCTACTGTCTACACTACAGAGTTAGGCGGACGCAAGACATCTTATAGCAACCTAACTATTTCTACACTTCAATTTCACTCCTGCCAACGTAACGGCCCTGCTACACCGGCTTCATTCCTCCACCTCCATAGAGTCACGGTTGAAGTAGTTAGTTCGACGCAGTGTGAACCTACTTATGCGTTACTTGTGTCGACTGTTACTGCCCTTCAGGAGTCATCCCACAATGCCCCGCGCTGACAGTACAATCGATACAAGTGCTCCTAGGCGGGACACACACTGCCGACACAAAGAGCAAAACGTAGACATGCGCAAGAGATGTAATTCCTGCAGCGGCTGTTTGCCGACATAAATTAGGTCACCTTAATTTTGTAGTGTAGACATGGCCATAGGCAAATGGTGCTGTAAGACTAACACACTGGAGTAAGGGGGCAGGATTGGATCCATATAAAAGCAGAGTAGGTTATTAAACCCACCAAGCCGCCTATGAATGTTGCACTTTCAAGTTTGCTGATGTACAAATCTAGCCCTGCTTCTGATCCAGCCAGAACACGGATACAGAGTGCAACTGTAAACTACGATATGATTGTTATGGTGTCATTAGCACTGGGGGAGTCCAATATTGGAATGAGGAGAGATTGCAAAAGCAGATGGCTCTTAGTGAGCTATAGACTGGGTAACAATGAGCAACTGCCACAAGCATAAAGGGATTGAGAAGGGAGGAAATTCTATTACCTGCTACTTCAGACACTCAGAGACCTTGACTAGACAACAGAGGAAACCTGACCTTAGCACAGACTGCGTAGCTCAGTTAAATCCAATACAACAGGCTTGCATCTACACTTGCATTCACACACAGGCATCTGCAGGTTGTCCAATGGCTCGGCATCTTCATGGGTCTCACAATGTAACACCTCTAGCTATTCCAGGCCCGAGATGTGGTTCTCCCATGTACAAGTAACTTGCATTGAAGTCGTCTCCCGCAACGGAATAGCTCAAGAGCAGAATGGCAAATCCAACAGCCTAATGCATTGCCCTGCACCCCTCTCCTTCAAGTTGTCCCTTCCTTCCGACTCCAGCATCTCTACCCATCCTTTAATCCTTCATCATTAAGAGCATGGTCTGGCTCTCCTCTTATAGATTCATAGATTCTAGGGTCAGAAGGGACCAATGTGATCATCTAGTGTTTCCATCTCCTCTGTGTAACAGGCACTTTCAGGCCAAAAGAGGTTTAATATAGAACCATGAAAGAGGCAATTTTCTCGCCTTGCTTTGCACTCTCCATTTCCCCCCCTGCTGCTTTTTGCACTTCCCTCGCAGCGCTGTCAGCACACCCTCTTGGCACCTCGGCTGGTGGGTAGTTGCTTCCCACCCAGAGATGCTTCAGCGCTGGAGCTCTTTTATAGGTTCTGGACTGGTGCAGTCCTATTAGGGTTGGGTTTTGAAATCTTGGGGAGCTTGGCTGTTAGCAGCTTTGCTAACCTTTCCCATGAATGCATGGATCACTTTCCTTTTTGGACCAGCACCCCTGCAGTTTCAGGCTACTTCACCTGTGATTTTGGGAAGTCCTTTATCTCAATAATGGGCTAAATCCTGACCCATGGATGTCAACAGGGAGTTTGAGTAAGAACCAAATAAAAACTGGGAAAGGACTAGAACTCCAGAATTTACTCCCAAAATAGTAATACTTCACACATACCTAGCACTGCATATTTTCCAGCCACTAGGCAAACATTAACAACTTCATCTTTATACCTTGCCACAGTGAAGTAGTCAGCATCACTATGCCCATTTAACAGATGGGGGAAACTGAGACACAGAACCAGATTGCAGCTAGTGAAAACTGGTGTAGGAGCTGGCCCATAGAATGGAATAGCAGCTTGTGCAAGATTTCACAATGAGCCGATGGCAAAGCTGAGACTGGAACCTAGGTGTCTTGGCTTACAGGCCCTTGTTTTAACTAATAAACCATTTTTTGTTTTGTTTTTGTAATATACAAAGAAGTGATATGACGCAGTCAGAACAATGGTCAGTGGTAAAGGCAGATCTTACATGGATTTCTAAAACTATAGCACAATCTGGACGTTAACAAGTGAGGGGTTTGGAACAGAACCAAGCCTCACTGGTCAGTGAGTGATGGAGAATTTCAGAGCTTTCATAGCAGGGATTGGCAAAGGCTGTGCAACTGACAGGTTTTGCAGTTCAACAACAATTTCTAAAAATCGGCCAGGGGAATTGTTATGGGTGGACCCAAAAAATCAACATTTTAAAAAATTTCTGGTGAACCAAAAAGTTGAAAAAAATTCATTTCTGGTTGAACAAAAGGTTTCATTTGAGGTAAAAATGCTGCGTTTCAATTTGAGTCTTTTAAAACGTTTATGAATTTTAAAAATAAAATGGACAGATTTTTCAAAACAAAAAGTTTGTTTCAAAACAAAAAAAACACTGAAACAGTTTGTTTCAAAAATGTTGAAACAAAATATATAGATTTTTCTGAAGTTTTGTTTTTTTCATTGAAAAAAATCAAATTCAAAATGAATTACAAAACATTTGGGGTTTGCTGAATCTGCATTTTTCACCCCAAAAAAGTTAAGGTCAAAAAATGTCCCTCAGCTCCACTTGGTAGCTGTGAAACCTGCTGTACTCAACTGCGCTTTTAACTGGCAAGAAAAATTCATCATTATCCCTTCACCCACTACTCTCAGCAGCTCTCAGGAATCTCTTTAAATGCCCCCTTTCTCTCTCTGTTGCATCGTGAGCATTAAGTGGCATCTGCAGCCAGCCCAGCTCTGTGATTAGGGGAGAGCGGCAGAGACTCTAAAGCCAGATGTGCTGCTGCTGAAGCTAGCACAGGGAAATAAAAGTTATTTCCAAATAAATCCTCTAGTCTTGTAGCAGGGTTAGGTTTTTGTTTGTTTTCTTCCAAGGAAAATCAGCCTCCTTGATTCAAATGCAAGCAGCAAAGGGAAGGCTGAATCCTTCACCTTATTTCTACAAACAGCACAGGTTTCCTAAATCTGTGCAGAGCATAAAAATCCTGTGTTTGAGTTGTTTTAATCCTCTTGTTTTTCCCACGCGGGGCACGCCATAAACCCACAGCATCTGCACTTTGGGAGATAAAATTAATCCTCAATAACGAGAGGGGAGGAGAGAGAGAGAACTGTTGTGTTGCTGAACCTTAGGCTGCAAGCTGTGCTGGGATTTCGCTTAGGAGCTGAGTTCCAGGAAGGTTTGACAGGTATAAGACACAATCGTGCAAAAAGGAGTTAAAGGCTAGTCGCTGTGCGGGTGCAGCTATACGTGTGAGTGCAGAGGCAGAGCCTCTGGGATGTCCAAACTAGGATAAAAGGTGTGTCTGTGGAACACAGAGAATATCAGGGTTGGAAGGGACCTCAAGAGATCGTCTAATCCAACCCCCTGCTCAAAGCAGGACAAATCCCCAGACAGTGTTTTTTTTAAAACTCCAGTTCCCTAAATGGCCCCCCCAAGGACTGGGCTCACAGCCCTGGGTTCAGTCTGCTCATGCTCACACCACTGAGGTGTCTGAGCAGAGCAATGAACTGAGCTGAGCCGGTTGCTCAGGTGGAAGCCTAAAATGGAGCTAGGGATTAATTCCACAGCTGATTGTCAAAGTACACCCAGGGCCGCCCAGAGGATGCAGGGAGCCTGGGGCAAAGCGGGGGCTTGTACTCACCGGGCGGTGGTCCGGGTCTTTGGTGGCATTTCAGCGGCAGGGGGCCCTTCAGTCGCTCCGTGTCTTCGGCAGCACTGAAGAGCCCCCCACCGTCAAAGATGCAAAGCGACTGAAGGGCCCCCCGCTGTCGAAATGCCGCCAAAGACATGAACTGCCACTGGGCCAGGGCTCATGGGGCCCCTGTGGGGTCTGGGAGCAAATGCCCCACTTTTCTCCTCCTCTGGGCAGCCTTGAGTACACCTTGCCCTGTCTGCACTAGGGCTTTAACCCTTAAACAGTGTTAGCTAACAAACCCCTCTCATGCTAGTCTAGACAAGCTCTAAAAAGCAGGTACCTGGGATAGGGGATCCATTGATGGAGCCCAAGAGTCCCAGAGAAACCCACTCTGAATTATGAGCCCAACTCCTCGTCACTTTGCACGGCATGCAGTCATTTACACTAGTACAGACTACAGTAGGTGCCAAGCCTTATCATTCTATTTCAATAACATTTTGCCCCTATTTGGTCCTGGGGTAAACAAGTGCACCAGAGACAAGAGCAGTAATGAACTGCGTCCTCGCTTTTCCTGCTGCAGCCCATGTTGAAAGATGACATTCCATCCCCTCACTGATATGCTGAACATTTCCCATTGCTAACTCACACAGGGCTTGGGTGAAGCTTTGGGGTTTTTGATCACTGCCTGTACTGTGCCCCTGCTGGTCTGCTGAATTCCCCAGCCCTGTCCGAAAGCTCCATCGCTGTCAGTGAATGACAGCATGGGAGATGTGAGGAGGGGAGAGGAGCTGCAACACCGAGGGAGTTAATTAGCAATGTCACACTGAAGGTCTGAGGCTGAGTTTCACATGCCTGATCGGGATCAAATCCATGTTCATATAAACAAGGAAACTAAATAAAGATAGGGGCACCATGGTTTCCATGGCTTTTTAGACATTCACCCACTATAATGCACTGGCTGAATTGCATCTAGCAAACTAGCCAGTAGAGGATAACAGCCTGCTGCTGCTACCAGCTAATGGGGTTAGTCCTCCAGCTCAAGTGGGAGAGGTTATGAGAGAGATCCTAGGTTTGAATGTTGCTGGTGGTCCATGCAAGGGAGTCTCAGGCTATGTCAACACTGCAGCCTATGTCAGCAAACCTTATGTCGCGTAGGGGTGTGAATATTCCACCTCCCTGAGCGACACAAGTGACACCAGCGTAAGCGCTCACGTGCACAGCGCTATACTTGCCAGAGAGCTTCTTCCACTGGCACAGCTTCTGCCATTCACGGAGGTGTTTTTTTAACGCTAACAGAAGAGCTCCCCTCCATCGGCAGAGAGCATCTTCCCCTGATGCACTGCAGTGGCGCAGCTCTATTGGTACAGCTGCACCCCTGCAGCATTGGACACATGGGCATGGATCAGCCTTAGCTGCTCTGTTCTCCATCACCTGAGTGGACTCATCCAGGAAAACCACTAAACAAACTCTGGACTCTGAGCGCTGCACAAACTGCTAATCAGATCCCCAGATGCACCTCAGTGCCCAAGGAACCTTTCTTCCAATATTCATCTGTCATTAATTTAATAGTATGGATTTGACTTGGAGCTGCCTTGCAATTTGTTTCCTACTAAACCACTCAGCATTTTAAGCTCCTCATGAATATTTTACATTGGAGGTAAAAGATGAAAAAGAACAAGAAGTGTTGAGGCCTGTTGGTAATATATAGCCCTTAACTTTGAAAAGTGCAAGGAAGGGGATTGAAATTGAGCCTATTTTGCTACCAAGGCTTTGTTCTTATCTGGCTGCCCCTTAAGTAGCAATAGTAAAATTTCAAAACAGGACTGTGTTCTTAAGAGAATGCAGTTGCTTCCTTATGTCACAGTGGAAATGAAGCTGTAATATAATATACTCCTGGAAGAACTCTGTGCCACTGTGCATGCACAGAATTCATGTCCCCCACAGATTTCTTTGCTTCCCTGCAGAAAAATGACTTTCTGATGGGGAAGCAAAGGGAAGCTGCAAGAGCAGTCATGCACCACTCCCTAGCAGCACGGGTGCATTGTTTTGGGCACCCGGAGCAGCCAGCAGAGGTAAATCACTGGGGAGGGGGCAAGGCTGGGGATGCCCCAGCCAGTGGCTCCTACCCTGTTCCAGCCTATGCTGCTAGTCCTGGCTGGGCTGGGGAAGACAGGACTATCTCTTCCCCTGAAAGAACCAGCCAGGAATGGGTTGGACCCACCTACAGAAAACTCTCTAGCTGCAGGAAGCTCTGCATCATCCCCCCACTTCCTGCCCCCATTGCTCCTCAACCGTGGGGTGCAGTGTACAGGAAGCTACTCTCCTGTCAGCCCAACTCCTGTGCATCTGGACCCACCTCATACCTAGATCACCCCACCAAGCCTCACCCCCTGCACACAGAACCTCCCACAGACCCCCCGAACCCAAATCCACACCCTAACAGGCCTCACTCTCTGCATCTGGAGCCCCCCCTGCACCCAGAACCACCCCCTCCTGCCAAGCCCCAACTCCCTGCATCTGGACCCCACCCCAGCACTCAGACTACCCCCTGCACTCAAACCCTCACTCTAACAAACCTCACCCACCTGCACCTGGACCACTCTGACTAGCCCTCCACACCCAGATCCCCACTCCACTGAACCCCACCAAGCCAGCACCCAGATCCGCAACCCACCAAGCCAGCACCTGGACTCCTCCTGCTGAGCATCCACACCCAGACCCCTGTGCTGCTGAGCCCCAACCACTTTCACCTGGACCCCCCTGCAGTGTCCCATTGTGTCTGCACCCCTGTTCATCCAGATCCCCCGCAAACCACCTGCACTCAGATTGCCCCACACAGAGCCCTGTCAACCCACACCTGGATCTCCACACACTAAGCCCCTCCACACTTGGATCCTGCTGGGCTGAGCCTGCCTGCCCACATCTAGTGTGTTTGGCATGGAGGGGCAGGCCTGGTCCTGGCATTGCGTCAGGGTCGGGTGCAGCTTTACCACCAAGTCCATATCCTGGGCGGGGGTGGGGAGGCATGAAGGGTGATATCCCATCTCCATGCAGCCAATGGCCTGTGCTCCCCATTGCCATGCTGGAGCCTCCACATTTATGTATTGACAAATAAAATTTGCAGAAGTTTAAAATATCGTGTGCAGAATTTTTAAAATGTTGGCACAGAATTCTCTCAGGAGTAAATATACAAAGCAGTAAGCAACCCCACCCCACCCCAGATTGCAATTCTGGGGCTGGCTGAGTGATCTATACATGAGAGATCTGGTGGTTGCTTTCAGATAAAAACTCAGAAGTTCAGCTGCGTCTCTGACCCTATCCTGACTGTAGGCTGTCTGAAAAGCAAGCTCTCTCCTGAAATCTCTGGCTAGAAACACTTTCTTGGGAGCATTTTGCCATTTCTACACTGGAGATTTCCCCCAACTCAAGCCAGGGAGCCAGCTGCTTGAGTGCAAATGAGCAAAGCCTCTCTTCCCAGCATTGCCCTGTGTCCCTTTCACTGGCGAGGCTGGCACAAAGAGCCTTCTTTCCCAAAGCCTACTCCTTTTGGGAAAATATCCCTGAAACCAGGGGCCTCTGGTTCTGGCACAGAGCCAGCTCAATCAGCTGTTTGCTGCCTCTCCAGAAGTACTGGACATGGGGCATTCCAGGATTGGGGCATGTCTATGTCCTAGCTATTCTGCATGGCACATACTGGCCATTAGACTTTCAGCCCTGCTCTATCCTATACACCTATCCATCCCAGCCCCAGTGCTCCTGACCAGAGGAGACACAAACTGCCTCCCCTTGGTTCCTGCTTCAGTGTAAGGCTGAACTGACTTGTCCAAGCTTACAAAGAATCTGTGGCAGAGACAAGAAATTCAAGCCAGAGCTACTGAATCCAGTGTCGCAACCACACTACCTTTCTCCTCAATCTATCCTACAGCCAGAATCTTGTGGGCAGCCCTGTGCTGTAATTATGCAGGGTATTTCCCATCTGTTACCTGTACCAACAAATAAGACTTTTTTGTCCCCAAAAGAAGAAGGGAGGACTCCTGATTAGCCCCATAACGAGTCACAGAGGGGAAGGGTTTGATGCTGCACTCTGAACCAGATGAAAGGCAAGTCGCTGCTGATGGAAGAATAAAATGATATTGAGCTAGCTGAGAAGAAAATAGAAGGAAACAGCAAATGTCCTTTGATTCGAATTTCCTTCCATTTAATTCAATGGCAAACTAGCTCATATTTGCACTCCGGGATATAACTGGCTTTGGTTCATTATACAATACCAGGAAGAATTGCTGTTGGAAACAGTATGCGAGTTCATAGGACAGGGAGAGACAGGGCACTAAAAGCTGTGGCAAATGCCGAGCTGGCCGGGTATGGTGCAGGCAAGGGCTGTGCAGTCCGACTTCGGCACAGGCAAGGTTCTCCCTCAGGGCTTTAGCTACACTCCACTATCTGACCTGCAGCCCCCTCCCACCCAGCTAGTGCAGTATCTCTCTCACACACACACCCTTTCCCCTGCTCGCGCTCTCTCTCTCTCTCTCTCTCTCTCTCTCTCTCTCACACACACACACACACACACACACACACACCCCTTTTCCCCTGCTATTCCAATCCTGGGTTCTCTCTCTCTCTCACACACACATACACATTCAGAGCTCAGCCAACAATCCTCTCCCTCAGCCTGCAGGCCAGGCCCCCCACTGTTCCAGTCCCTGGCTCCCCACACACAACTGGGCCAGTGCAGCTCAGTCAGCTCTGACCCATAGCGCTTCCTCTTCTTCTAGTCCCAGGGCTCCATCCTAGCAGAGCTGTTCAGTTGTGCTGACTGTGATTTGGGGATGTAGCTGCTATTATTACTGTTATTATCCCCAACCAGGATTGGGACCCCACTGTGCTGGGTGCTGTACAAAGCTATGGAGCCTGCTTACGATCTAAGGCTCCAACCCTTCAAACATTCCTGCATGCATTTAGCAGTAATCCCCACTGAAATCAATGGGGGAGAAAGGACATGTGAAAACGTAAGCACATGCATTTGCAGAATGCTGAGCTAAGAGACCAGCAGACACTGAGCTGAGACCAACAAACATTGCAAGTCTAAGTCCTCAGGTTCGCATCTTAGGCTGGTGCATTAACTCAGTAGGCTGCACAGTTTTCTGTCTTCACCCTCTAGCTCTGCTAGCTCCGTACACCAATCCCACTGCTACAGCCCAGCACGGGTGGCTTCTCTGCAAATGCTTATTTCCTCTGAATTTGAAATACCGCTCGGCAGCACATGGTGTGTCATGTTACATTTCCATTCTCCGAATGAACACTCCAGCCCTGAAATTGCTGTGAGAATACCTCCTTTCAGTTACCGTCCCTACCAGCCCAATCAGATGAGCCACCTGTTCTCCCCTTAAATCCTAGCATTGAAAAGCTCAGGATTAATTACATCAGGCACTGAATGGTCTGTGAAAGGAGCACACGACATGTGTTACGCTGACCACAGATACAGGACAAATTCTGCAACTATTTCCTGATAAGAAAAGAAAAGGAAAATCCAGAACCCAGCATTGCCCCCTGCATTAGAATAAAAAACCCTGCTGCTGTCATTTCAGGCCTGTCAAAGGCATCTCAAATCTCTCCCCCTAAGGGGAAGGGCAAGAAAAAAAGATTTTTCAACTACAAAGAAGTCTTTTCTCCAGCTCTATCTGTTCTGACAGGTTTTCTCCAAACACAGGGTGATTTTATTTTAATTTTTGTTTTAAATTTAATTTCTTTAATCTCTATGATTGCAAGCAAGCAAATCACAAGGCAACTGCCATGTAGCATGACTGCCTTTTGGGGGTGTTCCCACCCCTGACAGAAGGTCACTCATAGAAGTAAACATCAGAAACACATCCAGGAGAAAGGAGATGAAAAGGTTTCGATCTCTCTGAAGATCAGATCTGAAAAGAAATCACCGTAGAAAACTTCAAGCAAAATGTACAAGAACTGTAGTATCACATACAGGGTTGAAAGCTGCTTTATCCCAAGCTGGCTGGGTTGATGTATTGTGTATATTCACTCTCTCTCACACACATCTTTGAAGACTGACTCATTTGAATAAATGTGTCCCAAGGATCAGAAGATGGCAGGGATGGAAAACATCAACGTTGTGACAGTTTGGATCAGCCGGAAGCCTGGTTTGAGTCACTAGAGCAAGGGTTAAAGTTTCAAAACACTAGAGTCCAAGTCTATGTTCCAAAACTGATTTAGGCACCCAGGAGCTTAAGTCTCACTGAAAGTCCCTTTGAAAATGAGACTTAGGACTGGAACCACTGGGGGTGATGAAGAACAGAAACAAGGTACATTGGCAGAGCTTGGGTGGGATCCTAGGGCCAGAATAGCCAGAGATCGAGGGGGAGATACATTATACAATAGACCAACACTGATAAGAACATAAGAATGGCCACACTGGGTCAGACCAAAGGTCCATCCAGCCCAGTATCCTGTTTACTAACAGTGGCCAAAGCCAGGTGCCCCAGAGGGAGTGAACCTAACAGGTAATGATCAAGTGATCTCTCTCCTGCCATTCATCTCCATCCTCTGACAAACAGAGGCTACGGACACCATTACTTACCCATCCTGGCTAATAGCCATTAATGGACTTAACCACCATGAATTTATCTAGTTCTCTTTTAAACCCTGTTATAGCCCGAGCCTTCACAACCTCCTCAGGCAAGGAGTTCCACAGGTTGACTGTGAGCTGGGTGAAGAAGAACTTTCTTTTGTTTGTTTTAAACCTGCTGCCCATTAATTAAAGCTGGTGCCCATGTAGCAGAGGGTTGAGAATCAAGCTGAACTGGCACTGGTGGATGGGGGAGCCAGGACTGGAACAGTAGAGGGTGCATTGCAGGGCAATATTGAATCGTTTTGAGTAGAGTCACCAGGCTGGTGCAGAGCAGATCTGAGGTCCACTGATGAGTGGGTGTCCAGGACTGGAATAGCAGGGGTTAAGCGAGTGAAATTCCAGCACCCCTTTTCACAGAGAATATTTTGTAGCGAGGTCCTTGTGCTTCCCCTCCTCAATACCCTCATCATGCTCCCATGGGGGTGCACCCCACTGTTTGAAAACCAGTGCTGTCGTGAGAAAGAAAAGACAGCTCCTGCCAATGCTTCTTATCAGAGAGCTGCTGGCTCAGGAGGAAAAGGATGGGAAATGTCAAAGGTGGACCCTATTGAGCTGGAATGAACTCAGCTCTCAAGGACAAGCCCCCACTCTTGTTCCATTCAGCTTGCTAATGAAGCAGCAAGGAACTTTCAAGGGGCAGCAAACCAAAGAGATGAGATGCGGTGCTAAAGGACAGGAGGGGTGGGTGCTTACCTGACATTCACTCCCTGCGGATATCAGTATCTGGATAAATTTCTCCCTTCCATCACCACCTCCCACCATGGTCTCAGCCCTCCTCCTGCCAGGCTCTGCAGTGAAGTTAGCACTGGCTGTACAGCAGTGGGAATTGTCATCATGTCATGCCATACACCCAGTGTGAGCAGTGACTGTGCTGAGGAAAGTAGGGGGAGTCAGCCCTGCTTGAAGGATGGGCCTGAGCTGCAAAGTTTGGGAGCAATCAGGTCCAGGAGGTTTGGTTCCATTGGTCACAGGCCAACTGCAGGGCTTGGCTCTGGATTCAAACTTCTCCAGAGTTAAAATGAGTTCAGACCTAAGGGGTTTCGCCTGCGCCCACCTTTAGATTAAACACACACACTCGGAAAAGAAAAGATGATTGTGTGGTTAAAGCATTGGACTGGGACTTAGATGATCCAGATTAAATTCCCCACTCTGCCACAGACTGCCTGTGTGACCTTAGTCAAGTCACTTCAGCTCTCTGGGCCTCTGATCCCTAGCCATACAAAGGGGATAATGCCATGCTGGAAATTGTTAGTGGCTGCCATCTAGTGAGTCTTTGGCCCAAAGACAATCATAGTTCTGGTTAAAGCCAATGGGTGTGCTAAGCACCCTTCTTCTGGGCTAAATGGAAGGAGCAATTAGTTCCCTTTCAGTAGTGAGAGAACTGGAAACAACAGAAGCTACCACTGGAGGCAATGTGCTGCCTGGCCAAAAAGGATTCCTCTGAGATTAACAGGAGTTTTCCTGACTGCAAAAGCAGGGGCTAAGAGTATGTATGTGTGTTTAGAGCGGAAAGCCAGAAAAGCAGTGGTGACCATGACACTGGATAGACACAGAGTGTCTTGGACACAGAACTCACCGAAGAGGCAGGCATGGAGGTTTCTGGACAAAGAAATTGCCTGCTTTTATTAATTTCTACTGTGTTTAGGCAAACAGGATTTTGTATGTAAACACCAAATAAATACCTGGCTCACATAGTCAATTTCTTCTCCTAATGCAAAAAACTCTGAAAGGAACCAAATATTGGCGAAGCGCTCAGACCAGAGACACAACAGTAATAGCCCTTCCTTTCGCTGACCCTTTCTCTCCTTTTCTCCCACCCTTTGTCTCTCGTCTATTTAGACCGTAAGATCATCAGGGACTGTCTGGACTGTCTCTCTCACTATGCTGGTGTACAGAGCTTAGCACAACGGGACCCCAATCTGTTAGGTCACTGAGATTCTACTGTACTACAAATAAAAATAAAAAACACGGTAAGAAATATTCTGAAGGCCAGTGGAGGGCAAACACTTTCCTACTGAAGTGAGATCTGCTGGGAAGTTTTCCACAGACTGTACAGAGAGGCTTTCTTACTGAACAGTTCTTACCCTTTTAACACCATTTCTGAATCAGCTGCATGTGCCTGCCAACCAGGAGCAAAGTGACAAATGGCCGAGTTGCAGGAGAACTATAAATTGTGCCTTTGCTGCTGATGGCCCTAAGTTTGGAGAAAGAGTCTTTTGTATGAGAAATAGCCAGATTTGAGGGAAGAGAGAATGAGACTATAAATATAAGAAACGTAGAGAGGAAGAAATAACGCTGACTTTTCAAACCTCACTCCAATTCCATTTATAGGAGAATTATATTCATATTCAAATCAGCCCAGATTTACTCCTTCTGTGATGCCAGTAAATGTGAGTCAAATGCACCTACAATTTTATATGACAAACATCCCTGTTCAAACCAGTTCCTTGCTGCAGCTTTCTCATGGTGCCTTGTCCATGCTGGGGCAGATCACAGAGGCACAGAATTACCCCTGCCCAGGACTGCCCTGGCCACACCTCCTGCTGTTTTTGAAACCCTTCCTCCCTCCGCTAGCCCAGAATAGCCCATGGCAGGCATCACTGTCACAGGACAGTGGGAAAGGTTCCCAGTGGGAAAGGTTTAGGACTATCCTAAAGTCCCTGAGCAAAGAAGGCCACAGGGCAATGAATAGAGCCAATTGGCAAATGGCATTTCTAGCCTCTGGGAAATCCAATACTCCAATATTTGCTTTAATTCCAAATCAGGAAAAAATGTCAAAATATTGAAAATTTTCTAAATGTTAAACTTTTGGATCTGGAAACGTTGAAACAAAAACATTTTAGTGTTTTTGATGTAACTGAGAAGTCATCACAAAATGAAACATTTTCTTTCAAAATGTCACTCCTGGAAAATGTCATTGAAATTGATGTTTTCTGAGGAACAATTTTGTTTTCTGCTAAAACACTTCCCAGCAAACTAACTTTTCACTGGAAAAAGTTTCAGCCAGCTCCAGAAATGATGAATCTAGTCAGTCTCTCTCTTGGCTAGGTCGTAAATTCTTCAAGTGAAGAACAGTCTGTTTAGTCTTGGCCACCACTGAGCACACCGTTGGCATTTAACAAATCAGTATTAACTACAGCCTTCAGTTTGTGAGAATGTGACATGGGGGTTAGACTATTTCTTAGTCCTGACACTAGATTTATTCTGGGTAGTTTTTATTTTGGATCATGAAATATTTGTTGTATGCAGCATTGCTGTAGTTAACAGATAAATGTGTCGGAGCTTGGAGTGAAGCCTCCGTCATACAGAAGACCAGATGTGCTAATAGTAATCACTGCTCTGGATCACATGGTTCCAAAAGCCACCTCAGAGGGCTGTACTTGCTACGGATATTTTGACAGCTGAAGATAATGTCAGCACCCGTTGCTTCAGTAACAAGGGAGTTCAAAATACCTTAGTGGGTTTGGAAATCATTCTGGAAATACAGTTGAGAGCTACAGCGAGCATCTACCATCTGAATGGCAGCAGGTAATACAGATGGCCTCAAAGGGGTTGGGGGTGGGGGATACAGCTGTAGGGAACCTAGTGTCCTTAAAAATAGCCAGATTCTCCTGCACACATCACTTTGGATCCCCTTTCCGCAGGGTCTTGGCTACTTCCATCTGGCGCTCTCAGATGGAAAATGAGAGGACACACTCCCAGTCAGCAGAGAGAATAGTAAGCAGGCAGCTGGGACCATTCTGCCCCAATCACAACAGTAGGGTAAGACCAGAGGCTGGAGTGCACAGTATGGTCTCAGTGAGCACATAATTGTATGAACGTGCTGGACCCTAACACCGGGCAGCCGGCACCAATAAAAGGGCAGGGCGGGGCATTGAACACACAGGTTGGCTTTTAAAAAAAAGGAAAGCAAAGCAAAGATTTTCCACGCTGGGATTTTGTTGTCTAACAAAATGGACACAGCCAGAAAGCAACAAAGGCTAGAGAGGTTGCCCGAGGCATCCCAGTGCAGGAGGGCTTAATCAGCTAAAGGGGAACTGAAACAGCATGTGATTCAGGGCACAACCTTGTGCAGGCATTGACAATGAGGCAAAGTGGGAGTTAAATGTTACCAAATCAGACTGATAGTGATTGACAGGTGTCAATAACTCTACACAGTGCAGGTGGCAGAGAATCAGGAACTAGCTTCAATTTGTTTTGAGCAGAGCTGAGTGGGAAATGGCTTTCCGGACCATGAAAGTTTTCAATATTAAAAATAAAAAAAGCTCTACTGCATCAGAGTGAAAACCACAACCTTCCAAAATTTGTCAGGAAACAGGAGAGAGAGGAGAAAGCAAACCACCCCGGCAGAGCTCAGTGGTTAGGACACACTCACTCGGGACGAGAGACTCCAGTTTCAAGTGTCTCTGAATCAGGTCAAGCAAAGGTCAATGCACTAACCACTGGGGCTACCGTCTATCTGAGTCTCTCCTTCTCCCTAAAAAACAACAAGGAGTCTGGTGGCACCTTAAAGACTAACAGATTTATTTGGGCATAAGCTTTCATGGGAATAAAAACCACTCCATGCATCTGAAGAAGTGGGTTTTTACCCACGAAAGCCTATGCCCAAATAAATCCATTAGTCTTCAAGGTGCCACCAGACTCCTTGTTGTTTTTGTGGATATAGACTAACACGGCTACCCCCTGATACTTGTCATCTCCTCCCTGGCTTTGACCAGAAATTCTGTTTTGGACCTGAACAGCCTTGCACTTGAAACTGACGTATGAAAAAATTCAATTATAAAGCACTACCATTTTCCAACAAAAGACGTTTCGTTGAAAAGTTCCCAGCCATCTCTAGTTTTGAGTTCTGCAAGCACAAAACCACAGAGGGCCTGGTTTTCAGTTAAGCCCTCTTTACCCAACCCCCAAAACTGATCCAGTCTGAACACAGCTACTTTGCCACCTGAGAAGTTTCTCTCTCTCTCTCTCTCTCTCTCACACACACACACACACACACACACACACACACACACACACACACACACACACACACACACGCGCACACACACACACCCCCAAGAGATTTTATTTGTGAAAGTTCTGAGCAATTGGAAAACAAAGTTCTAAATAGAAATTGATTCGGAACTATCCCAATAGCTCAAGCTGGCCAGGATTGCTGCAAGAGGCATAGGTGGTCTGAGATACCAATCTCCCTTCATTAAATGAAGAGCTGCAGAGTAAATAAGCCTGGTGGAATTCTCTGACATGAAACGCCCATAACAGAATGAAGCTGTCAGACAGTTACTCAATTTTGAATGCAGTTTAAAGGCCCTGAAAGGCAGAAAGAGTCTTTGTTTTTATTACTTTCTTGATTCCTTTGAATAAGTTATTTTGTTGCTGTTGGGCTGAACATGATAGATTTGTATAGAAACCAGGTATAATATTCACGCTGGTGGAAAATACACAGTATTTTATTTTCAGATTACATTCTATTTCCTCAGCCCTGTAGCAGTACAAAGGAGGAAATGAACCACCTATGTGATCCCATCCAATCTCTTTCTCTTCTTGTTTTTTTGCCAACTGTTCTAGCATTCCCTGCTCACTGCGGGCCCTTAGTGAGCTGGCATTTAAAAAAAAATGTTTCACACTTCCACATGGTAAGAAGCTGTTTAAATCAATACAAATCTCACACTGCCCTTTCTTTGTGGAGTTGCTGGGCCATTTCTATTATATATTGGTGGGGGAAGGGTGTGTGTTTCTGGTGGGGTGGAAATAAGTATGGAAAGGTTTTTAAAGACTTCCAAAGACACTGAAAATAAAGATACCCTGCAGAATTACTGCCTGGAGTATCTGTGTATCCTGGGAGCCTGAGCCACATTCATGGGCCTTGGCGTGTAATAAAAGCCAAAAACGTGGCCTGGATGAGCCTCCCTCATTCAAGTGATACCAAGTCAGTCGTCACCCTTCTAGAATTCAGCTCACGCCCTGGGGAAATGGCCAGGTACAATTCCCCCACGAGCACTGGCGAACCAGGACAATGGAATGAGCCCCTTGTCTGGTGCAGCACAACCTAACAGAGCACAGAGGAAAGCAGCATTCTTCATAAGCAGCTCCCCCTGGGATGAGCTGCTCTTTGTGGGGCTTCATTAAAGCGTGTCTCTGAAAATATAACCCCTCTGGCAGACTTCAGTCTCCCCTCAGCTCATGAGAAGTGAACAGCACAGCCATGCAGCTCCTTACCATGTTCCCTTCTCTTTCACAGAAGCACCAGGTCTCTTGGAAGATTTGGCATCATGATTATTTATATGAGTAGCGGCACATAGGGGCCTGATGGAGTGAAATCAGGGCATTGCTGGACTGAGCACTGTGCAAACGCATAGCAAAAGACTGTCCCTGCCCCAAAGAGCTTGCAGTCTAAACACACCAGACAGAGAGTGGGAGGGGAAACAGAGGCACAGAGATGGCAAATGACTTGCCCAAGATTGTACACAGGATCAGGATAGATATGAGACTCGAACCCAGTTCTCCTAGGTCAGTCAGTGCCTGACCTACTAAGTCGAGCACACTATTGCTCTGTGACATACCAGGGCTGCCCCTTCCCAGTCACTGCTCCCTCTGCACTCACACAAGAGACTGGCCCTGACCCTCCCCAAGCGGGCCCAGCTTTTGGACTTGCTTAAGATAGGTTTGGCAGTGGCTGAGGAGGTGTGATGCACTGTGCCGCTCAGCAAGGCAGGCTGCCCCAAGGGTGCTGGGAGAGGATAGAGCAATTCCTCTGATGCTCCATCCCCTTCTGTTTTTTCACCCACCAAGCTGATTCAAAGGACAAAAGCACCAGCCACTGGACGAGCCTCCAGCAGCTGACTTGCTCATGTAGCGGGCTTCCTGATGCACAGATCTCCTGGTTTATCCTGAGCTTTCAGCACTGATCTGGGTATAGCGTGTCAGGGCAGCTGAGTCATGTGTAATCCTGGATCAACAACTTAAATTAAAATGAAAGAGCACTTCAAAGAGCCCCAAAAGCAACCACCACCCCTTCTCCCTATGCAGCGCCTTACCCAGCTTGCATTAAATAGCAAATAACCCAGAGGAAAGGCGTGTGCCCTTGATCTCCCAGAAACAAGAGCCCACTAATCACCAGGAATTTAATTGGTTTTCATGTAAATTACATTGCCTCCTTTGACAGGTTTAGCTTAAATTCCATATCCAAAAGGATCAAGTGCCATGTTCTCAGCACAGCTGGACAGGCAGAGAGAGATGCTTCCCATTCTGTGCTATGCCAGGTAGCAGCCAGACTTGTATTCCTGTATTCTCCCTTGAGGGGGCTGTAGGGGCAACAGACATGGAAATGAGCTGAGTTTGAAATTAAAGCCTCTCTAGGGAGGCTTTGCTAAGTATGCTACCTGATGTTAGTGAGGGAGATGAGGCAACCCAGATAATTCCCTTTCTTATGGGGGTGTGGGGGAGTTCCCTACATCTGAACCTACCACTTGGAGGGTTGCTTCTGGCTCTATTCTAAACACAGAACAGGGCACTTTCTTGAGAAAACAGCTGTTCATCGGCATTTATGAAGACCCCCAGCAGGGACTCTGCAGAAAAAAGCAAGGACAGAATGGACTAGGAGACTCCCCTCTGAATGCTAGCACTGGAGGACTATGAGGGGAAACTTGCGCATGGTTAGGGTCTGTGCCATAGACAGTAAGCCCTCCCATGAGTAATGAGTCCAGGCCAGGCCATGTCTTCACTGCCCAGTTAACCTAGATGATTGGCAGCTAAGTGTGAGCACCCAGGTTAGCCTAGCCTGGGTATAAGCATCCCACATCAACTCGCTACCCACATTATTGTGTTCGCATTGTTTCTGCAGGCACCTGTGTGTATCTGGGGGCATGTCACATGGTCCTCTGTGCCCTGGGATTCTTCCTGGTCAATTGTGTCAATTGCAGGAGAACCGGTCAGTCCCTTCAAGGGAAGTTGTGGAACGGCATTGGAGGACTATCCGCACGACAGGAATCTTGTCTGCACCCTCAATGCAAAGTGGGTGAGTTCCAGCCCACGTTAAAGCAGAGCCAAGGTTCTAACCCACATCCCTGGCTGGTTCAGTTAGCCTGGGGTGAAAGCACCTCCACAGGCCTCCAGAGGTTTCCCTGGGCAGATGGTAGGAGCTAAATCCTGGGAAAGAGTTTAGGTTAACTGTGCAGTGAAGACACACTCAGATAGCTGGTGGGCTCCACACCAGCCTAAGGAACACTAATGAGCCACAGCCAAATCAATTCATAGCCCTTGCCTCAGGGCTCGGTTTATTTAACCATGAGTGACAACATAAGGCAATTGTCCCATTCCCAGTGTGGGGGGCGGGCTCCCTGGCCTCTGGCTGCTTAGTGAGCAGGGTCTCCATTCAGCTGAGGGATGCTCAGAGCCCCCCTCGCAGTCCTCCACTGCACTGCATGCAGCCTGGAGTGTAGAGCGTTCTCCTAGCCCTCTCCTGCTGCCAGGCAGCCCAGTAGAGCTGGGCCTTCATCTGTATTCCCTAGCTGGGACTCATCAGATCGAGGCATCTGACACCATCCAGCTGGGTTGGTGACTCCCAGCATCTGCCTACCAGGCTCCTCCCCAGGATCCTCTGCCCTATTACAGAGACCCCGCATGACAACACCAGACACCACACACATCAGCCAGGCAACTAGAGCCTGGAAGAACCACAGGGTCTGTCTGTGCCCAGCAGCCTCAGCGGAGAACCCCGATTATTGCCCTTAGGCGCTGAGGCCTGTCAAAGCGACACTTTGAGCCAACAGAAAGATTATCCAATGAAACACACAACCCACTGGGTGTTGTACACAACAGTAATGGCCCTATGTCCTGGGGCATACTCACCCCATGGGCGCCCCTTCGGCCCAGGATGCAACATTGCAGGGACTCTTCCCAGTCGAGACCCCCCTTTTTTAACCCCCCCCGTTTCTGCAACAGATGTCTTCTGGGCGACTCAGCCTTCCGGCCAGGTCACGCTGAAAGTTCAGTCCCCTTCCAGGGTAACAAACATCCAATTAAAGAGCAAACAAAATGTCTAAACAAATCATGCTGCTGCCTTCTCCAGGCTAGTCTTCAGTCCAGTTCCCAGGCTCAGCTCTTCCCTCTTCTGGGCTACTATCAAGTCCTTCCAACTCTGTTAGAAAGAACTGACTGTCAGGGTGCCTTCTCTCAAGTCCTCTCATAGCCTGTGGTTTACTGAAGTTCTGGGCACATCACCCCTCCTCCAGCAGGCTTGTGGGGCTCTTCTTTATGCCTTTTAACCACACATTTCTTCTCACAATCTTCTCTCTGCAGCAGATTTCTTTCCTACTGCATCCCCTCCCAGCAGCTTCTCCACGGCTCAGGGCTTCCTCCATAAACCTAAACTGCTCCCTGTGGTTCCACACTCCAGACTGATCCTTCTCAGCCCTTCTCAATAGGAGACCCAGGTGTTCACCATACTAACACCTGATCCCATCACTCCCCTCATCAGGCTGGGAGGCAGTTGCTATGGCACAGGCGGGGCTGGCCCCATTTGCCCTTAAAGGGGCCACTCCCCCTGTGACACCCAGCTAAGGGCTACAGCTGCAGCAGAAAGAAATCTTCTCCCTCATTTGTAGTATCCATTTTTCCTGTGATGGTAAAGATCAAAAACCCTAGATGAGACTATTGCAGAGAGCTGTCTCCTTCTGCCTGGCCTCCAGAGTGATCAATAAGGCCTGCAAGCCGTATGGTCAGAGAGCAGAGGAGCAGCTTCTTCCCCTAGAGGATCCGCAAAAGAAAAATCAAAACCCCATAGCCGAGGATTTCTGCCCAGGGGCCTTCCACGTTCTTCTGGATTCACATGCAGGACACGCCAGCTGCAGCCTTGAACCAGCACACGTTGACTTCAGGACTCAGCAGCAATCTGCCTGCTTCAGTCTCTAGTGACTGTTCAGGACAGCATGCTCCACGGGAGCTAATGGGAGTAATTTGGACCCTAATAGAAAACTGCCCCTACTTTGCTCAGCACAGTGGCTGCCAGGAGATGCCCACAGAGGAGGTTCCTGCCTCCTGGACTACACTAAGCCTGAAGTGCCTAATTAGAGTTCAGACACAATCTGCCAGTTTGCAAGATTTGGGCCTTGTCAATTCTGAACCTGAGCTCCCTGTGGAACCCAAATTCCATTTTAATCCTAATCCAGATCTAAAGGTGAATGTCTTCTCCTCAAACCCCTTCTGTTGGTTACCTACTGCTGTGAAAGGCCACTAATATACTACTAGGACCAAGTTCCAAGGTTCCTGCTTAAATTCTGCCTGATAAAAAAGAATCCAACTAAACCACCTTGTGATCACCTATTGATTCCCAGGCTGCAAATAGATCCATAGTTTTCTGATTGATTTAATTCTTTTTATTGTGAGTTTACTCTGCCATGGGACTATTTGTTTGTCTGTATAAAAGAAATTATCTGGAAAACAATCGTACTGATCAAAGTCCCAAGGGAGGGGAGATGGGATTGGAGGCTCCAGAGCTGCAGTAAGGATGATGCTGCTGATTCATCATTTATGCTGGGGTAACAGCTAGGAGCACCAGGCATGAGGTAGGACCCCTTTGTGCTAGGCACTGTACGAACACAGATCTAAAAGACAGTCCATGCCCCAAAGAACTTACAGTCTAAGTATAAGGTGGATACAGGCGGACAGGCAGAAACACAAGGGAACAGTGAGACAGTACTGGTCATCAGTATCCAGAAGGAAATAACGTCATAAAGGCAACAGCAGCAGGTATCAGGTTAAGCAAAAGTTGGTCATTGAAGATCTACAACCTAAAGGACAAACTACAAATCTTCAACTCAAATGTTATTTCCATTTTAACGTACAGCTATGAAAGCATCCACCAGGTACAGATAGGTGTCAAAATGCTTTCAGAAGCCAAGGCCTTATGCCGCTTTCACCAGATCTGTAGAAAATTTGGTGAAATCTCATGCTGAGAAGCAGCAAAGAATCCTGTGGCACCTTATAGACTAACAGACGTATTGGAGCATGAGCTTTCAAGGGTGAATATCCACTTTGTCAGATGCATGTAGTGGAAATTTCCAGAGGCAGGTATAAATATGCAAGCAAGAATCAGGCGAGAGATAACGAGGTTAGTTCAATCAGGGAGGCTGAGGCCCTCTTCTAGCAGCTGAGGTTTGAACACCAAGGGAGGAGAAACTGCTTTTGCAGTTGGCTAGTATGCTGAGAAGAACTCACTAGTTTCACAGTGAACTCTGCAAACCTTGTTCTCCCAAGCTTTGTGCAAACAGTGCTCAAAGCAAAACCTGGAGTTAAACAGCCTGCAATGCTTGGGGAGCTCACCCAGAGTGGTAAGGGGTTGTGTCACTGCCTGCCTGAAACCCTGGCTGCTTCTGGGCTGCGCACCTCTGACATCAGCAACCTGCTCGCAGCAAAATGACTTGGCCCTGGATTCCACCAGCCTGGTTCCTCCTTGCAGGGTGACACCAGAAGTCCTTGCAGTGCCGAGTCTCCCCCAAACCATCTCCCCTGCAGTGCCCAGTCCCTCTCAATGAACTATCATAGAAGTATCACCTTCACTGCCTCCCCCAAGAGGGTTCGACGGGGGTGAGGATTTTATCCTTCACTTGGTAGCACAGCACAGAAATATCCAGGGTTATAAGGCAGATGGTGACATAACCCTTTACTGGTCTGAGTGAAGCCCCAAAGTCTCATTAGAACTACTAGAACTCATGCAAAGTGAAATTAGAAGCATTACTACAGATCTCGCTGTACCAAGCTAACGTGGAGACTCAAGTATTGGCAAACCACTATGGGAGGTTATCCAGGGTGGAAGCTTCTGGGGGGCTATTAGGGATCTGCTGTGAAGCAATTTCAAAGCAGACTCTGCTGGACAGATTCCAGCCTAGTTTCTGCGATGCCCCTACAGGGGCAGCCTTTAGCAGCACAAAGAGAGACCCAGGAGAGAGGATAAACTCATACAAAGGAACAAAGCAGCTCAAACAAAGAAACACTGAAGAGAATAGCTAGGAGGAGAAATCCTTTTCTGGGATTTCATCTGCTGTTTTGCTCTGTTGAGAACAAGTGACTGTAGGTCTGGATAAGTTAAGAACTAACTATTTGGCAATCAGTAGAAGAGTCTGTAATGCTTCCATTGTAGCGCACTTCAAATGCAACCCTTCAAGAGCTAATATCATTATTCTATGGATTTGATGGCTGGTTTTAATTTTTAATAAGTTTTCTGTAGGTCAGATGGAGTTAATCATACTGCAAATGATAGAAGAGGTCATCTTTTTCTTTCAGGTTCCACTGTGTCCCAGCCGTGCTGCGCTATATCTGTTAAAGGACTCTGACCTATTCTAGCAGTTAGGTTTTCATGTAATATTATCTTCTAGGCCCGAGATAATTAGGCTGCAAGATGTCAGCATGTCAACTGCTTCTGTGCAGGCTGAGGGTGGCTCTCATTTGTCTGTGGCAACAGTTCCAATTAGGAAATTCAGTTCCCCAAACGAATACAAGCAGAGTATCGACTGCCGCTTACATTCATATTGAACCTTCTCACAGACTGTATGGAGAGAGCTGCTGGCTAGCATGGAGCTGTTCGGCGGAAGGCTCAGATTCCCTGTGGCTCAGATGGGTTCAGTACCACCTCACATAGTGTTCATTTCAATCTGTCGGCTAGAGGGTACTTGAATGCAAAGGTCTATAACATGATGCCCTTTCGACTCTCCTCTCCTTCTCAGTTCTCCTATCCCTATCCCGTCGTCCCGTCGTCCTTTGAGCCATTGATCTGGCCCCTTCTTTGCTCTACCCTGGCTCTAAGGACCCATCTGGTTCGTATGAATGGTGGGAAGAAAGTGAGTAAGTTTTATTTACCCCTTCACACAACACGAGAACCAGGGGTCACCTAATGAAATGAATAGGCAACAGGCTTATAACAAAAACAGAAGGAAGCACTTCTTCCTACAACACATAGTAATCCTGCAGAATTCGTTGCCAGGGGATGTTGTGAAGGCCAAAAGTATAACTGGAGTCAAAACGGAATTAGACAAGTTCATGGAGGGTAAGTGCATCAATGGCTATTAGCCAAGATAGTCAGGGATGCAGCCCTGTGCTCTGGTTGTCCCGAAACCTCCAACTGCCAGAAGCTGGGACTGGATGACAGAGGATGGATCACTTGATAATTGCCCTGTTCTGTTCACTCCCTCTAAGCATCTGGCATGGCCTCTGTCAGAAGACAGGATACTGGGCTTGATGAACCATTGGTCTGACCCAGTAGGGCCATTCTTATGTTATTACGTATTTGGCATGGGTTTGCGTCTCCAATTAGCTCAAGCCCTGGAAGAACCATTAACACTGCTAAAGACTGGCTTGCTAAGTGTTCCATAGACCATTATCAATAAGGTGATTTTGGGGCCTGATCCAGACTCACTGGAGTTGATTGAGCTCCCATCAATTTCAATGGTCTTCAGATCAGGCCCTTAGTGGCCTCTGCCCAGTTATCTGGTGGAGTACATAAGACAAGTCAACAATCTAACAAGCAGAAATAGGGCCTGGAGGGACCCAATAAAGCTCAGGCTCTAAGCTTACTGGGAGGAGTTACATATCCAGCGCTTTGCACTATTCTCCTGCAATATTTGCCAGAGGGGCAAGGAACCCCCGAGAACTCTCTGGAGGGAAGCCCAGGGTGTTCCTTCTATTTATCTCCCTTAAGTAGTTATTTGTCTCATTGGCACAATTTGCCAGAGTACTGAGCAGAAGAGATTAGTGTTGTTTGAAGCCAGTGCCACCTGTGTGACAATTTGCATCCCGCCAGGTGTGGCCAGACACGTTCTTCAATGAGGCCTGGGATTGAGACTGCGGGGCAGATTTCTCAGCAGGGTGGCAGGACACTTAGATGAAAGGACCAGCATTGTCTGAGCTGATTGTTGTATTAGGCATTAATGATGTGAAGGAAAACAAGGCAGACAGTCCCACACCACTGCAGAGGGATGGGAGAGCCGACTACTTTGAAGATGCTGTCCTTCCACATCTGTAGCTAGTCCAAGAAGGTGAGAGCTGGCCCCCCACCGTCTTCCTTGTATTATAACTAACCTTCTCACAGAGAGATTTTGGAAGGGATCAGACCTAGCAATCCAAATAACTCCCTTAAAAGCAAAGCCACTCATTGGCATCCAAGCCTGCAGGTGGCACGGAAAAGGCATTGAGTCTGGGAACTCCTCGCTATGAAAAGGAACAGTGTGCTGGGAGCAGAACTCTCTTCCTGTGTGAGCAATCAAGAATACTGGGAAGTGATGCCAGCTCCAATCAGATCCTGCAAAGCTGGGAGGGAATGGAATATAAAGCACTGGGCCTGACTCCCCTGAACTGAAGGGATGTTTGGAATCTGAACCTGCAACGGGAGCTGAATGTTGCAAATGGCCCATTTCCCATTATGGTCCAGACCAGAAGCCTGGATCTGGAAGCTCTCAAATTCTAGGGTATTTGAAATCCATCTTCAAACCCCAGTTCCAACTGGGGTATATCCAGCCAGGCATCAATTAGATGCTGAGAGATTCATCCAGCCCACCCCTTTCCCCTGCTACTCAGAGCAAAACTGATGCCCAGCATGCGAGCCCAGAATCGCAGGCTCAAAGAAACGGGAAGCTTCTGGGTTTGAGTCAGGTCTTTCATGAAGAGTAGAGCTCTCTATTGTAGCCCTCCTCTTACTGCTGTCCTGCAGAACCGGCACTGAGGATGAGATAGTGACTGTCCATGGGCCTGTCTCCAACTCCACAGCCTCTGAGACCCAGGCAGGAGTGCTGCCCTTGGAGATTACTCATAGCTGCTGTGACAAAGTTCCTCCTCTACCTTGGTGGGTCCTGCACTTATTGGTGGATTTGCTCATCTCAGTGATCTTCCCCTCTAGTGGAACCCACAATCTGGGTCAACTCCTCCTGTGTCTGATCAGGAGTTGCGAGGTTTGGGGGGAACCCAGGCCCACCCTCTACTCTGGGTTCCAGCCCAGGGCACTGTGGATCGCAGCTGTCTATAGTGCCTCCTGTAACAGCTGCATGACAACTACAACTCCCTGGGCTACTTCCCCATGGCCTCCTCCAAACACCTTCTTTATCCTCAGCACAGGAACTTCCTCCTGGTGTCTGATAATGCTTGATTGTCTGATAATTGCTCAATCCTCCAGCAGCACACCCTCTCAGTTTCAGCTCCTTGAGCCTCTTGCTCCAAGCACTCCCCCCCCCACACACACTCCTTCTCCTCTGGCTCCTCCCTGCCTGACTGGAGTGAGCTCCTTTTTAAACCCAGGTGCTCTGATTAGCCTGCCTTGATTGGCTGCAGGTGTTCTAATCAAAGTAGCTATCTCCACTGCCTTCTAGAAAGATCTTAATTGGCCCCAGGTGCCTTGATTAACCTGGAGCAACTGCCATTTGGTTACCACAGTACTAGGGATTTGTTTAGCCTGGGGCTAACATACCTGTTCCTCAGTACTTTAGCCATCTGGCCTTGCCCCATCACACTGCATTGTGCACATTGTCCATTGCCTGTGGACAAATGCCTTGCAAATGTGTCCAATCGTGACAGAAGCAGGGTAGATTTGGCCTCAGTAGAGATTTCTGGTGCTGATGCCTAATAATAATAATAATAATATTGACACAATTTGCATTTCTTTTCTGCCTTTCACCTGCAGATCTCAAAGCCCTTTGCAAACATCAATGGATCATTAACCTTCATCACCCCCAATTAGGGAGTAACTTTTACCCCCAGTTTGCAGACAGGGACATGAAGGCACAGATATGTGGAGTGACTTGATCAGAGTCACAGGGGGCAGTGGTGGAGCCAGAAATAGAAGCCAGGTGTCTTGGTGCCCAGCCCCTGCTCAAATCAGCAAGCCTCCCTCCCTCCCTTCCTGTCTAGGTTTTTCTATTGTACCTATCACAACAGTAGCGGAGTGCCGCTAACAGGTTTTAAGGCCAAAAGTTTGCCCAGTGATCTCTGCAGGAGAGTCTGTCTGAACTGCCAAATTTTCCCAGCTGTAACAGTGGAATCCACATGCAGAAATCCAGCCATTACCATGCTGATTGCTACATCATTCTCCTTTAAATGAAAACAAAACCTTCTGGAGCTGTAGAGGAACAGACTTTGTCCCTGTTGGTGTCAGAGGCCTGGAATGGAAGGCAAACCTCAGGCTTTGCAGTGACATGTTGACTGACCTTCCTGTGTGGGAATTATCCCTCCTTCTTTACAAGCAATTTGCAAGGGATGCTGTGGTGTGGACCACCCAGCTTGAAACTTTTGGATGAGTAAAGAGTTGGTCATGCCCCCTTTCAAGACAAGGGAAAAACTCTCATCTGAATGGTTCAAGACCAAGACCTAAGAGCAGCTACCTGTTGTGCCTTCTCTAACTGCTGCAGCAAAAGGTTCCTTCGGAGGCTAAGAACTGGGATGTTACCTCTCCTTTGCAGGTCAGTACCCAGCTTTCAGCCCCAGGATGGTAAGCACTCACGGGATAGGTTAATCTGCTGGGTTCAATGGATTCTCTTTTGCTGCTTTGATCTAGTCTAATCCTTGGTTGTAATTTGGAGTCAAAATGGGTTCATAATTATAAGGAGGAACCCTTTCCCCTCCTGCAGTGAAGATGTCAAGCGCATACACAGACCATCAACACTGGGCTAAGACTCCCCGAGTAAAGAGGGAGAACAGAACCTAATTCCTCCTCCAAGGCAGTTGCAATCTCACAGCCCTAGGCCTGGTAAATCCAAACACAGCAAAGAATTAGAAATGTAATAAAGGGATTAATGCAAAACTTTCAGCCAAGGCTGCTGATGTCTCCAGGGTTTGGTGGGGCTTTCATTATCTGAATGCACTACATGCAGAAAGAATTAAAAGGCCTGGAAGGGAGGAGCTGTATCGAATGCACCCACCTTTACAGAACCAATAGTTGCCTCAAATTAGCTGGCGTTTCCCAGCGAAGCTGTAAACAACGTTTTGAACTCCTGAAGTGGCCACCCCACTGGCTGGTGCCTGGGCAGATAACAACAACTATTATTATGTATATTACCATAGCACCTAGGAGCTGTAGTCATTGACCAGGAGCCCAGCGTGCTAGGTGCTGTACAAAAGGATTGAACCAGAGCAATCTCAGCAGCCATGGTTGCCTTTCACTTTGTTTGGAGCTTATTTCTACATGAAACTCAGAGCAACCCACAGGCCTGAACCCATGAAGGTCGAAACTAGAAAGAGGAAGAGTCCAGCTCCCACCAAAGAGATATCGCTGAGCTTCAACCAGTTCTACTGAGAGCAAAACACCCCATGCTGAAGCAGCATTCACTTCCCCCCATGGGAAAGACAGAGATGGTACGATGGGCTCTAGCAAGCCTTTCGCCAGCACAGTTAAGCCCAGTTTTAGCACATGCGTGACTTTAAGCACATTGACTTCAAATGCGACTGCTTATGTGCTTAGAGATAAGTATGTGGCTCAGTCCAAAGCCCACTCAAGTCAAGGGGTCCCAGTTAGAAGCACCGTTGATATGAGCTAACACAGTGCAAAGGCCTCATGGTTTTAAGGGTAAAACATCTGGTTTTAAGGGTAAATCATCAAATCCCATTCAGAGGCAGGAATGCAGAGGGATTAATTCCAGCCCATGTTTTTCAAAGGGACTCGTGTTTGGGGACCCAACTTGACACATCTTACAGGAGCATGCTGTTCAGATGGCAGGGGCCCCGCACTTCCTGAAAATCGGGTCCATCTAAAAGGTCTCAAGTTGGGCACACAAAATGACTATTCACTCCGGAGGCCATTGGAAATCTGTCTTTCCTGCTTCTCTCTTGAGATGTCTCTAGTCGATGCTGGTTTGGCTCTTGGGGTCTTTGCTTTGGCAGGAGATCGAAGTACCTGACATGTTTATCAGACTATTCGGTTTTCTGTCAGTGTTGGTAAAGTCTATTTGAGCAAGGAGGAGTAGGGGTTGGAGGGTCATTTTGGAAGCCCAGACATTTTAGATTTGGATGCACGTTACGAGTAGCAAATTGCAAGTTATACAGCCACAACAAGGGAGCTAGAATCCACTTTTCCAGGGTGCTCCAAGGGGGTACTGTGAAAACTCATTTTAATTTCTATAGGAATTGAGCCGCAAACAGGCAATTTTCTCCTGAATATTGGTTTTGCAATATTGGTTCTCAGTAATGCTCTGTGAAAGGAGAATATTTCCCTTGTGCCTTCTTAAGCCCCCGTTATTTTGGTTATAAATTTAATTAAGCCCTTCTGGAGAGCGCTCTGCGGCATACAAGCTGAGGTTTGTTTTGTTGTCAGAGTGGGGTTGGAAACGAACTGCTGAAATTACGTGGGCAATTAGATTTTATGATTTTGTTCTGTTTAAATACTTTCTATGATATTAAATACTAGATACATTTGCTTCTCCCAGCGGAATCAATACGGCTCAAGTTAAGTAAAAGAGACATCCAAGGCGCCAGGTGAATTAGAAAGATTTTTATTTTCATCAAGCAACGATCCAGCCAGTCCTCCCTCCTTCCATAAGGTCATGCCCAAAGCTGCCATTTTGCAGAACATCTGGAGAGCAGAGTCTCTCTCCGCAAATATGACATCTGAAAGCTGCATTAGGACCAGCTCTTAAGATGGTGGAAATCAGCAAAGCAGCATCTAAGTTAACTGAGGGTCTAGCTCTTAGCTGGAAATGCCCACTCAAGAATTCTCCTTGGATTGGAACATGAACGGATTCAACTCAATCATTGCAGCTTTTTCATTAGGCCACGTCCATAACTGCTAGATATTGTTATTCCATGGAGGGCTTGGCCAACTAGCCTCTTTGTTTTACTCATGATTTGTTACTGAGCAACACTTACTGGATTCACAGTGCACAGCCAGGTCTACAGTTTGAACTGCTACTCGGCGTTTCAGCCCTAAATGCTACAGGAAGGGTCAATGCCAGGCTAACTTTCGTGCTTACAACCAAACATCTCAGAGTAACCAGATGATATAGTTCTCAGATAAAAATGCAGCAGCAGATCATAAGGCATCCAATGCCCAAGGTTACACAAACGACGTTCCTTTTTAAGGGTAGCTCCTACTGTTTTTGTAGCACCCAAAGGCTCCAATTATGATCAAAGTCCCATTGTGTGGGCACTATACATATAAATAATAAGGGGCAATCGGCTGTCTCAAACAGTTTACAGGCTAAACAAAGACTCTGTTCTTTATATAGAGGCTTAAATGTTGGTGCCACATTCCACCCTCCCCCAGGCCCAAACATCCAGCCTGTCACTAAACGCAGCAGCAGCTCCAGTCTCAGCAAGTGGATGATAGGAATGCTCATGATTAATGCACAGGAGCTCTAGAAACAGAAGCTGTGCAAGATTAGCCTACGTCAGCCCTTCACACCTTGATTTTTTTTTCTGGTGGCACTGTCTGTTCTTAGGAGATTAAAGGGGGTAAAATAAACCCCCGAGTCTTGTGTAACGAATGCAGGTCCTGGAGAACACCGCACTAATTAGGATTAGATGGAGCTCTGGGCTTTTAAAAATATTATATATCTACTGGGAAACAAATTGTTCTGTTTTCAGTCACAGCCACTTTATTGCAGAACCTCAAGCATTGCCACCAAGGAAAACATCTTCAAACCCACACTGGAGCGCAAATGTCCCGCCGAAGGGAGGGCTATCCATCTATGCCTAATACTCTTTTAATGTTATACTGTTGGCAGTTTAACAACAGCTAAACAGCATAAGCCCCAGTAAGAGATTTCTGAGCTGTTTAAAAATGAAAAGTATGACATTTTAATTAGAGGAGAAGCTTCCCATTAGTGGCATGCGCCCCTCTGTTTGATCTGCAATGCAGAGTCCACCTGTGATTTGCATGTTTCTGTTCAAAGGTGCATGAACCAGAAGCCAGGGCCAGTCTAAAATGAGTTTTGTAGGGCCTCAGACTAGTGTCTAGTGGATGGAGTCTACCACAAAAATGCTGTCATCATAACTGGCATTAATTGCCTCCCTTCTGGGAAGGCTCAGCAGGGAGGACAATCATCAGATGGACCTGGAATCTTAATTCTCTGATCTCCTGATTCACACTGCGGTGGGGGTACAGCTGATATGACATTGGTCCAGGGTGCCTCTCTTCAGTGAATAGAGACAGGACATAAGTTTTCAGGACTTGCACTGAAATTGACTTGTGAGATGATAATACTGGCTGATCACAAGACAGTGGCTGTGTCTGAGGTGAGGATAGCAGGTGAGATGTGTAAAAAATTAAGACATTCTGTAGGAAAACTTGTTAGGCCAACTTTTGCAGGGAAAATGTTTGGGTCAGATTCTCTCTGGGTGCAAATGCGTGTCATCAGGAATTTGGACCACTGAATTAATTGGACCAATTAATTATTGGACTGCAAAGTTCCCAGTGCTTACGGTGCCCTAGTGTTCACAAACCAACCATCTCAGATGGACAGACTGGACGATTCTTGATATAAACTATACTTATAACAAAGTTTAATTATTTTCTAGAGGTATATAAAGGATGACACATACTGTATCTGCCATGCTCTGACTGATGACACACAGGCTGCATGTATCACAGTGGGAAATGTCAACTGTAAAGAGAAGCCAAGGGGATTTAAAATCTCTTTGGTTACTAAGATGTTTTAGAGACAGATTCACTTTCTCCACTGCCCCTTCCCTGTTTTACCTACCCACCTTGAAATGGGTGTTGCAATGTCTTGGCTTTTAACATTTCAGTTTTCCCTGTTACTTCTGTTCTAATGTTTTAACAGCAGTACTCCATCCTCAGCAAATCCAGCTGCGAGTGACCTTGTCAATGTCCCCCTTGCAGGCTGCCTGAGGTGTGAAACAGGGTATTGTCTAGATTTGTGCCCCCTGTATGAGACGTGGATATGAGTTCCTGGGTGTGCAGCACTGTGTTTATCTTTCTATTCTATTCACTGTTGGTTCTCATAACACCAATAGCTGCACCCCTTATGATAATGCATTAAGTGCCATGAGCAATATATGTCTTTGTGTGAGCGTCTCTGAGTGTGTGTGTCTGTCTCTATCTCTAAAATATGGCTGCAATAGATGGAATTTTCCTTGCTCAATATATTGACTATGGAACTGGTGTTGAGGGATTAAGAATTCCCACAAACAGACAGAACAAGAATCCCATCATGTCCCTCCTGCAGTGAGGAGTTGTGAGTAATTTCAGTGCATTAAATTGCCAGGTTTCCCTAGGCACTTAATGAGGAATGACTGACACCACCAAGTCATCTCCATGAGCGAAAGGCCTGTTGGAAGAGAATGGCACTCGGAGAAATGATTGGGGCCTTGGCATTTAGCCTTCAGCAAGCTGAGTTCACTCAGCTCCTGAGGCCCTGACTTCATGCGAAAAAGACAATTATCCTTCCTCCATTTTGCTTAATTGACAAGTAAACAAAAATAGCAGAGGCAGCTGAACGCATCCAGCAGCCATGCCCTGGGCTGGAGCTTTGAAAGCACTACCAGGCAACACTGGTAGCACACGCTAAACTCGAACTCCCTCATTCAAGCAGGGCTTGCTAAAGACCAAGCTCACGGATTTAGAGTCATGGGGGCATATTGCTGTAGTGACGGAAAGGGAGGAAGGATCCTGTTCAGCAGTTGACGCTGTTTCTCTGCAAGACACTTCGTTTACATCAAACATTTTGACAGCTCTGCTTTCTTCATCTCTCTCCTTCACACCAACAAAGAACTAACCTTTGACAGGAAAAACCGTGGTGCCCACAAGTTCTACATCACACACGCACACACTGCAGTCTCTCCCTCCCTCTCCACCTCAGCCTGCTGTGTGGGCAGGCTCCAAAGAGCCAGTCCCACAGCCTGCTGGGTAGAGCTGGTCAGAAAACAGAATTTCTGGTTCCTGGGACATTCCGACATTTCAAAATTTGCTGCCATTGCAAATTTTCAAAAATTTCCCATGGAATGCAAATTCTGACAAATTGTGATTTGAAGCTGTCAAAATATATTACTTTAGTTCATTTCAACTTAACATTATTAAATTAACTGAGTAAAACATAATAATATATAACATTAAACCTGATTATTGTATGGATATATATATATATATATATATAAAATCATAGTGCTGAAAATAATATATTAATATAATATAAAAGTCCACACATAATGAGTAAGAACGATAACGTTGAAATGAAATATTTTTATCTTATTGAAACAAGAAAATCAAAACAACTTGTTTAATGGAATCATAGAAACGTAGGGCTGGAAAGACCTCAAGGGTCACAGAATTTGAGGTCGGAAGGGACCATTTATTCTGACCTTGTGCATATCACAGGCCACCCGCACTATGCAGCCACCCACACACTAAACCCCACAACCAAAATTAGAGCAAAGTCTTACAGGCCTCAAGGGACTAAGCTATTCTGTGCTACAGGCAGAGGCAGAGGGATGGAAGTGCACCAATGCCTGAGGGCTCTAAAATGGCAGGTAATTGATTAATTGATTTGACAAGGTCCCTCACCAAAGGCTCTTAAGCAAAGTAAGCAGTCATGGGATAAGAGGGAAGGTTCTCTCTTGGACTGGTAACTGGTTAAAAGATAGGAAACAGAGGCCAGGAATAAATGGTCACTTTTCAGAATGGAGAGAGGTAAATAGTGGTGTCCCGCATGGTCTGTACTGGGCCCAGTCCTATTCAACATATTCATAAATGATCTGGAAAAAGGGGTAAACAGTGAGGTGGCAAAATTTGCAGATGATACAAAACTACTCAAGACAGTTAAGTCCCAGGCAGACTGCGAAGAGCTACAAAAGGATCTCTCAAAATGGGGTCACTAGGAAACAAAATGGTAGATGACATTCAATGTTGATAAATGCAAAATAATGCACATTGGAAAACATGATCACAACTATATATATAAAATGAGGGGGTCTAAATTAGCTGTTACCACTCAAGAAAGAGATCTTGGAGTCATTGTGGATAGTTCTCTGAAAATATCCACTCAGTGTGCAGCGGCAGTCAAAAAAGTGAACAGAATGTTGGGAATCATTAAGAAAAGGATAGATAATAAGACAGAAAAATATCATATTGCCTGTATATAAATCCATGGCATGCTCACATCTTGAATACTGCATGCAGATGTGGTCATTCCCTCTCAAAAAAGATATATTGGACTTGGAACAAGGTTCAGAAAAGGGCAACAAAAAATATTAGGAGTATGGAACAGCTTCCATATGAGGAGTGATTAATAAGACTGGGACTTTTTAACTTGGAAAAGAGACGACTAAGGAGGAATATGAGAGAGGTCTATAAAATCATGACTGGTCTGGAGAAAGACAATAAAGAAGTGTTATTTACTCCTCCCCATAACACAAGATCTAGAGGTCACCAAATGAAATTAATAGGCAGCAGATTTAAAACAAACAAAAGGAAGTATTTTTCCCACACAAAGGACAGTTAACCTGTAGAACTCCTTGCCAAAGGATGTTGTGAAGGCCAAGATTATAACAGGGTTCAAAAAAGAACTAGATAATTTCATGGAAGATAGGTCCATCAAAGACTATTAGCCAGGATGGGCAGGAATGGTGTCCCTAGCCTCTGTTTGCCAGAAGCTGGGAATGGGTGACAGGAGATGCATCACTTGATGATTACTTGTTCTCTTCATTCCCTCTGAAGCACCTGGCATTGGCCACTGTCAGAAGACAGGACACTGGGCTAGATGGACCTTTGGTCTGACCCAGTATGGCCATTCTTAGGTGAGATACACTTAGATGATCCTGGCACGTGACCCACACATCACACTGCAGAAGAAGGTGAAAAAACCTTAAGCTCTCTGCCAATCTGACCGAGGGAAAATTCCTTCCCAACCTCACCATCCAAAAAAACTTTAGACTTTTTCCAACAGAAAATGTTGTCAAGATCAACATGTTTCCACAAATCGTTCAGTTTTCGACAAAATGGCATTTTCCAACAGAAAATTTTTGGACCAGCTCCACTGCTGTGTTATAACAAACACTGTCCTGGGCAGAGTGCCAAGCACAAGAACAGAAGTAGCTCGTCAGGCCACCGAAAAGTAGGAGAGGTCCCCATACGGGCCAGGAGGCTGGTCACTGGAAGGACCTAACAAAAAGGCAGAGGTGCTGATGTTGGCCCCGATGTTCCAAGGAGAAGACTAGACCTCTCTTCTGGCCATAGCAACAGGCCATTCTGGAAGCAAAGGGCTGCCTGCCCTATGCAGCAGAAGATGGGAAATGAAACTGGCAGCTTTCTGCATCCATGTCCCACAAGAGAAAAATAAAAATCACATTTTAATTAGTGCAATTAAAGCGCCACATCTAAACCCTTCACTTCCCAGCTGGCAAAATGTCAGCATCGTCTGACAGCTAAAAGGTTGTGCTGTGCCCTTGGACTCTCTTCACAGACAGACAACGGCCAAAGGGAGATGAAGGTTGCCCCCATGCAGCTAAACAGTGGTAGGAGCTTGCTGGGGAACAGGGTCCTCCCATCTATTGTGTACATCAATCACTCCCCAAAAGGCCAGGTGCTTGGCAGCTACAACCGGGCACAGGCTGGATCCTGTCACAGTCCTGTTTTCAGCAACATCCTCATTGCAAGCTCCCAGAAAAAAGCAAAGGGAAATACATGCACACGATTTTTAAGGCCAGCAGGGACCACTGTGACATCCAATGTGACCTCTAGCATCACACGAGATCAGAGAATTCCAGCTAGTGGAGACTCCACTTCGGAAAACAGCAGGTAACTGGAGCAATAAATAGGGGTATAATTCAGACTGTGAAATAGGCTTCAGTTTCCATGGGGTATTTTTAGCTCGGTCATTTCCCACTCTAACCATTGTCAGCCCATCCACCAGAAAACCATATGGTGATTTACTGGACTGACCATGTCTAGATTCGGGCACAGTTAAGAAATCCACCTCAAACAGAACCTTGTCTGAATAGGGTAACCTGGGCTCCTGCCTAGCAATTGAAAGCAGCTCCCAGCCCCCGTCTTGCTCACTTTTATTTCCATGGAGTGAATTTCACTCCCCTGTGCAGAGAGCCAGTGCCTCTCAAATCCCACATAAGACCTCAGAATAGGGGCTGGGCAATAACTGCCTTTGAGTTAAAGCTGTGTTGGAGCTTTCAGTGCAAAATTGAACTTCCTTTCAGTCTAAGCACAGCTACCAGGGCTTTGGCAGCTTAAAGACTTCTCTGTCCAGAGCTATGAAGTCTGCTTGTCTGGATCCTATAGCTCTCTCATCAAAGTGAGCAAACAAATATTTACGTGGTCACTTAGGTCTGTTTGCTGGGACAGAAAGCTGAAGCTGAGGGGAGACGATATTATTTATGATTTCCTGAGCTCCGTGCTATACAAACATATGTTACAAGCCGGGTCAGAGCCTGAGTAATGAGAGCTGCATGAGCAAATACACTGGTGCCTTCCATCATCTGGGAAGGGTGAGATACAACCCTTGCAAACAAGTTAATGGGGAAAGATGGGTCTCCTCCCACTTGGAGCTACAGGGCTGTTTATTTATAATGCTGCTTCTCAGCAGCTGAGATGACAAAGAGAGTGTCACCATCTCAGGCATGTGCAAGTTGACAAATTCATCATTATTTCAGAGTTCTCATTGGATAAAATAAGGGCCATCAAAGGCTGCTCAGACGTTTTCACCCACCATTGTAAAGGCAATGTGTGCATAAAAGACCACACTCCGCAGGGGCATTTCACTCAGAATCCGTAAGGCATCCCTGCAAATAACCAATAGCCCAGTCAGAGGTTCCTTTGCAAAGAAAGGCACTGCTAAGTTGCCGAAAGCAGCCCAGATGGGCTGCCTGAAAAGAGCACGAGGCTGTGTGTGTTTCAATGCAGCGATTCTGAGGAAAGCAAAGCTGCATTTCTCTAGGCCCGGTGGAATGATTGCTCTTTCATCTCAGGTTTTACCTGCACCGGTTGCACTACAGAGGCTGGGGTCTGATCCAAACCTCACTGAAAGATTCCCAGTGACTTCAGTGGGCTTTGGACCAGGCCTAAAATCCACCTTCCAAGCAAATACTTAACAAGAATTAAGTGCTTGGGCTAAAATGAAATTCTCTCTAGCAATACACTGCATGTGGATTAGGCACTATAGCAGGGGTAGGCAACCTATGGCACGCGTGCCAAAGGTGGCATGTGAGCTGATTTTCAGCAGCACTCACACTGCCCGGGTCCTGGCCACTGGTCTGCGGGGCTCTGCATTTTATTTTAATTTTAATGAAGCTTCTTAAACATTTTAAAAACCTTATTAACTTTACATACAACAATAGTTCAATTATGTATTATAGACTTGTAGAATGAGACCTTCTAAAAACATTAACACGTATTATTGGCAAGCAAAACCTTAAATCAGAGTGAATAAATGAAGACTCGGCACACCACTTCTGAAAGTTTGCTGACCCCTGCACTATAGAATACTGTCAATATATTGCAATTAATATCTAATATATTATAATAATTCATAAGAATACAACAACTCCATTGTAATGATAATGCACAGAGGACTGTTTCTCTCCCAGTTCCCCAATGGGTCATCCCCCTTAAAATCACATTTCTTCTCTAAGTCCTAAGCAAGAAGTGAGTATATAATTCAAAAAGAAAACGCACTGAATCCTCTGTTTCCTGGCTCTTCTGTCTCTCTTTCTTACACTTCAAGCTCTGTCCTCATTTTGTGCCTGCACAGTACTGCGCACAAACCAGACAAGTAGTAAGGAATTAACCTCTTGGGCGCTGCAATGCCAGGTTGGCAGCCCTCCATCATTGTTAGGGATCGAGCAAAAGGCAGAGAAACCAGCTGGCCAAGAGAAGCCAATTTTTCCTCTCCCCATCAACAGAAGATGAGCTGAAAGACCATTTCATCCACCACCCCTTAAAACACTAGCCCCAGCTCTGCCAGAGATGAGGCTGGAGTAAAAGGCCCCACTTTTATTTATTTGTTTATTCACAAATATATTTGGGTCCCATTGCTGTGCCCTGTTCCAAGTTGCAAACTGATAAATGCTCTGCACCATTCCCGGCTCTTGAAGGACAAGCAGAGAAGATCAACTCACCCCGTGTTACCACCCTCTAGGAGATCTCCCGGACAGCTGATCAGGAATCCTAGTCTAGCAGACAAAACACCTTGTACCATTTCCTGAAAGCTGATGATTCTGTTGCATTACAATAAGTCAGTGCCGATCATCTGGAGGCAAAGCACTGACTCATTTGGGCCAGACAGCCTCCTGCAGTTATCTCTTCAGCACGGAGAGGAGAAAACGCCCGAGCAATGGGAGGAATTTACCACAGAACCTTTTCTGTCTTCCCCCACCACACACACACACAGGGCCAAATTTTCAACAGGGGTTTCTCATTCAGGACGACTAACTTCGCGTGCCCTGGTTTGGATACCCAGTGCCTCTCTACAGAGGTTCTGAGCACCTCCAGCTCCAATTATCTTCATCCGCGGCTCAGCATTGGTGAAAAACAGGACATCTCAAGTTGGACACCCAAAATCAGAGGCTGCTTTTCAAAGTCTGAACATCTGTACCCACATACTGTAAAACTCCACTCCTGGCTCAGATATTTGTGGGCATTGCAACAAATCTGTTGTCATCTAGCACATCAGTGGCCTGGAGGGACAGAGAATGAGGGTCAGACTCATGTTGACCTCTTATCCCCTCCCTAGAACCATCTCCATGGTGGCAAGTCCTCTGCTCAATACCTCAAGGTGTGGAGAAATCTGAAGACATAATTTGAAATGGTTAGAGAAACACTCTCCCCCACCTTACCCTTGTGGTGGGAAGAAGGGAGGGGAATTCTTTTAGAGATTTCCCCACCCTCACCCCAATATGTCCATTTCAGGCATTATTTTTCCTGTAATTCTGTTTTGTTTCCTTGTTTCATTTTCAGTGGCAGTGGCTGGTATGAAAGTGGGATGTTGGAATAACTGACACATAACTGCACCATATGCTCCATGTCTATTTCCAGCAGTGGGTGGGACGCAAAGGGCCCCCTTCCTGCTTATGCTAAGGCCCCTGTGCACCACTCTGATTCCTGTAAAAGCTCTCCATTTAAGGGAGGAATTGAAGCAGGAAGCTCTGTGGGAGATGTGGGTATGTTTGTCACCAGATGTAAATCCAGCAGGGTCCATCCAAAAAGAGGGGTGTAGCTTTTGCATCCACTTCCATCCCCCAGATGAAATTACTAGCATGGACCCACATACACATGGGTCAAATCCAGCACTCCCACCCCAAAGCCTTCAAAATCATGAGTCAGACCCCTAGAATAACCAGTGTTGGGTTCTTTGTCTTTGCCCTCAGATGTTGGAGACTTTAGGATTCACATCCTCCAGCTTTTCTCAGCAAACATGTGAACTAGAAATTTATTTATTTTTAAAAAAATGAAAGTTGAGATTTTCCTACAATCGCCTGACTTCAGGAGCTAGTGATTGAAGAAACAACATCTAATACTGAGAGATTCAACATAAAATTGCAAGAGCTGGTGACTCTGCAAATCCATCCCATCTGTTGGCCATGTCAGAGGTGAATTGGAGCTCACAGTTTTAAGCTTTTTCACCACTCCATGTCACCCTCGGTGTTATTCACTGGCAAGTCCTTTCCTTGCAGCAAGGTAGCAATGCTTTGCTTCTGATTCCTAATGGCTAGCTCAAGGGGCCTGCAGCCAGTTATGTCCTCCACATCCAGCACAGCATCAGCCTTGATTAGGTCTTTATGATAGCCATGTTGCCACTGAGGACAGTGAGGCGCAGGGGAGTCCAACCCACCTTGTTCTTAACAATGATGTCTGCTTTGTGCTCCTGAAGGTTGATGATGCTCAGGAAGGCACCCCACTGGAAAGTGAGGTGCAGAGGGGTTCACTCTGATTTCTCAGTGATGTTGGGGTCTACCTTGCCTCTCAGGAGTTCGCAGACCACAGACTCTTCGCTATAGCGGGTGGTCACGTGAAGAGGTGTCCAATCCATGCTTCCTTTGACATTCAGTTTAGCGTGGTTGTCTCTTAGCAGGCAGATGATTTCAATGTGGCCCTTAAAACAAGCCAGGTGTAAGGGGGGTCCACCCTTTGTTCATCCTCAAGTCCACATTGGCCCTGTATTTGATCAATTTTTCACACATCGGGTATTTCCCCTTCACCGCAGCCATGTGAAAGGCACTGTAGTGATTCTCATCCAGGCAGCTGACAGATGCTCCACGCTTCAGGAGGTATTGGACCACCCTGAACTTACCCCTCTCCACAGCAAAGTGCAGTGGAGTCTGGTGGTTCTTCTGCTTCCTCTCTAGGTCAGCTCCTTGACTAGCTAGGAGTTTCACAAGGCTGATGTGCCCGAAGCAAGCTACCATGTGGAGGGCAGTTCTCCCAATGTTCTCTTAGCAGTTGGGGTCAGCCTGATGGGAAAGCAGCATCCTGGCCATGTTCTTGAAGTTGTTCTGAGATGCCAAGTGAAGTGAGGTCCATCCTTCATGTTCTTGGGAGTCTGCCTGTGCCTGGTGGTCCAGCAAGAGGCGCACAATCCTGTCATCCCCATTCTGAGCCGCAAAGTGAAGAGGGGAACAGCTGTCTTTGTCAGCCATGTTGACATCCGCACCGTGCTCTATTAGAACTGAGCAGATCTCTGGTGACCTCTTCTGGACAGCCACAATGAGTGGGGTGTAGCCACAGACCAGGTGGATGTCCACGTTGGCCTCCTGACTCAACAGAAACGTCACCTTCTCCACATTTCCTTGAATCACCACGAGGTGAAGCAGGGTGAGGCCATTTTCCTGGGCCCCACAGACTTCCTTGGACATTATGAAGCTCTCCAGGCCCTTGACCTCGCTGGTGGGGAACGTGGGAGATCAGTCTCTAAGGACAGAGGAAACAGAGCATGAGAAAGAGAAAGCAACTGAGTGATATAACAGCTTGAGGGCTCCCAAACTATGGTGTGCATATCACTGGGGAATTCTGGATGCCCAGAGCTCAAAATAAAACCCATGCATGTGGATCTGCAGGGTCTAAAACCAAAGGAAATGCACCCACCTGCTGGTCTGCTATGGGACAGGGCTGTATGGGTAAGAGCAAAGGAAACGCTTTGCATCTCTCTCACAGGGACTTTATATTTGTTCTTTTTTTGGTTTGCATTTTTCCTTAATCTGAAATTAAAAATCACCCAGTCCGAAAACACATGGATTGTCCTTTTGTATGGAGACTATCATAGGGGAAAGCTGGGAAACAGGGCTGCTCTATTCTCTTGCCCACTTGATTCTCATCTAAGGTTTATGAGCAAAGGTGCCCTACTCACCACTACTACTTGTGTCTTGGGAGAGATGGATCCTAGTTTCTGGCTCTTGTTTTCAGGGAGGAGAGATAATAGGAAAAGGACATTATGGACAGTTTGTTATTTGCAGTTTACCATTTGTGTGTTTCATGTTCTTCCCATTTAGCACGCTAGGATTTTGTGCCATCATTTATGCACTATTTTTCTTACCAAGCTTGCTTGATATTACATTCAAAACTCACTCAAGATAATCACAGCACAATTGGGAATGCAAGAGTGCAAACACAATGCTGGGGGTTATTATAAATCAGCAGCATGGCCTGTTTTACCTTAAAAGCAAAATAAATTTCCTTGGGAATTTTAACCCCCCTGATAAATCTCATGCATAGTGAGCTGTCCTTAGTATTTACAGCCTACTTAAAAAAATTAATCTTGAAAGAAAACAGTACATTGAATAATAAATCACAGAAAAGGCAGGACTTCCATTTGTTGAAGACAACAGAGAATCCTTTGGAGGAAAAGAAATAGGTTCTGTCTGTCTCTCCCATCTACCTCCCATGCTGATACTCCATGATTCCACTGTAGCAATTTCCAGTAACTTCTTAGAAGAACTCCCTTCTTATAGTGCAGTCTAACCTTCCCCTCACTGGCTGCCAATCATGGCTATGTCGAATGCGGTCTCCTTGGACTCCTGAACTCTCTCTTGAACTGGTGCTTTCTGGGAAACATGCAGGATAATGAGGTTTCACTCCTTCTCTTTCCTTAGTCACCTCTTCCCAAAGCTAAATGTTCCATTTCCATTATTTCGATGTTTAATGCCAGGATCTCAGATACCCATTTACACTTCCTCCCAGGGACTCTGAACAAAATCGTCTTCTTTTCTCTTGACCCTTTGAACTTGCCTGCCCAAGCATCTGGTCTCTCGCTAACTTTAATGAATGGGGGGGAAAATGAAACTACAACAAGAATAGTATTTCAGTCCTCTTGTGTTAGAATCATAGAATATCAGGGTTGGAAGGGACCTCGGGAGGTCATCTAGTCTAACTCCCTGCTCCCTCCCACATGCATTACCAACTAAATCATCCCAGCCAGGGCTTTGTCAAGTCTGACCTTAAAAACCACTAAGGAAGGAGATTCCACCACCTCCCTAGGGAACTCATTCCAGTGCTTCACCACCGTCCTAGTGAAACAGTTTTTCCTAATATCCAACCTAAACCTCCCCCAATGCAACTTGAGACCATTACTCCTTGTTCTGTCACCAGGTACCACAGAGAACAGTCTAGATCCATCCTCTTTGGAATCCCCTTTCAGGTAGTTGAAGGCTGCTATCAAATCCCCCCTCATCCTCCTCTTCTGTAGACTAAACAATCCCAGTTCCCTCAGTCTTTCCTCATAAGTCATGTGCTCCAGCCCGCTGGACTCTCTCCAATTTTTCCACATCCTTCCTGTAGTGTGGGGCCCAAAACTGGATGCAGTACTCCAGATGAGGCCTGTTACTTCTTCCCTTGGGGGAGGTACCCTTTACACCCTACACTGTGGAGATTTAAGAGCAAAAATTTGATCTATGCCCTGACTGGGATATGCTTGGCGTAATACATATATGCCTCTGCTTCCCCAGATCTGGAAAATGTCATCTGGAGCTTTATGCTTGGAACTACGGACTCTGTCCTGCAATTAACTCTGCCTGGGCAAACCCCCACATGGAGCTCCATTGAACTCTGCTGGCATGGAGCTCATTGCAGGATCAGGGCCTAAATGATATCCAGCCCTGCCTCTGCTGTGTGCTTGCAGCTGTGTAAAAAATTCTTTCCCTCAGCCTGCCTGCGTCCCAGCCAGCACAGCATCCCATCCCGCCAGGGAGGAGTAAGTTCCTCACCAAGAGGATGGGATAAGGCTCCTTCCTAGTGGCTAATAAGAACTTCCTCCATTTGAACAGCCCTGACATTCCCGGCCAACTTCCTAGATTCATGGGCTCCCTCCTCAGCAGTGAAGGAGGAAACACACCAGACAGAGCAGCCTGT